>NC_064824.1:69632551-69940329 GCF_024166365.1 Elephas maximus indicus | reverse complement strand
GTTTCAACGGATTATTCAAGGGAGAATATTAAATAATGGCAAATTCCAGTTTAGGTTTACCTGCCATGGCGGCATGCTGTGTACACAGAGCCCTCTTCACTCCCAACAACAAAGTTGTTGACATCTCCAACAGGGAAGGACATAGATGTCACAGCCACTGCCTTTGACTGTTTATGAACCAACTCCATGCTATCCTACATAGAAAAAAAATTGAGGAAATCATTTTGTAAACTTGCAACTTTTAATTTTTACAAAAACATTGTCTAGTTTTAGTTGACCTGTAAATAACTCTTTTATTATACTATTTACATAAATCTACTTTGATGATTAAATGAAGTAGGTTTGAAAAATAAAATGCATACACAACAAACACACCAGACATGTTTAGGTTTATAAACTGTTATAATAATACTATTACAAAACAGTTTATAAAAAACATAAGCTGGGGTATATAAACAATAATAATATTTGCCTCAAAATTTCAGTTTTCCAAGTTTAACCTACCTGTGGATGGGAAAGCATGTCCAAACTCCATGAACAAATTTTTCCATCAGTAGAGATGCTAATCAGATTGTGAGCATTTTGTGTTCCAACTACATTTACACAATATACAGGGTGCTAAAAAGATGAAAATTAAGAAAATTTCAGTAATTATTTTACAAAAAAGATTTTTTTACTGTCTTTTCACAGGTATTATGTTTCATATGAAAATAAGTCTCAAATAACTTGATGGTATTTTTAATATCACTTTTACTGTGAGTCTTTAGATTAGCAAAAGATTCAGTCTCTGAAGAGAGATAAGTTTCTGATAAAACAGAACTCCAAAAATACAGAAAAAGTCTTTCATTCTTGGTTGCTAAATGATGAGAAATTCATACATCAAAGGAAGCACCATCTGAGGCTACGGTACTCTGAACGGATACTACTAAGTAGTTAATGGAGACAGGGCACAGAAGTGTAATGGAAATACCCTTATTTACTTACTGTGTGTGCAGCAGCTGACAACGGAGTTCTTTGCACTGGAGTTCTTTTATTGCTACGGTTATCCCAAAGCACAATTTGGCCTGAATATGTACCACCAACAACCAGATTTGGATGAAACTTTGCAAATGTAGCAGACATCACAGCTGACTGCAAGTAAGTAAGATTATTACACTTAAGGTTCACAAGCAAGAAGTCTGAAAAGTTATAAAATTAAATCTACTACCCAAAACATTTCTTTCTTTATTGTAAGGTATTAGAGGTTATAAAAATAATGAAATTAATTCATTAACAATTTTAATTTTTTTCAGGAGTATAAAAATGTACCTTTCGAATTTTTTGGCTAAAAATGATCCATAACGACTTTTTACATAAATATGTTTAAGCAATGTTTCAAAGAAAGCAAATATTATTCTGTTTGATGACAGTATTAAATCAAAACATAACTGGCCTTGTGTCAGCCTCTGACAGTAATTTGACAGCAAAATGTAAGCTAGTTTTGATCCAGTTAAGTGTTTTTCCCCCCAGAATTATGACATTATTAAAAGATTATAACTTTGCCAACAGAAAAGTCTTGCAAAGTCTAACCTTCCGCTAAATCCACTTTAAAAATCTGCATCTGTTTTCTACTTCAAGCATATGTTTCTACTTAAAACTATCTAGTTCCAACTCCTCAGGCCATGTATAAGTAACTCAGTGGGCCAACGGTCTAATTGTATATTCAGCAAATAAGTTCCTGAGAAACTCCCTGTAGAAAAGACATTTTATAAAAGATTCGTTTTGTACAATCAATCACAATAACAGAAAATCACAACTGTAAAGGACTTTAGGTGTGATTAAACATTATAAGAGATGCCAGAAAAGCTACAAAAGGCAGATCATTATGTTGAACTGAGAAGCCCTCAGTTTCTGTTAACATCTGTTTGCAAATATGGAGTGGTTTAGCAAATGCCAATCCAATGAAATCATTATGTTGACAAAAAAAAGGCATTTGTCCAAATTCATTAATGAATTTTTAAACTTGGGGAAGACTGTTAAAACCATCTCACCTGGCAGTGAAACACATACTCTGGCGTAGTTTTTTTGTACTTCATATTCCACACGAGGGCCACACCATCAGGCTCATGAGGAGCATCTTCATTGTTGTTATAGGAAGCCACAAGCAACTCTGGGTACTGTTCACAAGGGTCAAATAGAAAAGAAATTCCATACGCAGATAAGAACTATTGTATGTTCCTAGTTACTCAAATGTTTTCATCAAATTATTCTGAAAATACAAATACCTGATACTTTATCTTGAAAGACATCTCTAGAGTTTCACTCATTGGGAACTTAGTACAATTTTAAATTAGTACAGTTAATTACCTAAAATGTTTTTACATTAAAATATTTTATTAAAATGTGTACTTAAATTTTGTCCAAAGAATTTGGTGAGCAATTGAAATTAGTAAAACTGGGCTGTGGCTTAACTGAAATCTTGAATTTTAAATACAAATAATGTTTCCAATTCTATCTTCCACAATATAGAAGATAAAACGAACACGGTAACACTGGAACCATCACCCACTGTTACTTTAATTATACATATTGGTTTAGCTACAAACAGTTCCCATAATTAAAACTACAGGTTAATTATAATTAAAAAATGAGCTAATAGCAACCACTCTTGCTATCCTTTACCTGAGATGACCAATCCAAACAACTAACAACACGATGCTTTGACCAACGTTCGTCAAAAAATTGTCGATTTAGTGACAGTTTAGCACCTGCTTGAATCTCTCTACAGAAAAGACCAAATCCAAAACAAACATGATGTTATAACTTATATCACTCTTAATCTTAAAGCAATTTAACACAGCGGAAGCCATAATCTTAGCAATTACACATTACCCTTCTTTGTCTTCCAAATCTCTCCCACTGTAGTCAAAGAAGATGTTAATCTGTTCAGAAAGAGCTCTTTCTACAATTCTTGTAGAATGGTCAAAGAAACTTAAAAATTCCTCAGAGTGCAAAATTTGTTGCTTTTCTTCTTCAGTGAGCTCATGAGGGGGAGCTGGAAAACAAATATTTTTCTGAAGTCTGAGTTATGTCAGACAAATCATGTCAACTTACTATCACAGTTTGGATCAACGAATGCCACACATTCTTTCTCAATCAGATTCACCTCTTTGACTTACAGTATTTTATCTTAATACGTACATAATAAAATAAATATCAACAAGAATCACCAGAATTTTTTGAAGTTAAATTCTTTAAGATACCTTTAATATCATTTTCTTCATCTTTCTTTAAAGTTTTCTCTTCTTCAGGTTCAACAGGAGGCTTAGGAGTCACAACATCATCTTCTTCCTCTTCATCTGAAAAAACAATAAGACAAATTATTTTTATGAAAATAGCTGATAATTTTTGAGGTAATATTTCAGAATGTATCACAACGTCCTAGATAAGTGCAAAAGGAAGCCATCAATAAGACAGAAAAAGTACAAAAAATATGAATTAAAAAAAAAAGAATTAAGCAGAGCCTCTTGGTTAAATTTTTATACGTACCTATGTATCTGTATACCTTCATCAACAGTCATACCAAATTCTGTAGCTACATAAACTGAAATAAGATATATAAGCAACTGGGATGAATTTCTCATGGAAATCTCTGAAAGCTTGCAAGCATTTATCACTCAGGACAGAACAACATTGCAACTCCAGCATAGTTTTATGTAGCATGCTGACACATTAATGCGGTAGAATGAAGAAAATCAAATGCCTAAAATAGCCTACAGAGCTGGCTGCTTACTTGTGATCTGAAACCATCAGTGTCTAATGGGTCTTCATATGGCATAAAGATGGCTTACATTAACTCTCAGGTTGCTATTTGAGAGGCAGATTTTAAAGATAATAGCTGTGAGACCACATTTTCTATTCTGTCATTTTAAATGCAAGTCTCATTATCTACGTTATATGATGTGACAATAAGCACTTAATGTTTTCTTAATTTGAATAAAAGTATGTATTGATATAACATACAATGTTTATAAGACTTTATTTTCATTACAAAATCTTCCCTTATATCCCCAACCAGGAAGTAACTTAAAACCATTTATTTTAAAATGTTATAAAACATACAATCTTGCCTACCTTCTCTTTCTCTACACCCTGAAATAGACTTTTATGAAGGAAATGTTTATTTTTATTGCCTAAACAGATGTGTCATTTGTCTATAAGGGAATGGCAGCAGGCGCGTGCAGCGGAGTACATCTCAAGTAATGACAGTCTATTCAATAAGGGAACTTTACTTGTTACACAGTTATAGTCATTTCCTCGATCCATGTCCAAAATTATCTAAAACACACATATACAACGTTCACAAAAGAATGGTCAAGGATGGGAACCAGCTGCCAAGTCATGGTCCCAGCAGCCAGGCCAGCTGACTAGATAGCAACAACCAGATGGCACTGCTGGGACTGTGTCTTTCTGTACAAGGTGGCAATGGGATGGCATAACATTCTTCCGCTTGACTGCTTCCAATCCTGTCTCTCCCCAATGGTGAGTCTGTGCAATTACCAGCACTCCAGGAGGCCTACAGACAAGCCTTTACCCTGCAAACAAAATGCTGCTTGTAGGCCACACCAGCTGCCAAACCACACACAGTGTTAGGTTTAGAGAGTGATGAAAATCTTTCTAACTCTACAGTATACGCAATACAAATATAACTGTACCTGTAGGAAAGAAAGCTTTAAATGACACTGTATAATGCACACAATGATACAACCTCCAACTTAATCAAAATGATAATGACGTATGCCAATCCTACATTACTTGAAATTGAGCGATTTTTACGTACTGACAAGTTTACAGAACTAGGATAAATGGCACAAATGATTTCAATATATGCTCATACTTTTGAACCAAATGGTGAAGGTTAAAATTTTTCCTTTCAAGGGCCTCAATCAGCCACAAAGGAAAACAGTAATCACTGTCTTTTCAGCCAGCCCAACTGCATTTGTCAGCCCTTTCTCTGTCAATGCAGCCAGAGCAATCAACCTGCCAAACATTCGGAATGGAAAAACAATCTGAAAATACAGGGTATAATGCACCTGCCAGTGAAAATGGCCATTTCAAGAAAAGCTAGTGATCTCAGTGACCCTGCTGAGGAGGCGGTAGTGCAAAGGGGAAAGAACACGTAAAAGAATTCTTAGTGCTCGCCACTCTCTTGCACATTGACACTTCCTTACAAAGCATGCCAATTACAGCTTTTGTACTACTTAAAAAAATGAAAGCTTTTTTGGGCAAAATAATCACAGACAGAAACAGAAAGACAGCACTCCTTTATAGATGAATTCTCATATACAATGGATTATTAATCTGAAAACAGTATAACTGGTAGCAATTCTATACTGTACTGCTCAAACATTAGGATAAAATTCTGCCACAAAGTGACCTATGGGTGTAATGTAATAAAATAATTTAATTATACTTAACTTAAAGTTGACTTGTGGATTAATAGGATATTTACTTCAATTAAAAATTCACTATGCAAATATATATGCATTTTTCCATTTTTTTGCTAATACTATTAGTTATTCTAATCAATTCTCTTTACTAGTAGGGTTCACTGTATGCAAATTCTAAAATCAAAGATAGGGATTTTCAGTCACCCCGGAGAGGTCATTCTTAAGCAATGTGAATTATAAATTACAGCCTACTATCCACATATTATTCTCCTCTCTCAACTTTGTTGCATTATATGGCTTCTAAGTGCCATTTCCAATGACAGGTGTCAAATTCCTGTCATAATGCATATGGTCAGTACTTTAGTGCTAAATGACCTCACAATCTACATATTTAACAGAAAAGATCTTGTTTATAAATTCTCTTTTCCTTTTAAAATTTAAAATGCAGATGAAGTATGTTAGACATGATCTTTATTCATCTACTATATGGCATTTTCCATGCCTATTTGTCCACATAAATTATCTGTTGTAGTTGATATCAACTATTTAAATACATGTTCTCAGGATTTTATTTTAAAACAATTATACATACCTCCATTTCTACATGGATTTAAAACTATAATAGGTATTTAAACCAAAATTTTATAAAAGCAATTAAGTTAAATAAATTTCAAGGGACATAAAAACAAAATTCATTTCTTAAACAATTCTATGTCACTAAATATTTGGCAAAAATGCCAAATATCAGTAACAGCAGATTAGAAAATGTTCCTCAGAAACAAGTAGACTTCTCTTATTATAAACTAACATGATAGCTATTAAAGTATAATTAGCATGACCAAAAATACGGTATTATAATTCTAAAGATTTTAAAAGATAGTCCTTATTACATGATAAACTATAATATATTTAAAGCTGGAAAGAGTGCAACAGAGCAGGAAGACTGAAAAATGGGACTGCCATGTCACATCAATTTATTGATGAATATTCATTACAATATGCTAAGTGGTTAACTCTATGCTTTCTCTGACAGGGAATCTAAGGTTATAAACTGAGCAGTGAAGAATGCATAAACGTAGCAGTTACATTTTTAAAATGACAAGTCTCTTGTCAATGAATTCTAAAACTAGGTTTAACGAACCACTGAATTTTTACTTTGAGTTAACATCAAAATTGTGATGTATTTTGGGGAGTTGGAAAGAAAAGTTGTGCTGTAAATTAAGCTGCACCTAGAAATAACATCAAAGAATGAAATTCCAGTTGTCGGAATAATCTGTTACAATGGGAGTCGGTTAATCAAAGTTAAATCATCTGTGAAATGGGTGGCTTTTGTTAAGCTAAAGGAAGGAGTCTTCAAACCAAGTTTTCTCATCTGTATGTCATATTACATTTCAGACACATAAGATACATTAAAATTAAGAATAAACCACAAAAGTACACTTTGAATTATTTTAAGATATTACAATACATTTGAAAGGTAACATGCAAGATCCTAGAAAATCCTTACTAAACAAACATGGCCCTAGACACCCTTCAAACTTGGAATTGAAATCACTCCTGGAGATCACATTATAACCATATAATAGGCCTATAAAATGAACAATAACACCAGTGAGGAATGTACACCTCAGAACAATCAACTATACAAGACCTAACAGGCAGCATTTTCCCAAAAGCAAAATTTAGAAGGATGGTAGAGGCAGAAAAGCTGGGCAAATGGACATGGGGAACCCAGGGAGGAAGTGGGGAGAGTGCTGACACATTCAGGGGTTTGCAACCAATGTCATGAAACAAGCTGTGTATAAACTGTTAAATGGAAAACTAATTTGGTCTATAAACTTTCACCTAAACAATAATTTTATCTTTAAAAAACAAACTGATCCTTAGGTATCTATCACATCATGATTAAGCCAATTCTCAATAACAAATTCCATTATTAGTGCATTAATGTTGTTTAGGAAATACATTTACTGTCTTATCAATTCATTATGTAGCTTCATTATACTGGTATACTCTAAGATAATTTAATATCCTATGAAGAATTCCTAACTTACAAAGTAGTTTGATTATTCACAGCACAAAGAAAGCTGCCAATGAGTTCTAAAAATCTGGTTATCTGTCTGCTGTTACATATGAGAATGATTTGATTTATAAAAATTCAATTTATGAATAATCTCACAAACATCTTGCATAAAATGAGAATATTAGAGGGAAATGCTTCCATCATTAGCTTAAAGATACAGGTTGGATATGAATGATTTTCCCTTAATATTCTCAAAATAATTCTTTTCTGTATCAGTATCATTTTGAATCACTCCATTCAATCTCTTTGTCCATAATTTAATCCTCTTATACCTTATCCTTTAAAATCAAACACGTATTGAGAGTTACATTGGGACAAAGCTTCATGAATGTATCAGTGAAATCCATTCCTTTCCTTCTTTTAAACAATTAGAAAAAGATGCAAAGCCACTTGGATTTCCTTAATAATTTGAATCTTCAACAAGGAAAAAGCTGACTTTTAAATTAGAAATATTCTGAATACAGATCTATTGCTAATTTGGGGGGGGAGGGAATTTGAAAAGCACAATAAATTATAACATTTACTTGATTTTAAACCAGAATTTGTTTGTTCATACAGTATTTTTTTAAGACATAATTCAAATTTTATTTTGGCAGTATTAGTATCACTTAGAATCTGTTACCTGTGATCTCTTACCAAATATTGTATTTTTCTGAGGCCACAGTTTCAGATATGCGGACTAAAGACTTTCAGTCAAGAGTAAGAACGAATGCTTCAATTTTCAATTATATTTATATTCTCATGGACTCTCTAAGGATTAAAACTAATTTAGTAAATATGTTACTAATTTATTCGAGAATTTAAAAAAATCCATTTTAGACAAGGGTAATACTAACCAGAAGGCCCACAAATTTACTCTATTTGGAAAGTGTGGATTCCAGATGTTAAGATCATACAAAAAAGGATTAAGGGTTGTTCATGCCTAAGAATTTTCTATACATTATAAATGCTAATCAACATTAGAAATACTAATCAGTGTGTATCTGATGAAAATATCTGGCTACTAAACCAATACCAGCAATAATTATAAAACTCTATACAGGTAAGAAAGTAGAATGGTATGAAAACAGCTCTTCTCTGGAAATCAAGAGCCAAGTTCTAGTTGTAGCCCTGACGTTTACTCACATTCATGCTTAGGATCATTAACTTCCTGGGTGGGTCTCCATTTCCTCAGGTGTAAGGAGCTAATTAGATTACATAACTGAATAAGAGCTATGGCTGCTAACCAGAAGGTCAGCAGTCCAAATTCATCAGGTGCTCCTTGGAAACCCAACGGGGCAGTTCTACTCTGTCCTATAGGGTCGCTATGAGTCGGAATCGACTCGATGGCAACGGGTAAGGATTTCTTACTCCTTTAAAAATCCCTTGTTTCCAAAAAGAATAAAATTTTCAAAAAAAAAATCATACTGAACAGCTGCATAAGAAAAAATAATGCCACTTTCAAAAGAGTTAAAAACTTGGAAAAAAGTAACTTTTCCAGTAGCGTGGCTTATGGGCACCATGCTCCTGCCACGAGAAGCTTTTTACCTGCCGAGAGTGAAACTGACTGAGGTCACGTGGTCCTAGTCAATGTCATTCACGGTAGGTGTTTTAATACAGCAAAGGAGCTGAGTTTGGAAATAGTACTACCAACTTACAGAGTAAACTTGAAAGCAAGAAGATAGCTAGAAAGCAGAAAAAGAAAATTAAGACAGAACAAAAACTATTGCTTAAAAAAAAACCAAAAAACAAAGCCATTAAAAAAAAAAAAGAACAAAGATAAAACCAATTTCTATGTTCAATTCAGGAACTCACATTACTTCTGCACTGATTATACAGCCTACCCAACTTTAATTTACTATCTGTTACACTCAAATTGTGATTTCAGAAATTTTGTCTCATGGTGAGTTTTGCAATTTGTTACATAATTCTTCAGTGGAAACCAACCAGGCTAAGTTTAAAAACTGTTGTATTAAAGCAATGGATGAGCATAAGTATAGTCAAGCACAAAGTGTTTTCATTACAAAGCCTTCATTTCAGTATTTTTCTTTCTTCTTTCTAAAACTTTCACAAATTGGGAAATGAAACAATGTAAGAACCTCAGACATGAAAATAATTTTAATGATATAGAAAGGAAATTATCTCCTTAAAAAAAAAAAAAAACAGCTCCAAAGGCTAAGTATGGCCCCATGGTATCAGGATACATTTTTCATTTTCTTTCGCTTACATATCTCAACCTGTAACTAAAAGGACCACAAAACTGAAGAAAAGGATAATACAGTGCCTTCATAAATAGCATATACTCAATAAACTTATAGAATCAATGAACATGTTGCTAACTTGCGAATGGATAAGCATGGGCCTTTATAAAATTAACATCTAAGTCTAGCTTACACAGGAAAGGTTAGTAATTATTGGCGCTGATGAGGATAAACCCATTAGAAACTAGGCTCATCTTATCACTTTCACCTATCAGTGAAGATAAGAAAAAGTCTACTTAACGTCACAGAAGGTAAAAGCCACTTACTCATACACTCTGGGACAATCACTATAAAATATTGTTCTGATGCAGATACACCCATTTATAAATAAGCCAACCATCTTACCCTCTAATGAAGAGTTTTTCAAACTATGGGTTTAAACCCATAAATTTAGTGTGTCATGGTCAGCATTTTAAAGAAAATGAAATAGAACTAGATAGAAAACATCAGAGGGCCCTGCATATAACAAGGAAGGGAAGGTACTGTTCAATAAAACTTTTCAGTTATACATATATATCTATGTTTGTACCGGATTGTAATATAAACCGGATTTCTTATTATAAGTTGCTATTATAAAAAACGTAAAAGTCACTACTTTAGAGGCAATGTGAGAGAGAAAGCACACCTTGGAATCACTAAGACTTGTTTTAGAATCATTGCTACTAGTTACGTGGTCTTTGATAAACTATCTTTTTCAAATTCAGCTTCATCATGTGTAAATGGAACTAATACTTAAATTTCAGCATTTTGGTGAGAGAATTAGAGAAAACGTAAAGTGCCTCACACTATGCCTGATACATAGTAGGCACTCTTTGCTGTTATAATTTTCAGTCATCAATTTAAAACGTGAAGTTTGGAAAACAACTGACACAAATAGTTAAAATAATATATTTAAAAATGTTGACAGGTTCAATTTTGCTAATAGCATTCAGAGAGATATAAAGAACACAAAATAACAGAACGTGTTTATATCTACACAGTACGTCCTCCTGGAATGACTATAAAAAATCTATAATGGTTTCATTTCTGGAACTAGGGCAAATAATGTTTAGAACATGTTACAATTGTATTAAAACGAGGAACTAAGGCTAATCCCATTTTTTAACCCAATTTCATCAACTGCACTGAAATATTAACACTTGAAAAATAACCTACTTTCCCAGTAGTTCTTTCAGAGTGAGAGCGTGAAAATAACATCCCAGGTAGGCAAAATCATTCTCCTGAGTAGGTAAAAGCAATTCCTTCACCAAATATGTACTGAATACTTACCACATTCCAGGCACTGTTCAGGCCTGGTATTACATACAGTAAGAAGAAACAGGGCTCGAGAATTTTCTCTGTGCTCATGAAAAATTTGGCAAAGAAGCTGAAGTATGATGAGATTAAATGCCTTGCCCTGAATAGCTTCAAGCTGAAAAGCACACAGATTATCTTCTACTTCTGGTCATTAAAATTGTGATCTTTTAATTTTTTTAATTACTTGCAAAATAAAAATGGGAACTTTTTTATGGAAAATGCCAGTCTTAGATTATGCCAGCTATATATCCAAACTAGTCCAAAGATATTAAGTTACATGTTCATGTTTTAAAATTTATATGCATGTCAAAAATTAGCAATTAAAAATGCAGATTTCAAGCAGGATATGAAATCATATGTGTGCGTATAATTTTTGAAAAAAAAAATACTCATAGAAAACTGACTGGAAACAAAATGTTAACAATGGCTATTGCACAGTGCTATCACAGACATTTCCTCTTTATATCCTTTCTGTATTTTCTAAATTTCTATGATGTGCTGCTATAATAATTATGAAAAATTGTTTTACAAAAATGAAAGTTTTCACTTACACTGCACATAATTATAGGTATATTATAATAGGTATTACCCAAAATAGCTTCAGAACACTTTTCATTTCAAATAGTCCAAAATGCATTTCAAAAGTATGATAGTGTAACTAAAAATACAATGTCTAAATTAGCAGATGAAAAATAAAAGCTAAAGTATTTTTTAAATGAATCACTATGCTCTCATTTTGGATATTTTGCTCACTTTCTGAGTTAACACATCTAATAATGTAGTTCCAAAAAGACACTAATACTTATCAAATTAATATATTAGTAACAATATTTTTTTAGAAATTATGGAATCCTGCAGTTTTAATACTCTTCATACTGCCAGTTCAACACTTTTTTTACTTCCTCCCTTTCTTAAAGATTTTACCATTGATGGCTTTTTTTTTCTGGTAGGATAAGGATTTCACACCTATGAAAGCTATCTTACCAACTAATGAAGCAGTAGGAATGAAATGAACATAGTCAAGTAAAAAAATACTTGGATCAAAGTGTTACCTCAATTTCCTCAAAATTATCAAAGTATAACTGTATCTATGATAATGTCAACTCCTTTTGAAAACAAGATGAAAGTGAAAGGAAAAGTTCAAGGTATTTATTTCATTTCCATCCTTAGTGAGCAGAAACGGGAGAGTTGTTGAAAGTGCATGTGATGATCTACTAAGTCAAACAAAGTTGTAAATAGTTACAATTCTGATTTTATCTTGAGGTATAAACAAACATAATAATGTAAATTCTTTTTGGTAATATGGATTTCAAGGATTTGTGCCCCCTTTCGCTTACCTGTGTTTTCTGGGCTTTTTGCAATAAATATTACCTTTGTTTCTCCTTAGTGGTGAAATATGGTAATATAACCAAAATTTTAAAAATAAATTAATTTAAACATCTGATAAAGAAAGGTTTTATGCTTGATTTTCTGTAATTAATTAGGAATACATTTTTCCTGGCTAAAGAGAAAAAAATGTTCCTTATGTACAAACTGCTAAAAGGGTAACGAATCATTTATTATGGGCCCACAATATTTTAGCCACGATTCCAAAATATCAATGACTCTAAAATTAAGTACTGGTTTGGTTTACACGATGAAGCTCATCTGGAGGTAAACCCTGACATAACAGGAGGTAAAGCTATAATCATTATTTATCTTAATTAGCGTGAATACTCATATTTTTTGCTGCCAAAATATTAAGGCCCAAGACCCTGTTGGTGTGCTTACGTATGGTATTTATACTTTATTATTTTTCTAAAATCTGAAAAATTCTAAGTTTTATATATATATAGCCCCAGATGTTTCAGGTGAAGAGACTGCAGACTTATATTAGGGTCTCATGTAAATTTCTTCTATGTATAACATAAACACATTAGCCTTACAGGTAAAACAAAAACTATATTATTTTGTGCTGAATCATTAGCTATCTGATGAGATTTAAAAAATTAATCCCCAATTTAAAAATGGTAAGTCTTTCTGGTTTATTTAAGAATGAAAGGACTCCACATTCAATATAATGTCTGTGCATACTTCTCACCATTATACACGGATTACAGACTACTACAGAATCTACACAGTACAGCCCTAAGAGCATAAAAGAAGGTTTAAGAATTCAGTCTAGATTTGTTCATTAGTATGGATAACAATGACAGCATATCAGAATACAGTATGCTCTAAAGAATAGTAATTTACATAATTTTACTGAGTGATTCAGCTTTTTGGGGGAGGAATTATGGTCAATGACACAGAAAAAGAACACCGTTAAGCTTTCCAGCTTCTAAAAGCAGCCCCTGTAAATGACATGAAGAATCAATGACTTAAATTTATGTCAACAAAATTGAAAACCATAATATAGTTTATACTATTAACTTCTTAAAAAAAGTTTAAAAACTCCAAAAAATAAAGACATACAGAAATCCCAAAGCATTAGTTTTATAACGTTTCCCTAAGAAAATATGGCAAAAATAAAAATAAAACAACGGCAAGAAGAAAGAAGGAAAGAATGAATGAATCTACTCATTTAACATGAGGGCATAATGACAATCACATTAAAGACAGATATTCACCTTCTTTGGGCTGAGCCATAACTGGAGTCTGAGTTTCCTTTGTATACGTGACGATTTCTCGAGGAGGAAAGTCAACTTGTGTAATTTTAGCCATTCCGAGTTTAATAGGTCCTCGTCTAAATAAAGGGAATACAAATGTTTTTAAATATAACAAATGATACGTTTTAACTACGTCAAACCATGTTATTTTGGAAAATTAAGAATTAAACATTCATGTGCATCCAACATTGTAATTTAAATTCTTGTTTTATTCAAGAAATTTTTTAATGAACAATGAATTGACTTTATTTTAACACAAGAATTAGAAGACAGAAAAAAACAAAAGGCATTTCTGAATCATTCAGGGTGCTTACTTCACACTTTAAAAAGGCAAATAATTTAGTTTCTTAGAGTAAATGTGTGGGTGATACTAGAGCAAGAGGAATTTCAGAGTAGATTGTTGACTATGGTTGGTCACGATAACTATTTTTAGGAGGAATATGACTCTGGACTCTTTTGAAGAGTCAGAAATATGGATCTCATTATGACCAAGTTTTATTCTCTTCACCATTAGCAGACTTCAGCTTTAAGATTAAAAAGCAGATTTCTGTTGAAAATCTTTCCTTCTACTACTTATATCTGGCAGAAATTGAGAGCTGTACTGTCAATTTAGACTTTACAGTGAAATATCTAAATCTCTAATCTCTGCATGGTCAATATTGTCCTTGATTCACATAAGGAAAAACTAAGGTGCAGATATATTTACAGCTAGACTAAAGCAACAGATGCTTTGAATACCATAAAGCTACTAAAGTCATTTCTGTTTTAGTTAAAGAGAGGGAATAAATTCTTTTTTGACAAATAGTAGGAAGAGGAGGATTATAGCTGAGGAAAACGGACCAAAACAAACAAAAAAAATTATGAGATATCTGGGTGATTATATTAGATGTCTAAATTCTAAACCAAATACTCTTTCAAACTCCCACAGAAGTTCTCAAATAAATAGCTGTTGTAAAGGATATACAATAAAGATACTGCTCTTTAAATTCTAAAATACCAAGTAGGATATCTGAAATAAATGTATCAGTGGTAATATAGTATCTTTTTTTGTATATAAGAATCCTTTTCAATTCTGTTTGTAACTAATTCCAAAATCCTGAACCAAAAAATATAATAAAATCAGCACATTTTAAAATTAAAGTCCTAAATGTGGGCCATAAAAAATTTCCAATGTGTTTTCTACTTTAGAAATATATTAGCCTTAAAGAAAAATGAAAAGCATAATCAAAGAATTAAACGGGACAATTTAAGCACATCTGAAATAATCTAGTAATCTAAGAATGAAATTTAAATAAAGCTTTATATTCTGATTCTTAAGATGTAAACTATAGGAAAAGCGGATCACTCACATATCTGGAAAAAAATGGTCAAGCCAACAACATTAGGCCCAGTCACTAACTTGACTGCATTTAGGGTCTAACAGACAAAAATCACAATATTAAAACAAATAATCAAACAAAATATTCCAAGATTTAGGAGTGGGAGAGTAGGGAGAAAATATCTTCTTTATTCAAAAGCCATCTTTACTAAGAATAAAGAAGCAACGGGGGAGAAAAGAATCAGGGCAGCCAAGACAGGCCTTCCAGGTAATATATTAGGAGCTCATATACTTTTCTTATATGTCCTAATTCGACTTATTACTCTAGATTTAGAGATAATTCCAATAGGCGTGGCCATATACTTCAGGAGCTGCAAATTACCAGGGGAAATGAGCTGAGTCAGGCACAATGGCAGCAACAAGAATTTATCATTTGCATTGCATATATGAAAGAATGAATTAATGAATGAATAAATAGTAATCACGGGCCATAGTGTAGAGCTCAATAGCTCTGTACTTTCAAAACCTTGTAAGCCCATTGGTGAATTTTAACATTGAAAATAAATTCATATTCATATGAATAACCAAGAAAAGGTTCAATTATATGTAGAATATACATTAGAAATAATCTGGGAAGTTTGTAATACTTTTTAGAAAAACTTCCATTGAAAATACAGAAATAAGAAAAGGAATTTGGGCATTTAAATGAGTCGACTTAGGACACCTAGAAAATCACACATACAGAATACTTCTTCCACTAATGACACACGATAAATGAGGTGTCACAGTAAAATATAGCTTTTTTCCTAACTATATACAGCAATATTAGAAACTTATGCAAAATAAAATTAGGACAGTTTCACAAAGAATCAAATTAACTATAAAAGAGGGAAGTAATAAATCTATTCGATACCCCAAATCGGAATCTGAGTGAAGCTGAAGAACTGACGGGTCTGTATCCCAATGCAGCGTCCTAAATGGTTGTAGGACAACCATGAAGTATTAGCAAAAAAGGCCATAGGTTAGTCAAGCAAATACATTCTATAAATAGCTAAAGCTAAAGTACTGTTCACAATTAAAAACCACATGTTCTGGTTAGTAAGACAACAAAACAAAACAGGTATCACTCAATGGTTTAGTGCATGCACTAGGTATAATATGGTTAAAGACACAAGCATACAACCCAGAATAGTAAAAAGACTTAGAATTTTCAGATTATAGGAAACTAAATTAGCTAACAACCCAAATAATACATTATTTATAGACCATAACAAGCTACAATATAAAATAATTACAATTTTATTTAAGTTTTCTAATGAAAAAAGCATTAGTAAAAAATCTTGGTTAACATATTGTAATCTTGCCCAAAGCATTAAATATGTGCAGGAAATTGTCATATTGGTAAAGGAAATGAGTCAACACATAAGCCTTTCGGTAAGAAAACCAAAGACTATTCCACTGGGATACAAAATGGCTAAAGTTTCCAAAATGTGACCCTTCTGTAATTTATGGGTTAAGCACTGCCTTGGGCTTACATGTCATCTGCTTTAGATAGCAACTAAAGATTTCTGTCTCTAGGATAAAACAGATTTTTTCCTGGAAAAATATTTTATGTTTAAAGGATTTACTTTAAGTCTTTTAGAGAATATCTATCTTAAATAAATGATCAGTTGTGTTTTAGCCTTGCCTACTGGGTAAACAACTTACATGGGGTCTTCTCCACTTAAGCCAAATCTAATAATTAGTAGAATAAAACGCACTTTTTTACACTGGCATTCTTATAAGCTAGAAACATGAAAAATAACTACATACAGTACTACATGATGCTTATAGCCCTATAAGAAAGTTAAGCACAACACATTTAGTGCTACTATTTCTGTCAAATATATTTCTCACTTATATAAGATATAAATTTTAATACACAACTAAAACTTCCACAATATTTTAATACAAACAAGTGATTTCTCTATTTTACCTGTGTATACAATTTATCAATAAACAATTGGATGAATTAAACTAGATAAACCCTTCATTTAAAAATATAAAGACCTTAGAATTTCTATAGGATTGTGTGCATGCAATGAAAGAAGCCAAAGTAATGAACAGCAACAAACTTAAATCTACTTTGCACTAAGTAATGAACAGCAACAAACTTAGGCTTTGTTAAACCAGAAGGGATTCTATGAGATGCTCTTCAAGGAATGTTCTGTCCACAGCCTTTACATCATATGACAGCCATTGCTGTTATCAATGACTTAAGGCTCCTTGTTGAAGATGTTATTTTAATTTAAAAGCAGGTAAGACCTCAAAATACTGGCAATACACTGAAGAACATACGTGATTATAGGTATTACAGGCATCTGCAGACATATAATATAAAATTCCAATGTAATCCTAAAGCCTGAGAAATAAGCTGATCTACAAAAAAGGAACAGGGGGCATGGAATAGCCAATTGAATAACCGTCACCCAAACTTTAGAGATGACAGAGGTGATTCAGAAAATGAACTGGAAACTTAATGAAATGCAGCTTTCTAATTTGTTAAGTTAGAGAAATACCACATTTCATGGTCTTTTATATTTACTCATACATTATCACCAGGCCCAAAAGAAACTCTTGGCACTCAGAAATAATGATTCAGACATATTTAGATAACGTATTTGGTAATGTCTAATCTATCTTTTCTTACTGAGTGTACTAATCCTAGACCGTCTTGGCCAACTAACGAAGTTAAGCGTACGGGTTCATACATTTCACGTGCATTTTCCTGTGGTAATACTTCTTCTCTTTATTCTTTCACTGTTGTCATGCCTGCTCAATTCAAGTTCATTCTTCTTCACTCTCACACTCTTAGCAGTCTTTTACAATGCCACATATTTTGAAATACTATTATTTTACTGCCTTATCACCATCAACAATATTAATTCTCTCTCCACTATGGAATCTGGAAATGATTTAGTGCAATTCATAGTCTTCTACACACAGACGTGCACACACAATGAATACACTCAGCCCTCTTGAAAATTAGTGTTTCAAATGAGTCTCTGCTCTCAAAGGAGACAAACCATGCATGTATTACAACTGAAAAGATACAAGGTCACCTCTTTCAAGATGAGGATTTTTTTCTCTTCTGTTAAATGTAGAAGAAACTTTAATTTTGTATTCATTCTCTAATAAGAATAGTTACTCCAAAAGATATTAAACCACCTGTTTCATTGTTTCACAATTTATCATTAAACCGACATACTACACTTATAATTTTTCAACAAAATGTATAATATCTTTAATGATATAATCATTAGAATTAATTTCTACAAAGGCAAGGGCCATGAACATCTTATTGTTTTGTGGTAACCTACAGTATCTAACACAAAGTTGGCAATTCGATGAGCTTTTGTTCTATACATGAATAAATACTTTTCTTAACAATATTTACTCCCTGTTCCAATTTACAATATTCAAAGGTTCTCTACTACTTTCTGTGCTGTCCCTGAAATTCAGGAGAACACATTAATTTTGCAAATCAGGTATATGTGACATAGCACTTTTTTGAAAGTAAGCCTGCTGGCAATAACTTAAAATAATCTCCCTACACTTATTAAAAATCAGAAACAATGAGTTCAGAAATGAACAAAGTATAGTATCCACATAAAAATTATATACAAAGCAAATCAAGAAATTTAATAGTTTTTTATTTTGGGAAATATTTTTATTATAATGTTGCAAAAGGAAAAAAAAATTCTTCACTTGAAAATACCACTTATTATTGGAAAAGAAACACTAACATGTTTATATAAAAACACAAAAGCATGACACAAATAAATTCAGCCCTAAAAGTAAATTTAGACTAAAGAGTCTTTAGTCCATAATACATATTATTTTATAAAGTGATAACATTATTTCTAAAAAGAAAAGTTTTGAGTTTTTTAAACAAAAGAGTTACATTGTTTACCTTCAACAACTGTATTTCTTTAGATTTACAATATGTGCAATTCTGGTTCCGTATACAGAACAATTCTGGAAAGCACAGATCAAATTCAAACTGGTGAGCTTTGTGTGCCTTCCAATTGTTAATCATAACCTGATTATTCAGAGACTGATTAAAGTACTGAGCTTATGAAGTATCCATCTAGCCTCTCCCGTTGTTTCTTTTTTCTTGCCTTTTCCTCTGCACACTTGTTACTTTTTTTTTCATTGTTTTTAACTTTAATCAGAGGTCTCAGCACAAAAAAGAGAAAACTTCTATCAGTTTGGTTTATAAGTTTTTAAAAGGTGTGTTTGGAGATTTTGTTGAGGAGAACATTTAACTTACTGGCCCAAAATAAGAACTCTGAATCAGCTGTGGGTTTTGACTAGCTACGTTTAATCTCATTTCAACTGTCACAAGAATTCAAAAAGTATGATGCTATTAAAGAAACACTATTATCATGCAAATATGTACAACAAAAAGTAATAACACTTTCCCTAATACAATCTTCAGACGGAAGTGGAAATCTTGCAGAACTTTTGAAAAGCAAGTGTCTGCGTGTGTGCAGGCTCCTAAAACAACCCTGAAATACAGTTTTACAAGGAAGATGCAAGTTCAGGAAAACCTGGCAGTAAACAGTCGGTGTTTCTTTAGCAATTATGCCTTATTCTTGGTATTTTATGCATTATTATTTTGTCTTAATTAGCAGAACTAGTGATTTAACAGAACAGACTTTGCTTAACTGAATTGTTTAGAATTTCAATTACTGAATGGGGAATTAAGCACAGCAGAGAGGCTTTACACTATTTACAGCTAAACATTCACTAACCAATATGGAATTTATTTAAACAAAAAATTTCAAATACATTAACACCTCTATTTTTATTGTAAAATAATCAGCATAAATCTGTTAACTATTCAGTACTAAGTTACTCAAGTGTGATGGTTAAATTATTGTAAAAATATTTTTTTCCCAACTTACAACAGATAATTTCTGTGTCAATTAGATTTTAAAATGCTGGGGCTAACCCGACACAACTTCTTAAGAGTCCCTCTAAAGCATCAACAGCATGGGCACTAAATGCATTCCATCATCAAAATATTAAAAGAAAACTACTGTACCTAGATCCCACGGCACCATCTCCAGAGTCCTGGCTTCCAGCTTCGCTTGGTGTGCTCACAGATTTGGAGGATGGAGACATAGGAGGAGGGACTAAATAGTGAAATAGACAGGTATCCGCTGTTACTACACGGAGAGGTTGCTCAGCTTATGACGTTTCAAAAGTAATTTGACATGAATTAACAAAAGGAAAAAAATAATGGCAAACCAAAAAACAAAAATACATGAATGAAAATGAACAGTAGAAAGAAGAGGAAAAAGACAAAGTTAACAATGCATGCTGAAGATTCATGCAGTTTCTCTGGCAAAATGCATTTGGGCTTTACGTTTAAAACAAAAAACAAAAACAAAACAAGGCAGGATTATGGAAGGATACGTCTTTATCTCAGCCATCACCAAATTGGGCCCTAATTTTCAAAGGAGGGCATTCCTTCTCCTCTTCCTAACTTCTCATTTTTAAGATCACCAGATGATAAGGAATATGTATAACCGCTGCCAAAATTAAAACTCTGAAATATGCTGCATTAAGTCATTTAATCGCTGGTTTTCTGAGATTGTAAAATATTAATTTTTACCTAATAATTCTTCTTTCAAAAATTAAGGGGCACTGGTGGTTAAGAGCTCAGCTGTTAACCAAAAAAATTAATGTTTAAAGTGATTTTATTCCCTCCTCCTCCACCAAAAAAAAAAAAAAAAAAAAAGCCAATTTAGAGAAATGACCACGGCTAAAGGAATGGCTCCTCTAAATATTCATTAGTTTCCAGCAATTTGGGTGAAAAATGCAAACAGGCCATAAAACAACATGCCTTCTCGACACGATGCATAACATGAAGTGATGCATGCAACTTAAACAAGGCAAGACTTATGGTAACTTCCTTACCCCAGTATTCAGAAAAAACTGGAGTGTACAGACAAAGATACAGACACCCAAAATATTCTTAATCCTTTCTTATAGAAAAATATGTATTTTTCACAGTATATAAAACAAACAGAGCAAATGTTTTCCCCTAAATTGTCAACTTTTAAACATTATACAACAGTTGAACATGCATATTTCATGCTTTTACATTTGTAAAACTTTCTGACTACCATTGCAGGAAGTATAGGAGGATCATCACTGCCATCTTCTGGTTAAATTTTACCATAAATGTCCCCAATCCCATGTATCTTTTTAAAATAATTTTTCAACGTACAATACTAAGCCACTAATGTATTTTGTGTTGAGCGGCAAATCCTCTTTTCATAGTCTACCCAAAAGATGGTAAGTTCTAGTTATATAAGAACTAATCTAAGGAAATATGCATTTAAATAAAGTCTGTGTTTTTGGAAGACTCAGTCACTAAACCCTTAAAATTATGTTTAAACGTTTACACATGCTGCAAGAAACAGTGGGTTTGATAATCTAATCAAATGTACAAATATAATATGATGAATTACATCTTGAACAGAAGTACAAAACTGATTTTCCTTGTTTTTTCAATGATAAATTCTACTGGTAATCAGTAATAAAATCAGGGAAAAAATCATAGCTAGAATGTTTGTTTTCTGAGATACAGTGGTTAATTTTTGCTTAAATTTCAATGGACTATAAAAACATAATCAACTGTTTCTAATTTTGTGGTTAAATCCCTCAAAAACAATTAGAAGACCAGATCACTTCATATACTGTACATATAACTCAAAGTCGCTAAAAATGACTTGGATTTAAAATAAAAAAATAATGTTCCCTACCTTCTCTTAGGGTGCATTTCCTAAGCTTTTTGTCCACCTCTCAGTGAGGCTTCCCCTAGTCTAAGTTCTGACTGATAGAGGAATAAAACAGTAACATCTAACACTTGTTTGCCTACTGTACTGTAACCATGATTATGTGTTTATTATGAGGCACCATCTTTTCATACTAAAGATTTTCAAAGAAGAAATTTTGTATTCTTTTAATTACCTCTTTAACTTCATGTTTAGAAAAATAACTTTTCTAAGTATATATACCACAAAGATTGCAGGGAAACAACAGAATATTCCTACGACTCTAATTATTTGTGATGAACTATGCAACTCTTTTCCAGTTCATTATCTTTTTTTCCCTCTTTCTGGAGACTTCAAGTACCAATGACTGTACTCAACAAGTTCAATAGTATATTACTTGGTTAAGGCTGTATTTTTTTTTAAATACATGTCATCTCAAATTCCTTAAGGAAACAGGCTCAACAGTAATAATGCATGCATAAATACACTACCCTAGCCAGTTCTGAAAAGAGCCCTCGTGGCACAATGGCTAAGCACTCGGCTGCTAACCAAAAGGTTGGTGCTTCAAAACTAACGGCTATTCCATGGGAGAAAAAACCTGGCAATCTGATCCCGCAGAAATTACAGCTTAGGAAATCCTAGGTCAGTTCTATTCTGGCGTATAGGGCCACTATGAGTTAGAATCAACTCCACTGCACACAATAGCCAGCTCTGAAATAAAAATTTCAGAAATAGATTGTAGTTAGATAAAAGTCTCCATCTCAGAACTCTATTCTTTCTGCCAAAACATAGTTCTCAAGCTAGCTGATAGAGAGAACTCATCAAGGACACTTAGTTATCATCTGGCCCACCAACTTCACCTTGCAATAATAAGTAATGTGTACCACAGAAGGGACAAACCTGGACAAAGAAAATTACTGTCACTGAAAAAGGGGGAATGTTAACTTAAAAAAAAAGGAATGGTAGTTGTTATTTGGTGACTACCACATTAACCCAATTAGTCTAGAAAAATCAAAGAATACAGTAATTGCACAATAAGGCAGTATCACTATAGTCCCAGACTTCAATAAATGACCTCTGGAAAAAAAAATGAAAACATGCATTCAGGGAGGTAAAAAACCTGGCCAATTAATAGCCTCTCAAATCTCAGAGAAGACTCAATTGTGGAATTCATGTTTAAGGATGGCTTAAGAATACAATCAGTTGGCTATGAAAACAGCATAATCCATTGTTGTTGTTAGGTTCCGTCAATTTCATTCTGACTCACAGCAACCCTATGTACAACAAAACAAAACACTGCCTGGTCCTGCACCATCCTTAAATTCGTTGCTGTGTTTGAGTCCATTGTTACAACTGCCACGTCAATCCATCTTGTTAAGGGTCTTCCTCTTTTTCACTGATCCTCCATTTTACAAACCATGATGTTCTTCTCCAGCGACTGATCCCACCTGATAACACGACAAAAGTCTTCCCATCCTTGCTTCAAGGAGCATTCTGGTTGTACTTCTTCCAAGACAGATTTGGTCATTCTTCTAGAAGTCCATGGTATATTGAATATTCTTCATCAACACCATTATCCAAAGGCATCAATTCTTCTTCAGTCTTCCTTATTCATTGTCCAGCTTTCACATACATATGAGCTGACTGAAAACACCATGGCTTGGGTCAGGTGCACCTTTGTCCTCAAAGTGACATCTTTGCTTTTTGACACTTTGAAGAGGTCTTTTGCAGCAGATTTGCCCAATGCAATGCAACATCTGATTTCCTGAATGCTGCTTCCATGGGCATTGATTGTGGATCCAAGCAGTATGAAATCCTTTACAACTTCAATCTTTTATCCATTTATCTTGATATTGCTTATTGGTCCAATTGTGAGTATTTTTGTTTTCATTATGTTGAGGTACAATCCATACTGAAGGTTGTGATCTTTGATGTTCATCAGTGTTTCAAGTCCTCCTTGCTTTCAGCAAGCAAGGTTGTGTCATCTGCCTACCACAGGTTGTTAATGAGTCTTCCTCCAATCTTGATGCTGCATTCTTCATATAGTCCAGCTTCTCAGATTATCTGTTCACCATACAGGCTGAATGAGTACAGTGAAAAGATACAACCCTGACACATACCTTTCCTGACTTTAAGCCACACAGTATCCCCTTGTTCTGTTCAAACGACTGCCTCTTGGTCTAAGCACAGGTTCTTCATAAGCACAATTAAGTGTTCTGGAATTCCTATTCCTTCCCAATGTTATCCATAATTTGTTACAATCCACATAGTCAAATGTCTTTGCATAGTCAATAAAACACAGGTAAATATCCTTCTGGTATTCTCTGCTTTCAGCCAGGATCCATCCATGATCCATCTGATATTAGCAATGGTATCCCTTGTTCCACACCCTATTCTGAATCCAGCTTGAATTTCTGGCAGTTCCCTGTCAAGTACTGTTGTAACCATTTTTGAATGATCTTCATCAAAATGTCACCTGTGTGTGCTATTAATGATATTGTTCTATAATTTCCACATTCTGTCGGCTCTCCTTTCTTTGGGATGGGTACAAATACAAATCTCTTCCAGTCAGCTGGCCAGGTAGCTGTCTTCCAAATTTCTTGGCATAGATGAGTGAGTACTTCCAGCGCTGCATCTGTTGGCTGAAACATCTCAATTGGTATTCCATCAATCCCTGGAGCAATGTTTCTCACCAACGCCTTTAGCGCAGCTTGGACCTCTCCCTTCAGTATTATCGATTCTTGGTCATGTATTACCTCCTGAAATGGCTGAATGTCAATTCTTTGTGGTACAATGACTCTGTGTATTCCTTTTATCTTCTTTTGATGCTTCCTGCGTTAACATTTTCCCCAAAGAATCCTTCAAAGCTAACTAAAAATTAGCTTTCGCCAAGTATTTGAGATGTGATTTGGTTAGAAGGAATAGTGATTTCATCAGAATCACCATCATTCCACAGTTCTGTATATAAAATTGCCCAAAACCAGGCTTTAAATGGTACAAGATAAAGGAATTAAAATTAGCATATGTGAACATATTAATGAACCTAAGCTTCTTAAAAGTTTAGAGCGAAGATACCTATTTTCTACGAGAACTAAGGGGGAAATGTGAAGTAAACTGAAAAACAAATCGACACAATGGCATTCACAGATCATGTAAGAAATACTGAAGGATCGTGGCTCACTAATTCTCTAGGACAAAAAGTCAACCAAAACGGTCTTTCCTGCCTGCTTAGACCTTAGGTTTCCAAGGATATAAAATGAACATTGCTGCCTTTTGGAGAAACAACTACAATATTTTTAAACCTGAGAATGTACTGGGATTTACAAGTAGAATTGAGTCTAATTAACCACTCAGAACCTACACGGACGTTTCAGGGACGAGGGATGGGGAACAGCCCAATCATTTTTTAAGTAGAAGAAGGTTCTAGCAAGAATGTCAGCGGTTTCTGCCAGGAAGAAGGACTTAGAAAAAGTGGACGGTCAAGGAAAATTAATGTTCGGAATGGACGTGCTGGTAGAACACAATGAAATGGAAGGAATGAGTTTCAGCAATAACCCAAAGTTGTGATCTCTCTTCTAGCAGCTCAATTTGATACTTAAGTACTCAAACACAGCCCATGGTACAATAATGCCCCCTTGTGGATGTAAGTGCTCCTAGCCTGGAATATTAATGTTTAAATAACTTTTTCATACCTTATTATTTTGGCCTTTTGAAAGATGTTCCTTTAAACTTTAACTCTCTGAAACATTTTGTCCCTCTCATATAGACTCTTCTCCTAATAATGAAGCTTAAACGGTCTCCACTAATGTTCCTTTAGTGTTTCCTTTCTTTCATTCTTTTTCAATGTAATTCAGAGCATAAGATAGATGAGGAACTATTTTCTTTGCCATCCCCTGAAATGCTTATTTTCCTTTCTTCAAGCCTTTATGTATTAGTCCCTCCCAATTAGATCACCATTCCACTAAACCATGATTTTTCTTCAAAATAATTCTCTAGCACCTAACATCATGAAACCACACTAGATTAGCTGTATCAGATACTGGTATTCATAAATTCACATCCTTGCTCTTTCCCATGAAGTATTTATATACCTTTCTCTATAGCTGGAAGAAGTTATTTAACATTTATTACATTCCTACTACCTAAATTTACATGTACATAGGTATGTTTTTCCATTAGACTTTTATTTCTTATAGGCAGAGACAAAATCTCATTCCCTTGAAATAAATGCTCCAAATTAGCAACTGATGTCAAAGAAATATTATCCTATTGATGGGTCACAATTTTTCAAAATAAGTTATTTTAGCAAGTATTTGCAAATTTCTGAGTTTGACAGCAAATAGAATTTATGATTTTCCTTATTTCATTTTTAAGATATTAATGTAAATTACAAGTGTAAGTTTTCTGAATTAGTAGAGATATATTTTGTAGTGATCTGCTTGTTTTGACAAAAAAGGAATATAATTATGATCTACCCTACTTATAACCTGACAGAACAAGTACATAAAACAATTCATAAAATTAGCCTAGCAGAATAAGTAAAAAAAAAAAAAACTGGCTTTAAACATTTGAAAAAACAGAAATTAAACTTATATGTAAATAATTTTATGGTATTAAAGTACTATAAAGAACCAATATTCCCTTTCATGGAACAACTCATTAATATTATGCTACCCACCAAACCAAACCCACTACCGTTGAGTTGATTCCAACTCGTAGTGAACCTACAGGACAGAACAGAACTGCCCCATAGGGTTTTCTAACTTGGCCATACGGAATGCATTCTATCTAAAAACAGATTTAAAAATATCTAAAAAGTTGCAAATTGCTAGGAAAGGAAAAAAAAAATACACATTTTGACTAGAAACTTCTTTTGAAAGTTGTGCCTAAAATAAACTTCCTTAAAATCGGCCAGTTAAACTTAGTAAACAAAAAAATTCAGCCATACCTTTAATGAAACATTCAAATTTCAGTTTCAGCCATGCATTTTTCTAAAGTTTAAACAAGAAGATTTTGTTGTTGTTTTATTAAAGCAAGACAGCTTTTATTTGGCTTTACCAGGTAAAAAGATGTATGGCCTAATAATAACTGAACAAACATTTAAGTGTGTAGCCTGTGCTGGACACTAGGGATACAAACGGAAGTAATATATTATCCTTGAACTCAGGAAGCTCTGACAAAAAGCAGCCAAATGACCAAATAAATAAGATGCTACTAAAAACCAAAACCAAACACACTGCTGTTGAGTAGATTCCAACTCATAGTGACCCGACAGGACAGAGTAGAACTGTCCCATAAGGTTTTCAAGGAGCACCTGGTGGACTCAAACTGCTGACCTTTTGGTTAGCAGCTAAACTCTTAACTACTCCGCCACCAATGCTACTAGCAAAGATAAATTAAGAGAATCTTATCAGCGGTATCTTTTTTTATTAAACATATTATCTTACGAAGAATTAAAAAAAAAGGAAGAAAAGTCCATTTTATAAAAAAGAAAAAAAAAAGATGGATTAAAAGAATCCTGTTGAGTATTCTAGCAGTATTTTCATACTTCTATAATATAAAAATATTTAAAAAATACCCAAACAATATATTCCATAGTGGGCGGGGGGGGGGGGAAGCATCCATCCTGAATCATCATGTATTATTTTACTGTTGGCTACTGTCAAAAAAGTTTGACAGCCACTATCTTCAATCTGAATAATACATACTTCAGTCCTAATTTTAGATAAATGCCCAGCATGAGTACTGGATCTTTAGGCATACATTTTAAGGATTATGAAATGCACTTAGCCTAATTCTCTAAAGGTAGTGAGATCTTCATAAAGCCTTTAACCCTTCACAGGTTCCATTATAATGGTAAATCTGCCAATAATAGATGGAAAGTGGTTTAGAAATAAGAACCTCAAAGAAAGAAAAGGTGTCTAGATCTGACTTGGAAACTTACACGCTAAAATCTTAAGCACAATGTAAACCTCACCGAAGAAGGCACTGTTCATTTCCCTAGCTATTTGAAGAGATTCTTAACTCAACGTTAACTCAGATCAGGCGGCATTGATAAACATATAATAAATCTCACATGCCTTTAAACAATTTATATTTTCAATTAAATATCATGAATTAAAATAAATTAAAGCAAGGACATCTGGCTTCTTTTTCAAAGCATACTTTTTTATTGCCCCCTATTTCTAGCCTCACCAGAATTGAACCCTCTACTCTTTAATTACTGACAACTAAAAACTCTCAAGTAAAATAGTTGACAATGTATAAATTGATATTTGACCAAAAAACCTTTGCTGCAAATAATGTCAAACAATGTATTCTGTAAAAGTCTATTTCATTATTGATAATCTATTCTATTTTTAGGATGATAAGATAAAATACGCTTTCCCTCTCTCTTTAGTTATTAATCCAGATTTATAAAAAAATTTAAACACTTATAAAATGTTCTTTAAAATCTTTAATTAGCCAATCAAAAATTACTAAAGACATTTTTATTTTTAAAAAGTAGCTACTTAATTTCTTAAATTATCTCTGCACAGTTTAATTTAGAAATATGATTAAACTAATACTTTGAAGTTTAGAAATCTCTTCCTTCTTTCTCCCTTTCTCTCTCACATCTACACTTACAGACAAAACAACAAAAACTTGTATAAAGAAAAGGGAATATCTCTGTATGTCTCTCTAAAGCTTAGAGTCTAAACATGCTACATAAATACAGAAACACAATACTGACACTACAATATTTATTTTAGATAAAAACACTTTTATTTCCTAGTTCTACTACATTAAAATAATACCAGTTTGTCATTGGCTAGGAATAGGAATGGTTTATCGGAGATATTTTTACCTTAATTCAACTCTTCCCAGAGGCAACTCTCAAAAATCAGAGATACCTAAGATAGACTATAAAACTGTGATAATTGAAAGCTGGTTACAGTTATAAATAGGAGATGCTGCTTCCTTTGATTAAACAATGTCAGTCTTTAGTTTCTATGGAAAATTGGTTTAATGACCTATCTAAGACACTCTCCTGCTTAAAATGCTCCTATTAAAACTCCCTCCATCACATACAAACCAAACCAAAAAAACCCAACCCACTGCCATTGAGTTGATTTCGACTCATCGTGACCCACAGGACAGAGCAAAACTGCCCCACAGAGTTTCCAAGGCTGTAAATCTTTACAGAAGCAGAGTGCCACATCTTTCTCCCGTGGAGTGGCTGGTGGGTTCGAACTCCTGACCTTTTGGTTAGTAGCCGAGCACTTAACCACTGTGCTACCAGGGTTCCTTACATACAATGACCTACATAACCTGGCCTCTGCCTACATCTCACATTTCTGCTCTTCTCCTCTCCCTTGCTTGTTATGATATAGCCAAACTGGCCTAACTAAAACGCCAAGATTTACTTCTCAGGGACTTTGTATTCACCGTTCCCTCTACCTGAAATGCTCTTTCCCTCAACTCTGCACTGCTAGCTCCTTCTGGCCATTCTGGTCTCACTTCACAAGCCTCCTTCTCAAAGAAGTCTTCCAGAAACACCCTGACTAATGTTGTCCCTAGTAGTCACTCTATCATGTTATCACAAATATCTATCTTCCCTACTAGAATGTAGGTACCAAAAGAGCAAGACCCTTGCATTATTCAGTAATCCAACCCCAAGCTTGGCTTATACAAGGTGTTCAATGAATATTTGTTAAATCAATGAATGGATAAACTAAAGACATTTAGAATAACTAAATATTAGAGACCTGAGTTTCAGAAAGCAGACACATCGGACTGTTCTAAATGGCTCAAAGGAGAGTCAAATTTATGGCATATTTCAATTTACTTGAATCTAGATTACATATTTATTCTATATTAGTTTTATAATCAGATTATGGTCAAGAGAAAAAAAAAATTTTAAAGCTCATAGAAAAAAAGGTTATGACTGATAAGAACAGCTCTGATCATATCACTTTCTTGGGTGAAAAACCTTTAAGTGAGCTCCTAGTAGTTATTCCAAGATCCGGCCTCTCCTCTCTCCTCTCATTCTGTCGGCTACACCTTGTGTGCTCCAGTCAAAGTGGATCACTTGCTATTACTTTGAGCACACCTTAATCTTTTCAACTATCACATGTTTGTTCACTTTTCTTCTGCCTCAAAAGTTCTTTCCTTTTCCATCTATGTACATCAAAATCCTACACATCATGGGGCACCAAAAAAGCACTTTCGTAAATATCACAAGTAGCATTTACCAGTAAATCATAGTTTTGAGGAAATGTTTTAACTAAATTTCAATATCATTTTGGTTTTGTTTTACTGTAGTTTTTTAATCCACAATTCTTCATATGTCTGAACAACACACTCTCAGGTATAGGAAGTACATATTTTATTCTGATAAAAATTAAAGAAATGCAGACAGATAAGAGAATAGGCAAAGGACCAATTATACTTCCTTTAGAGCCCTGGTGGCACAGTGGTTAAGTGTTTGGCTGCTAACCAAAAGGTCAGCAGTTCGAATCCACCAGCGGCTCTTTGGAAACGGTATGGGGCAGTTCTACTGTGTCCTATAGGGTCGCCAGGAGTTGGAATCAACTCAATGGCAATGGGTTGAGTTTTCTTGTATATGCCAATAAATTGAAAAGAGTTGAGATGGATATATTTCTAGAAGAAATAAAATGCCAAAAATGATACCAGAGCCCAAATGATTTTAAATGAAAATTCTAACAAATGTTCAAGAAATAAATACCTCCAAAATTATACCTTTCCAAAGAACAGAAGGCAGAGAACTCTACAACTCATTTTACAAAACCAGACAAGATACAGTAAAATAAAAAAAATTACAGCTCTACATCTATTATGAGCATAGATGAAAAATTCCTAAATAATAGCAAACGAATCCAGCACCGTATAAGAAATATAGTATCTCATAACCAAGCTGGGATTATCCCAGAATGTAAGCTTGCTTTTTACATGGGAAAACCTATCAGTGTAAGTCATCATATAAAAAAAAAATATATTAAAAAATGTACTCATCTCAAAATATGAAGAGAACTGTAAGTTTGCTGCAAAATATTTTGGTGGTTTTAAAAAAGTTTGAGAATTTTTTGTGAATACAGGCTGGAGTTAGTGACTCCCTTCCAATGGATGGAATATGGCAAAGCGATGCTTAAAAAGTATAGCTTCCTTCTGGCTCTTTCTTGGATTGTTCACTCTTGAAGATCCCAGCTGATATGCTGCAAGGATTCTGAACTAGATCTGTAGAGTGGCCCACTTAAATAGGAACTCAGCCCTCCCACTAACTAACACCAACTTGGCACCAGCGTGCGTGAGCCTCCTTGAATGCAAATCCTTTAGCCAGTCAAGCCTGTAAATGGCTACAGCGCTGACATTTTAAATTCAATCCCATGGCAGACCCTGAGCCAGAACCACTCAGGTAATCTGCTCCCAAAGTCTTGACCTGCAAAAACTGTGAGAGAGAATGTTTATTTTGCTGCTGTTGTTTTAAAAAGTGATACAAGAAGAAACAGCAAAATTGAATAGACTGAAATCTTTAAAAAATTAAAATGGTGACCATTTCCTCCTCTCTGATACTCCCTAGGGAAAAAAGTCCTAACCCTAGGCAGTTTTACAGTTGAATTCTACCAAATTTTTAAGGATGAGGCAACACCTATCTTTTACAGGTTGTCCTAAAAAAATAGGAAAAGGGAGAGCTCTCCAATTTATTTTAAGACCATAACCATGATGGCCAAACTGAACATAGACAGTACAAGAAAATTACATGCAAATTTCACTTATGCCACCACTGGAGGTGATATTTGTAATTAAAGTAAAAAACATTAAGCATTTTTCCTGCTTTTCTAATAGGAAATGCATTTAGAGTAACCGAATAGCCTCAGTTATTGAGGGAAAGCTTCTCTGTACAAGGGAATTTCAACAATAAATGTAGAAAGAATGATGGAATTATAAAAACAATTTTGCTATTCCTAATTTGACAAACTGTTTAGATAAGAATCATCAATGTATAGTAAACTCTTAGATGATACTTAGTGAAGAAATGGATAGTCACATGGTGCCAAAGAATTACTTGTTAGACACAAGGATAAAAAAAAACGTGACTACGATGGAGAGATCTTTTATAATCATAACCCAGCATCACTAACAGCTTGACAACCAAACAATATGCCTACTGATGTGATACACAGTATCAACTATGAGATATTCTTGCCAAAGATGTTCAATCTGAAGCTATTCAAGTTAAAGCTAATTTTCAGTGAAGAAGAAATGCAAGGGATAAAGACACAAGCTAAACGTGAAGAACCCATCATCAGTCAAATCCAGGAGGTGGTCTACAGACCAGCTGGGTTTGGCCAAATAAAGCTGGATCCCTACCTCACACTATATTAAAAAAATATACCCTAAACACCTAAATGTGAAGGGTAAAACTATAAAATAGAATAAAATTTAGGAGGATATATTTGTTTTCAAGGTAGAAACAGATTTCTTTTTTTTTTTTTTAAAAAAACTTAAGACCAAAAAGCACAAGAAAAGGGTTATAATTAGTAGATCTGACCACATCAAAATCTTCGTTCTGTTCAAAGAATATGACAGGCAAAGAAAAAGAATTCTTCAATATTAAAAAAAAAAAAAAAAAAGAATATGGCAGACAGAGGTTAACAGGTAGCAGACTAAGAGAAGTATTTTGAAGACTAAAACAAAGAAGTTCTCCCTAACATATAAATGGAACTCAGACAAATCAAAAAGATAAAGATAAAGAATCCCAATAGTAAATGGGCAGAGAACACGAATATGCAATTCACGGAAGAGAAAACCTGAATGGTTAGTAAGTGAATGGCTAATAAGGGCAAGTGAATTCAGCGAAACCGAAGTCCTAAAAAAAAAAAAAAAAAAAATCCTACAATAGAAAAAAGCCAAAGGCCCAGAAAAACTAATCACGCAAAGGCTATATACAACAGGGAACCTGGTTTAGTTGTTACTAGGGTATTTTTTTTTTTTTAATGAGAAAAAAGTGTTCTGGTTTATTTACTTTTTAAATTACAATATGCAACACAAGATTAACTAAAGATATAAAAATTAATGTATTTAAGTTTTCAAATTCTACCAATAAAGAAAATGAAAACAAGCTGAAAGAAATAACGATGAAGCTGACCATGAGAGGAACAGCTTTTTCATGTTGAACCTTTTGGAAATATCAGCTCTAAAAAATACCAGCTCTAAGGACAGTGATATTGTAGTTTCAAAACAGGTATCAGCAGTTACCAACTCTGGTATTTGTCCAATGGACTAGATGAAATTAGCTCACAAACTAGACCTGAAATTTTAGGCCCCTTAAGGGAAAGGCCATGTCAAACTATTACCTAACGGCACCCAGCACAGAATTATTTTAATTAAACACCTAATGCTTTCTGATAGCCAACTACATTGTCCTCAGTACCGCTACCTGTATTCTAGCTTTATGGTTTAGTAGCTACCACAAGAAATAACCCAGAAATAGAACAAGATTAAGTAAAATCACTGCCAAAATACACTGCCATAGCAGAAAGCTATAAGCTTCACTTTTCATTCCTATACCTTTGATTACTAATATACTTTAAGAACTTCTACCAATTTTACCTCTTTCTAACCTACAGAAAGGAAGAGAGTTAAATTCAGGAATCATAGTCATCTTTGAACTTAACAGAGTATGGCACACAGAACTTACTCAACAAATGTTTGCTGAAATAATTTACTGACTTAACAAGAAAAGTCAGATAGTGGTTTGGTATATGTTAACAAATTTAATCCTGCAGCTCTTTTCAACAAGTCAAATAATGATGTATTAGCACATCTGGAAAAAAAAAATTCCAAATAAATTATAAGATTAATGAGTTTAAGAGACACAAATAACGATGCAAAATATATCAAGTCAGCTCACTCATCTCAGCTACTGATGAACTGAGTAAAATCTAAGTTCTCCTCTTATAAGTGGATATATTGTTATCCTCACCAATGGGGGATTCTGGAGTTAGCCCCATGCTTTGAAGCAATGCTTCAGCTTCTCTTCTTTTTTTTTCAAGATCTGATTCTTCTTGCACAGGAGCAACTGCTTCCTTCTTCTGATCAGTCTAAAATTTTTAAGTTAAAAACTTAAATTTACATATGATATGAAACATTTTATTTACAAAAAATTACTTTAAATAATATGCTTACACTCTCTTCAATAAAACTTATTTTAAACAACGTACTAACATTGTATACTTCTATAGGGTGACCTTAGTTTGGGTACTAGTGATCTACAGTTGTGCAATGAAAATCATTCTCAAGAGTTCCAGTAAATAATTTCTAAATGATATGTACTAAATTCACCATTTTTATATGTAATCAAGGAGTTTCCACAAAGCTTTTCCTGAAAGATAAATTGAAAAAGTATAGTCAAGTTCTAATTATTTATGGTACGGAATTGCTATTTGTTGTTCAAGAATTGTGGAAATCTCCTCTAAATGGCAAAAAAACTGAGATAGAAATATCACAACATATGAAAAAATTAGGTGGAATTACCTAAGCGGTAATAAATTTTAAACGGAAACTTTGATTTGCTGAAACAGTATGGGAACCTTAAACTTCAGTTTGAAGATGTAACTGCATTTATGTGACTTTAATGTAGAGGATGTTTGTCAAAAATTCATCTGGAGAAAGGTTTTTATTTTTTAAACTACAGGTCTTATTTTTATGGTAATAAAAACGCATGGTTAGGTTGAATAAAATTAAAATTTGCTTTTGCATAGCACAAAACATTTTATCAAAATTTTTATCCCAGTCATTTACAGTTTTAGCAAAATTTTCCAGTTAAACTAGAAAAATCTCAATGCTCTCAGATCATCCAAAACATCTCAAATAAAATTTAGGCTTCAAAGGACAAGTTTTATATACACACACACCTCAAATGCTTATTTCCACTAGACAATTATTACTCACACAATTGTCTGGGATAAACTTGTAAATCATAATATTTTATGACACCATTTTAATTTAAAAGAAGTCATCAGAAAAACATTCATCAGAATAGCCAAACAGGCTACATTATCAAGTTGACTTGTATGTAACAGTATGCTAATAGACTCACTGTTCAATATTATTAAATTATCTCTAAAAATGTTTTTATACACTTTAAATTATGTAATCACGTAACAGATATCCCTTAGAGGCTATTTATACCGAGACCATCTTTAAAAAATAAAAATCAAATTTGTTCTCAGCATTGAACGGTTTAAGGCTATAGACGCTGTTTTGGAATCGCTATGCCAGTCTGAATCATACTTTAATCAGTTAGCTTTTAATTACATAGCTAGTTTAAAGCTCCAACCCTCTTATAATAATATAACACAAAGAGTTCAGAAGAAACAAGAAAATTCTTCAATTTTAGGGCTTTATGGTATCATAGCAATGTTGCACATATATCATACATTTGATTTTTCTGCTACTTATTTTTCTCTTCTCTAACAGATTTCTAGAATTGTTGGCTGTTGTTCAGGCTATCACATACAAAAGCTCAGTACTAAAGTCAGTTAGGACATACTATCTTAGCACAAACTATTTTACAATGGCCATTTAAACATATTTGTGATAAAAGTATACAAATCTATCTAAAAAGTCTCCATAGAAATAAATGTTCACTTCAACACAGAAGCAAGTAAAATATCTCCAACCTCAGCTCAGGCTCAACAAATACTTGCTGTATATGAAGAAATGGTGATGCTAAAAATTAGAAGATAGGCATACCTGGTCCACCTTCATAGTACTATCAAACCTACTACTTAGTTAAAAATATTTCGGTGACTAATTCATGATAACAGAGACAAGAACAAACCCCCTAATCAATTAAATCACCTATCATATATTGGGGAAACCCTGGTGGCGTAGTGGTTAAGAACTTCGGCTGCTAACCAAAAGGTCAGCAAATCGAATCTACCAGGTGCTCCTTGAAAAAACCATGGGGCAGTTCTACTCTGTCCTCTTGGGTCGCTTTGAGTGGGAATCAACTTGATGGCAATGGGTTTGGTTTTGGATTATATGTTTGAGCCCTGGTGGTGCAGTGGTTAAGAGCTATGGCTGTGAACCAAAATATCGGCAGTTCAAATTCACCAGCTGCTCAATGGAAAACCTAAGGGGCAGTTCTACTCTGTCCCATAGGGTTGCTATGAGTTGCAAATGGCTTGATGGTAACAGGTTTAGTTTGGTTTATTATATATATTTCTAATTGCCATTATCTATTCTGACAAATTACTAGCCGTTTAGACTAGTAAAATATTGAGACAAAAGTTCAAAGTCCAAACTAAGTTATGATTTATATACCATGTCTTAAGAGCTATTACAATGCAGATGCCCCATACTTATACAATAAGTATATTCCTAGGAGACTAAATATGTAAATTGAATTTTTATAAATGAAATCCTAGACACACATCTACCTATATAAGATCATTTTATTCAGTTAAAAAAAATACCTTCTAATTTAGCAGTTTTATAATTTCCACACATCTGGTTTTTTTCAAGATACAACTACAGTGCTATATTTACAGTCATAACTGCTGGATTTTTTATTATTCTGAAATCATCGCATAAAGGTATAAGTACTTGAAATAAAACCCAACTATTCTTTTTTTTTTTTTTAATCAAACATACTTCCTTTTTTTTCCTTTCTTCTTCTTTTCTCTTCTTTTCCTCTCTGATTTGGGCCAAACGCTGCTTCTTACGCTCCAACTCAGCTTTTAATTCACTTTTGTCAGACATTTTTGGAACCTTAAGAAACACACAATCATTTACAATAATCTTTACAATGGTAAAAGCAGCACACACAAAAAGTAATGCTTCAAAAACAAAACTGTCTCAAGGGACATTTAAGCTTAAGAGGCCTATTTAAAGAGAGCATATGAACTGTTTTTAAAATAATGAACTTGAAAAAAATTATAAACAAATGTATATAAGAAATAAACAATACCCAGAACTGAGCACAGCCTACCACATATTAAGCTCTTTAGTGTTCATATGCCCAAATTTAATACAATGCCTCCACGTTTTTTTTTATGACAGTATATGAGGACACTGGAGGTAAAGGTCAAAACTAGCTCTTTAAAACAGAAGACTTGGGTTGACATTAAGAACTTAAGCTATATGACACAGATCAAAGCTATTGCCAGAGTTTTGTGCTCATTCCTAAAAATTTTGAAAAGAACAACGAAGTCGAACAAAAAATTCCTGTAAACTGACAAGTAAGTAATAATATTAAGGACAAGCAAAACACAAAATGCACTATTAATAACTGAAATCAAATGACTTTTTCTTTTTCCGCAATGACATCACACCTACACCTTTTATGGCACTTGTAGTACAAACTATTTGTGAACACACATGAAATGTCCTACACGGCAGTAATCTAGTTGAAAGCAGGAACCATGTTTTAGTTATTCTGGTTGCCTTCATAGCACCCAGCGCCCTAAGTCAGTGAAAATAACTAAGTGAACAATGAATGGTTAAGAAAGACAATCACAAACAGACCTTCAAAAAACAATTAACATAAACACTACTTCATCCTCAGTTTTAAGAAGACACAATCAATTAAAAATAGTCCAGGGGCTGAGCATAAGTAAGAAGCCTGGAAACTGTTACCTTCTCCACATTACTGATTTATTACAGAATAATTAAACTCTCTTAACGTCTGCTCCATAAAACTGAAGTATTAATCCCTTTTACCAAGAAAAATAGGAAAATAACTTCTGGAAAATTGTAGCTAGAGGGGAATCTCTTAACAATCACAATTACAAAATGTGAATAAAATTAAGTTAGTCAAGAGGGAAAAATCCATGTACTAATAAATGCTTACAAGAAATTTCAGTTGCAATACTCCATACAGACTGATGTACAAGTTGATAATTTTCAAATAAACAAAAAATGTGAAAAGCTGACATGCAGGCTCTTTACATATATGCATAATATCTACCAAGATTTATCTGGTAGAACAAACCAAAAAAGAAAACAAGAGAACGTGTTTATACTCTGCCTTTTCTACATCCCTAAAGCAAGCAGCTTTACATTAACGGCTCTCAAAGAGAAACTTCCGTATCTAAATCCATATGCTGGCTTAAGAACATTTTTTGTTTCAGTGTCCACTGCAAAACAGATATACCAATACCAACTGATTTTAAAGTATTTTTTTGTCAAAACCCAAGAACAAAATTTAACCTGCTGAAGTATAGCCGACTGGCCTTATCATCATCCGAGACACAGAAGCCTCCATGATTGACATGTCCACTTTCTTAAAACTCCAGGAAAAAGTCTCTGGAGTTTTGTGCAACAATCTCCGCGTTACAGGGCTTTCCAACACAAACAAGGTGAAGAAAAACGCTGCCAACGCTGATTATAATGACTTTATTTGTAAAACAGAGCAAGACGAAGAGGAGCTGCACTTTCTCCCCTGGGGTCCAGGACAAGAAGGCGCGGTCCAGGCTAGGGCACCTAGGGGAGGGTGCCAGTGGCGCCAAATAAGCCTCGAGGCTCCCCAGGCCGTCTCTTGAGGGTCAGGCAAGAAAGGGAGTGGGCTCCCCTCCCCCGGCCGCCCTGAGTCACCGCACCCGGCTCTCCCTGCCTCTCTTCTTCGAAACCCGGCCAAGCAGCGCTGTCAGCAGGAACGGCCAACCCGCCCTTTCAGTCCCGACGTGGGACACAGCAGGCAGGAGGTCTTCAGGGAAGAACAGCCAACCCACCTGTCAGGTGGCGGGATGGGGAAGAGTTCGTCCGCTTGCAACTTCCCGGTAACGTCGTTCGCCTTCGCCCCTAACGCCAACTGTCGCCGCTACCAGCTCGGTGGCTTCCCGATCCACACAAAGAAGGATGGGCGGCGGCTGCTACGGCGAGAGCTTAGGGACAAATGGATTCACCAGAATGAGGTCGCTCTCGGACGAAAAAGGTAGGGTCTGCTGCGGAGAATTGTAGCCCCTCTGTAACTTACCTGTTGTAAAGCAGAAGCCGATAAATGAAACAACGAATAGAGCCGGACCAGGGGACTAGGTATTTCAGCTTTTACAAAGCTGGAAGACTATGTCTAACACCTCGGACTGAATAAGCAACCACCGCCCTCACCGTAAAGATTAACACGACCCAGGAGAACTACAAGCCCCAGCTAAAAGGGAAATCAGCCTGCAAGGGGCAATGCGTTCTGGGAGTCGTGGTCTCCGGTAGTCGCAAGGTATGCTGGAACATGCAGTGTGTGTTACGCATGCCTTGTCCAACTTCGAGACCTTCCTCCTTCAAGATTCTATTGAGAAACTTTAAAGTACGTCTCTTATATGCGGTCAAGTCCGTTAGTAGGAGTTGTCTTAAGATCTTTGACCGAATGTTGGCAGAATTTTAAAAAGAGTAATTTTCCAATGATGAACCTCTGTATTACACTACACATTAAAAAAATAAAAAAATTTTATTTTTATTTTATTTATTTATTTTTTTTACGAAGGAATTTTTGGCGCATAGTAATGGCCACAAGGTTGGCTGTTGGAACCCATCCCGAGGCCCCTCTGTCTGGATATCAGCTTCTGAAAGGTCACAGCCATGAAAACCCTGTGGCACACAGTTCTACTCTGAAACACATGGCGTCACCGTGAGTTGGAATCAGCCAGACAGTAACTAAAACAACATAGGAGTTTTAGAAGTCGGAATCACTGGTGAGCAACTGGTAAGAGATTTCACGCGGCATCTTAGGCAAAATATAAATGAAAGTATGTGTAAGGAATGCTCCTCTAGTATTTTCTTGCAGTGGGGCATCATTTTGGTTTTCTCTCAATTTTTAGAAAGAAAGCATTTATACTGTTAAAATCTAACCAAAGCAAGAAATGAGTTCCACAGCTAGATTTTTTAGTATACAAAGTAAAAGTTATTGGAATATGAATTTACCAGAAATATTTGGGTCAATACACATTTTTTTTTAAAGTTTATTTGAATAATTTAATGTATTATTTCTCACGATTTAAAACTAACACCACAGCAACATCTTTTCTATGTTCTAGAAAACTGAGAGAAAGCATATAGCCCAAGTCTGGGATTAGCCTTAACGATTCAAATTCTAAGTCCGTGTTCCATCTTTTCCTTGTCTTGCTCCGCTTACATATAAAATAACTATCTCGAATTTAAGAGAAAGAAAACCTCTTAAATTCCGAGACTTTATCGCATAACCTAAAATTCCAGAGAGCTTTTTAACTGTAATATTTTCATGCTTTCATAATTAGTTTTTATTTATTAATTTGAAAATTTGTTATTGATTGTTGAATGAATGTCATTGAAAAAAGATATTTCCAGTAAATAGATTGCTGGTCTTGCAAAAGTCTTTTATCACGTGCTCTCCAGTGTCGTTTCTATCACCAAGTTCATATTATCCAACTACTGATGCTTATTTGTTTCCAGCTTTTGCATTCCAATCACCAGCAGTTATCAATACAACTTGATTGCATGTTTGACCAGTTTCAGACTGCAGAAGTTGGTAAAAATCTTCAGTTTCTTCATCTTTGGCATTAGTGATTGGTGCATAAACTTAAATAATAGTTGTATTAACTGGTCTTCCTTGTAGATGTATGGACATTATCCTATTACTGACAGCATTGTATTTCAGGATAGATATTGAAATGTTCTTGTTAACAATGCGTGTGATGCTGTTCCTCTTCAATTTGTTATTCCCAGCATAGTAGACCATATGTTTGTCCAATTCAAAATGACCGATACCAGTCCGTTTCTGATCACTAATGTCTAGGATATCTACCTTTTTTAAAAATGTTCCAAGGCACTTAAAATGCACCTACAAATTTTCTTTGTTTTATGTAGATTAACATTTTAAAGAGTTAACTTATATAATCTACATATCTTGTATATAGATTAGATTTAATAAGCTTTCAGTGGATGATGATATAATCTTTTTAAAAAATTTTTTAAAGAGATATTTTGTAGCTGATTTGCCAATGCAATACATCTTTTAATTTCTTTTTTTTTCTTTTATTGTGCTTTAAGTGAAAGTTTACAGTTCAAGTTAGTTTCTCATACAAAGATTTATACACACATTGTTATGTGACCCTAGTTGCTCTCCCTGTAATGTGACAGCGCACTCCTCCTTTCCACCCCGGATTTCCCATGTCCATTCAACCAGCTCCTGTCCTTTTGGGCCTTCCCATCTCGCCTCCAGACAGGAGTTGCCCATTTAGTCTCATGTATCTACCTGAGCTAAGAAGCACACTCTCATGAGTATCATTTTGTGCCTTATAGTCCAGTCTAATCTTTGTCTGAAGAGTTGGCTTCAGGAATGGTTTTAGTTTTGGGCTAACAGAGAGTCCAGGGGCCATGTCCTCTGGGGTCCCTACAGTCTCAGTCAGGCCATTAAGTCTGGTCTTTTTACTAGAATTTGAGTTCTGCACCCCGCTTTTCACCTGGCTCCGTCAGGGTCTCTCTGTTGTGTTCCCTGTCAGGGCAGTCATTGGTGGTAGCCAGGCACCATCTATTTCTTCTGGTCTCAAGGTCATGGAGTCTCTGGTCTATATGGCCCTTTTTGTCTCTTGGGCTCATATTTTTCCTTGTATCTTTGGTGTTCTTCATTCTCCTTTGGTCCAGGTGGGTTGAGACCAATTGATGCATTTTAGATGCCCCTTGCTAGCTTTTAGGACCCCAGATGCCACCCACCAAAGTGGAGTGCAGAACATTTTCTTGATAAACTTTGTTATGCCAATTGACGTAGATGTCCCCTGAAACCATGGCTCCCAGGCCCCCCGCCCCTGCTACTCTGTACCTTGAAGTGTTCGGCTGTATTCAGGAAACTTCTTAGTTTTTGATTTAGTCCAGTTGTGCTGACTTCCCCTGTATAGTGTGTTGTCTTTCCCTTTGCCTAAGATAATTCTTATCTATACTCTAGTTAGTGAATACCCCCTCCTTCCCTTCCCACCCTTGGAACCATCAAGGAGTGTTTTCATCTGTGTAGGATATCTATCTTCAAGCATTCCATTTCTTTTTTGACAACTTCCAATTCTCCTGGGGTTCATACTTCGTACACTCCATGTTCCCATATTAGTGGATGTTTGCAGCAGTTTCTTCTCATTTTGGTTCAACTATGTAAGTAGACCTCACCAGATGGAATGCACAGGGATCAGATCGACCACATCTGTGGAAAGAGATGATAGAGAAGCTCAATATCATCAGTCAGAGCAAGGCCAGTGACCAACTGCGGAACAGACCATCAATTGCTCATGTGCAAGTTCAAACTGAAGCTGAAGAAAATTAAAACAAGTCCACAAGACCCAAAGTATGACCTTGAGTATATCCCACCTGAATTTAGAGACCATCTCAAGAATAGATTTGGTGCATTGAGCACTAATACCTGAAGACCAGAGGAGTTGTGGGATGACATAAAGGATATCATACATAAAGAAAACAAAAGGTCACTAAAAAGACAGGAAAAAAAGAAAACACCAAAATGGATGTCAGAAGAAACCTTGAAACTTACGCTTGAACATTCAGTAGCTAAAACGCATGGAAGAAATGTTGAAGTAAAAGAGCTGAACAGAACATTTCAAAGGAATGACTCAGGAAGACAAAGTAAAGTATTATAATGAAATGTGCAAAGACTTAGAGTTAGAAAAGCAAAAAACATTCTCAGCATTTCTGAAGCTGAAAGAACTGAAGAAAAAATTCGAGCCCCAAGTTGCAATATTGGAGGATTCTATTGGTAAAATACTGAAAGACGAAGGAAGCATCAGAAGAAGATGGAAGTAATACACAGAGTCACTGTACCAAAAAGAATTGGTCAACATTCATCCATTTCAGGAGGTAGCATATGATTAAGAACCAATGGTGTTGAAGGAAGAAGTCCAAGCTGCACTAAACCAAAAAACCAAACCCACTGCCATCAAGGCACTGGTAAAAAACAAGGCTCCAGGAATTGATGGAATACCAGCTGAGATGTTACAACAAATGGATGCAATGCTGGAAGCACTTACTTGTCTATGCAGAGAAATTTGGAAGGCAGCTACCTGGCCAACTGACTGGGAAAGATCCATATTTGTGCCCATTCTTCAAAAAGGTGATCCAACAGAATGCAGAAATTATCAAACAATATCATTAATATCACATGCAAGTAAAATTTTGCTGAAGATCATTCAAAAATGGTTGGAGCAGCACATTGACAGAGAACTGCCAGAAATTCAAGCCAGATTCAGAAGAGGATGTAGAATGAGGGATGTCATTGCTGATGTCAGATGGATCCTGGTTGAAAGTAGAGAATGCCGGAAAAATGTTTACCTGTGTTTTTTTGACTATGCAGAGGCATTCAACTGTGTGGATCATAACAAATTATGAATAACAGTTCAAAGAATGGGAATTCCAGAACACTTAATTGTACTCATGTGGAACCTGTACATAGGCCAAGAGATGGTCACTCAAACAGAACAAAGGGATATTGTATGGTTTAAAATCAGGAAAGGAGTGCTTATTCAATCTGTATGCTAAGCAAATAATCCGAGAAGCTGCACTATCTGAAGAAGAATGCGGCATCAGGACTGGAGGAAGACTCATTAACAACCTGCGATATGCAGATGACATAACCTTGCTGAAAGAAAAGAAGGCTTGAAGCACTTACTGATGAAAATCAAAGACCACGGCCTTCAGTATGGATTACACCTCAACATAAAGAAAACAAAAATCCTCACATCTAGCAACATCATGATAAATGGAGAAAATATTGAAGCTGTCAAGGACTTCGTTTTACTTGAATCTACAGTCAGTGCCCATTAAAGTAGCAGTCAAGAGATCAAAGGACGTATTACATTGAGCAGATCTGCAGAAGACCTCTTTAAAGTGTTAAAAAGCAAAGATGTCACCTTGAGGACTAAGGTGCACCTGACCTGAGTCACGGTATTTTCAGTTGCCTTGTATGCATGTGAAAGCTGGACAATGAATGAGGAAGACCAAAGAAGAATTGATGCCTTTGAATTATGGTGATGGGTGAAGAATACTAAATATACCACGGACTGCTAGAAGAATGGCCAAATCTGTCTTGGAACAAGTACAGCCAGAAAGCTCCTTAGAAGTGAGAATAGCGAGATTTCATTTCACATACTTTGGGCATGTTACCTGGAAGTCCAGTCCCAGGAGAAGGACATCATGCTTGGTAAAGTAGAGGGTCAGCAAAAAAGAGGAAGCCCCTCAGCTAGGTGGATTGACACAGTGGCTACAACAATGGGCTCGTTGAGGATGGTGCAGAATTGAGCATTGTTTCATTCTGTTGTACACAGGGTTGCTATATGTTGGAACTGACTCGACAGCACCTAACAACAACATCAATAATTTTATGGAAGCAGATTGCCAGGCCTTTCTTTCATGGCACCACTGGGTGAATTTGAACCACCAACCTTTAGGTTAGTACTTGAGTACAAAGTTTTGCGCCACTCAGGCCTGGGAGGAGTAAAGATGCTTCAGTTCTTTTAGGTCCAATTTATTGGCACAGGGTCACTAATTTTTTGTTGAATTGACAATCAATTAATCAATAAATAGTAAGTATTTCTTCTATCAAAGAAGGGACAGAATTATGTTGGAACACATGGGGAACACAGATCAAGTAAACTAGTACCTGACATTACAATCTAATTGGAGATCAAATTAACCCATCCACTTCTTGGGCAAATTACCCAAACGCTTTGGCTCTGAGTGGGATAGGGATGGGAAGGCAAATATCCTCTGAGGATTTGCAATCACAAATGGGCCCTTACGTGGGTCTCCAACCTGAAATTTCAGTACCTGAGTGGTTCAAAGAAACACAGACTGAATATTTGGTTTAAAGTTGTCCCAGACTTATAATCCCCTTAGGTGCCTGGGAGAAGAAAACATGTATCTTTTCTGAAGGAACCAATCCTTATTCCAGTCTTTGAAGAATTCTCATAGATAAATTACAAGAAATTTAAGCTTAAAAATCAAAGAATACACAAGGAAAGAAGGCATCAAAAACAAGAGCCAAACCAAAATAACAGCATAATAAGGACCACAAAGACTTTAGATATTAGAATCATTAGACACAGAATATAAAATAAATGATTAACATGTTGAAAAAATAAAAGGAACTAAAAATATGAATGAAAATATTCCAGCAGATGTGAAAAGAACAAAACAGAACTTCTAGAAATTAGTATTATAATAGTTGAAATTAAAAACTCGATGGATACGTTTAGCATAGCAGTTATGAGTGTAATATCATCTTTATACCCAGGCAAGAGGGTCCCCTGACTTGGGCTCTATAGTTTGGAGTCTGCTGTGGCCTTCATCTAGTCACAGGAGTCTGCATGGCTAAGGGTATGGTCAGTCACTTGGAATCTTTATCCCCTCCCTTCTATACCCCACTGTTGGGAGCCCTTCTGTTGCCACAGAATCAGTCCGACCCCATAGCACAGAGTAGAACTGCCCCATAGTGTTTCCAAGGGTGTAATCTTTATGGAGGTATACTGCCACATCTTTGTCCTGCTGGTGGGTTCAAACTGCCGACCTTTCTGTTAACAGCCGAGTGCTTAACCACTGTACCACCAGGGCTCCATTTTCCTGGTACCAGGGACCCTGAAATTTCCAGCTCAGATTATCTGAAGTCTGTTTCCAGGGCCTTATGCAGATCTCTTCCCCAGATCCATCATCCTGAGACTAGACAGCACCCTGAGGGTATGGCCAAGAAATGGCACCTCAGAGTGCTGTGCATAGTATTTAGATTTGTAAGTTGAGGTGTCTACATGTGTTTACCTGATGTCCCTTACAGTGTGATACAGTGATGAAGGTGAAAAGAGAGAGGTGTTGGCAAGTGGTTAGAAGTGAGCTCTCTCTGTGCCACTCTATTATAGGCAAGAACTCTAGGTATCCAAGAACTTTAAATTCAAATGTATTTTATTTAATTAATCGTTAGACTAGTTTTTAACTTTTAAATATATCTGTACAATATATAGCTGTATGATTGTACGATGTGAGTTTCCATTTATACTCTTGCCTAGGGCCCTAGAAATATTAGGAGCAGGCCTGGAAAAGAAAATTAGTGTATTGGAAGATAAAAAACCAGCCAAACCCATTGCTGTTGAGTCGATTCCAACTCATAGCGACCCTATAGGTCAATGTAGAATTGCCCCGTAGGGTTTCCAAAGAGTGGCTAGTATATTTGAGCTGCCAACCTTTTGGTTAACAGCCAAGTGCTTAATTACTGCACCTCCAGGCCCTACTGGAAGTACAGAGAGATAAAAAGATAATAAAAACAACAACAAAAAAAAAACAAACCCGCTGCCTTCGAGTTGATTCCGACTCATAGCAACCCTATAGGACAGAGTAGAACTGCCTCATAGAGTTTCCAAGGAGCACCTAGTGGATTCACACTGCCTGACTCCTGGTTAGTAGCTGTCGCACTTAACCACTACACCACCAGGGTTTCCAAAAAGATAATAAGAAAGAAAAATTTAGACACATGGAGGTTGGAAGATGAAGGTCTAACAAGGTCTAATGAAGTTCTGGAAGAGAAAGGGAGAGAGAATGGAAGATAGGCAGTATCTGAAAAGACAGTTTTCCACAACTGATGAAAATCACCAATCCACAGAATCGAGACTTCCAGTCAGTCACAAGCAGTCACCTCGATAGCACAGAATAAAACTGTAGATCATCAAAGAACAAGAAATCTTAAAAACAACTAGAATAGAAAGACATCTTCAAAGAGGTAACATTTACACTGACAGTTTACTTAATAGTAAAAACAGAAACCAAAAAATAGTGAAATTATATCTTCAGTGTGCCAAGAAAATAATTTAATTGCCGACCTAGGATATTATGCCCTGTGAAAATGTATTTCACAAGTGCCAAAAACAAATAAACAAACCCTAGAAATAAATAACTGTCCATCAACTAGACATTCGTAATGTATCTATACAAGAGTTGTAATACATTCATATAATGGATATTACAATGGAATACTATTCAACAACAGAGAGGAACTATTCATATATGCAACAACATGATAAGTGTCAAAAACATGTTAAGTGAAAGAAGACAGACATAAAGGATTATATACTGTCTGTTTGCATTTCCGTGAAATCCTGCATAAGACACAACTGTAGTGACAAAAAGCAGGTCATGGCTGCTTGGTGTTAGGAATAGAGGGAAGGAACTTTTTGGAGTGATGGACATGTTCTGTATCTGGAGTGTGATGGTAGTTGTATAACTCTATATGTTTGCCAAAACCTAACTAAACACTTAAAATGACTACATATTATTATGTATAAATTATGCTTCAATATATTAAAATAAAGACAACTTTATAAGAACTGAGAGAGTTTACCACCAACAAACATGAAATAAAGAAAATTCAAAAGAATAAACTTTAGGCAAAAAATCCTAGGTGAAGTTCTGAGATGCAAGAAGGAATGGTGAACAAAGAAGGTGGCAAATATGTGGATAAATTTTTTTTGGCCATACGTAATAATAAGCAATATCATGATAAATGGGAAAAAAGATCGAAGTTGTCAAGGATTTAATTTTACTTGGATCTACAATCAACACCTAAGGAAGCAGCAGTCAAGAAATCAGAAGACTCATTGCTTTGGGCAATTCTGCAGCAAAAGACCCTTTACTCTTAAAGTGTTGAAAAGCAAAGATGTCACCTTGAAGACTAAGGTATGCCTGACCCAAGCCATGGTGTTTTCAATCGCCTCATATGTGTGTGAAAGCTGGGCAATGAATAAGGAAGACCAAAGAAGAATTGATGCCTTTGAATTAATGGCATTGGCAAAGAATATTGAATATACCATGAACTGCCAAAAGAACGAACAAACCTATCCTTGGAAGAAGTACAGCCAGAATGCTCTTAGAAGCAAGGATGGCAAGACTATGTCTCACCTACTTTGGACATGTTATCAGGAGGGACCGGTCCCTGGAGAAGGACATCATGCTTGCTGAAGTAGAGGGTTATCGAAAAAGAGGAAGACCCACAAGGATATAGGTAGACGCAGTGGCTGTAACTGTGAGCTCAAGTGTAACAATGATTGTGAGGATGGTGTAGGAGTGGGCAGTGTTTCATTCTGTTGTACGTAGGGTCGCTATGAGTTGAAACTGACTCGATGGCACCTAACAACAGCATTTAGGGGATAAAATGAAAATAAATGCATGGCAACAATGCAGTGTAAGTCTGAATAGGGTAATTTGATTTTTTTTTTTGCGGGGGCGGGGAGGAAGGTAGAAATTAGACTTTGATAAGTAAAGTTTGCATGTTAAAATTTTCAGGGTAACCACTGAAAAGCATGTGGACTTCCAAACCAGTAGAAGGAAAAATGGAATGAGAACAAATTTCATATTAATACAGAAATAGTCAAGAAAGGAAAGAGAAAGATATGGACAAAAAGTATGATAGCCCGCAACAAAATTATATAGATAAAGCAGAATATGTCAGAAATTACAAAAACAAACAAATAAATAAATGGACTAAATGCTCTAGTTAAAGGACATTATCAAATCAGATTAAAAAAAAGAACTATTGGTATTACGAGAGGCTATTCATAAACATAAGTATAAAAAAAGCCTGAGTGTTAAAGGATGAAAAAAGATACACCAAGCAAATACTAAAAAAAGCTTATGTATTATATTAATGTAAGAAAAAATACAGCATTTCTAAATCCAAAGAGGATCACTACAGAAGCTTCAATTCAGTTAGAAGTTGCACCATTTCTAAACTTGTAGGTCCTAATAAAATAACCACAAAAGATTTAAAACAAAAAAAATTTAATTGGCAGACTACAAAGAGAAATAGCCAAATCCACAATCAGTGAGAAATGCTAAGACACCTGTCAGTAAATAACTAAACAGACAAAAAGAAAAAAAAACAAAAAAGAGAGGTAAATGACACAAGATTGGTAAGCTTGTCTTAATGGGCCTCTGTAGAACACTCCCGGGTTTTCTAGGCTGTAATCTTTACGGGAGCAGAGCAGCTGGGTGGGTTTGGACCGCCAACTGTTCGATTAGCAGCTGAGGACTTAATTGTTGAGCCACCAGGGATTCTTACTCCTATCCCTAAACCTCAGAATACATATTCTTTTCAAACACAAACAGAACATTTTAAAAAATTGATCACTTAACGGGGGCTTAAAGAAAAGCTGAACAGGTTTCTGAGATCAGTACCTTGTAGACTGTGTTCTCTGATCATAGGGCAATTAAGTTGAAAAAACAATGACAAAATATGAACCCAAAAAATATTAACTAGAAAACTCTCCATATTTAGGACAAATAAGAAACATACTTCTAAATCACTAAAGGGTGAAAGAAGAAATTATACTGATAATGTATCAGTTATTTGTTGCTGCAAATAAACTACCCCAAACTCAGTGGCTTAAAACAACAACCATTTTATTGCTTAAAATTTTGTGGGTAGGTATTTGAGTAGGGCTCAGCTGAGTAGTTCTGCACATGGTGTCAGATAGAGTGGCTTGACTGGCACTAGAGGATTCAAGATAGCCTCATTCATGTATCTAGAGAGCTCTAGTACTGGCTGTTGGGTGTGCACCTTGGTTTTCCTCCTTATTGTCTTTCATCATTTGGTAGTCTAGCTAGAAGTTCTTTATGTAGTGGCTGCTTCCAAGAAGGTGTAGTATTAGTATATCTCCCCACAAAATACCAATCAGATACAGTGGGGAAAATTGGTGACTTTATGTTGGGAAACCTGGCAGACACCAACTTGATCTGGTGATCAAGAGTAACATCATCAGCAATGAGATGGGTTGACATCTTGTGCCTTCTGATATGATGCACTTGAGAAGAACACAGCACCATTTCCATGGTATTTTACCAAAAATGCATGGTCTGAGTCTGGCTATGAAGAAACATTAGATGGATTCAGGTTGAGGGTCATCTGACAATATGAAAGACTTGTACCCTAAAACTGTCAAAGTCATACAGGATAGGATGAGACTGAGGAACTGCTCGAGATCAGAGGAGAGTGAAGAGACATGACAGAGAAGTGCAATGCATAATCTTGGGTTGGATCTGGGATCTGAAAAAGAAAAAGACACTGTTGGGATAGGGCAAAATTTGAATGGGAGATGTAGATTTTATGGTTGTATTGTATCAATGTTGATTTCGTGATTGAGAAGGGTTGTATACTAGTAGTGTAGGAGGGTAGCCTATTGGGGAGTTACCTACTAGAGTATTTACAGTGATGAGTTATCATACATTTATAGAAAGAAAAAGAGAGAGAGACTGAGAGGGTGATGGAGGAAATGTGGTAAAATGTTAACTGAGGAACCTGGGTGAGGTGGATGCAAAAGTTTTTGTATTCTTGTAAATTTTCTGTAGATTTGAAACTGAACTTTTAATTTCTGCCTTTCCGGGATATTTCCTCCTTTCATTGGGAGAATAGCCTCGTTTGTTTTATATAGTCTAGGCTCTCTAAGGCCATGGGCAATTCCTTTGCCATTATGTGACCCTAAAAAAAAAAAAAAAAAAAATTTTTTTTTTTTTTTAGTCACCCAGGGATCAGTGGGAGCTCTGAGTTCCAGGGACTAAAGACCACCACTTTCAGGCAGGGAGCTGAAAATGGTGTAGGCAAAATCTGCATATTGTTTGGACTTTACGTCCACTCGTTAGGGAATAAAGGGCATATAAAACTCTTTGACTTGTCTCTGTCTTGTGTTGTTGTTGTTGTTAGGTGCCATCGAGCCGGTTCCAACTCATAGTGACCCTGTGTACAGTAGAATGAAACACTGCCCAGTCCTGCACCATCCTCACAATCCTTATACTTGAGCCCATTGTTCCAGCCACTGTATCCATCCATATCCTTGAGGGTCTTCCTCTTTTTCGATGACCCTCTACTTCACCAAGCATGATGTCCTTCTCCAGGGACTGGTCCCTCCTGATAACATGTCCAAAGTATGTGAGACATAGTTTTGCCAGCCTTGCTTCCAAGGAGCATTCTGGCTGTACTTCTTCCAAGACAGATTGTTCGTTCTTTCGACAGTCCGTGGCGTATTCAACATGCTTCACCAACACCATAATTCAAAGGTGTCACTTCTTTGGTCTTCCTTATTCATTGCCCAGCTTTCTCATGCATTTGAGGCGATTGAAAACACCATGGCTTGGGTCAGGCACACTGTAGCCTTCAAGGTGACATATTTGCTTTTGAGCACTTTAAAGAGGTCTTTTCAGGCCCATAAAACAAAACGAGACTAAAGGGGCACACCAACCGAGGAACAAGGACTGGAATGCAGGAGGAGACAGGAAAGCTGGTCATTGGGAATCGAAGGTTGAGAAAGGAGAGCACCGACATGTCATGGGGTTGTTAACCACTCTCATAAAACAGTGTGTGTACTAACTGGTTAATGAGAAACTAGTTCTGTAAACCTTCATCTAAAGTACAATAAAAAAAAAAAAGAGGTTTTTTTGCAGCAGATTTACCCAATGCAACGTGTCTTTTGATGTCTTGACTACTACTTCCGTGGTGTTAATTGTAGATCTAGGTAAAATGAAATCCTTGACAATGTCCATATTTTCTCCATTTATCATGATGTTGCTTATCAGTCCAGTTGTGAGGATTTTTGTTTTCATCATGTTGACATGTAACCCATACTGAAGGCTGTGGTCTTTGATCTTCATCACAGTAAGTGTTTCAAGCCCTCTTCACTTTCAGCAGTCAAGGTTGTGTCATCTGCATAACACAGGTTGTTAATGAGTCTTCCTCCAGCCCTGATGCCCCCTTCTTCATATAGTCCAACTTCTCGGATTGTTTTCTCAGCGTACAGATTGGATAGGTATGGTGAAAGATACAACCCTGATGCTTGCCTTTCCTCATTTTAAACCACACAGTGTCCTCCTGTTCTGTTCGAACGGCTACCTCTTGATCTAAGTACAGATTCCTCATGAGCACAATTAAGTGTTCTGGAATTCCCGTTCTTCAAAACGTTATCCGTAATTTGTTATGATCCACACAGTCAAATGCCTTTGTATACTCAATAAAACACAGGTAAGCATCTTTCTGGTATTCTGCGCTTTCAGGCGGGATCCATCTGACATCAGCAATGATATCCCTCATTCCACATCCTCTTCTGAATCTGGCTTGAATTTCTGGCAGTTCTCTGTCGATTACTGCTGCAATCATTTTTGAATGACCTTCAGCAAAATTTTACTTGGTTGTGATATTAATGATGTTGTTCAATAATTTCTGCATTTGATTCCCTTCCTTTGGAATAGGCATAAATATGAATCTCTTCCAGTCAGTCAAGTAGCTGTCTTACAAATTTCTTGGCATAGACGAGTGAACACTTCCAGTGCTGCGTCTGTTTGTTGAAACATCTCAGTCAGTATTCCGTCAATTCCTGGAGCCATGTTCTTCCCCAATGTCTTCAGTGCAGCTTGGACCTGTTCCTTCAGTGTCCTGAAATTCGTATCTCATTGTGATTAAAAAATCACTTGCCAGAAAAAACTGTGAGGTGGAGCCAAGATGGCTGAATAAACAGACATGTCCAGCGAGCCCTCTTTACAACAAACACCCAAAAAAACAAGTGAAATGAGTATATTTTTGACAAGCTGAGAGCCATGAGCATTAAAGGCAAACTTAGACAGCGAACTGAGGGGCCTCGGGAGGAAGAGACCGTTCAGTAGTGGAGAGGAGTTACGGGACCTGAATTGTGGGGAGCCCTCAGGTATCATTTCTGGAGCGGCGGAGGCGGCAGCAGACTGGTACTAGCGTTCAGCCGCAGTTTCCTCAGGGAGATGCAGCCAGCCACACAGCCTACTCCCACCTCCGGAACCTGAGAAAAATGGCGCTCTTGGCAAAAGCTAAGTACTTGCGTATATTTTACCGCACCCCGCAATCCCCAAGCCACCTTCAGTGGCTGAATCCCTGGGCCTGAAATAGGCCCTGTTGAGCACCTAGAGCCATCCTCCCGGCCTCGGAAAAAGAAAAACTTGTAATTGGGGGAAAAGATAATTTGCTAGCTCCATTAACCGGGGGAGCTCAGGACAGAAGCGGCTCCTGTCCAGGCATAAACTGTCCACGGACCTTGAGCACGTTTCCCTTCTGCACGGACCTGTGTGGGCCTATTTCGGCAGAATAGGCCCTCGTTGGCAAACTCCAACCGTTTCAGCTGTGTGAGGGCGAGGTGGGTGTTCGATGTTTGACATTGCCTATTAAACAAGGTCCTAACCTACCCACATCAGGGACCTAAGGACCGGTAGCTCCCCTCAGGTCACCCAGCCACCTGCGACAGGGGTCTAAAGATAACTGGTACCTCCCAGTCCTTACAACCAAATACTTTGGGTGCCCATGGTCCATCTGGAGAACCCATCCACCAGCACGCTGTAGGGAACAGGGATAAGTTTCCCTCAGACACACTCGGGGGTCTGCTCTCAGACCCCGCCTTATCCAGAGCGTGATGCCGTGCGGCAATCAGATACCGGTATATACGCCAATCAACCCTGCCCCTCTAAGACTGTAGGACAGACCCTGTACCACACACTTGATGATCAGCTGCCTGGAAACCCAAGCTGAATTCATACAAGAAAACTGAATGGACTACTAGACTGATACACCTGATAACAGCTCTAGCCAGCTGGGGACAGGACACCAGAGCTCCAAAGGTGAAAATAATCAAGCTAGCTCACTCAAGCAACCCATGGGGTGTACTAAAACAAAACAAAGCAAGCAGCTATTATACAGTAAGCAAGCATAAACCAACACAATAACTTATAGATGGCTCGGAGACAACAGTCAATATCAAGTCACATAAAGAAACAGACCATGATCTCCTCAACAGGCTTTCAAAACAAAGAATCCAGGGATCTCCTAGGTGAAAGTGCATTCCTGGAATTACCAGATGCAGAATACAAAAGCTTAATATACAGAACCCTTCAAGACATCAGGAAGGAAATGGGGCAATACACAGAACAAGCCAAGGAACACAAAGATAAAGCAATTGAAGAAATTAGATTATTCAGGAACATAATGAAAAGTTTAATAAGCTGGAAAAATCCATAGATAGACAGCAATCAGAAATTCAGAAGATTAACAATAAAGTTACAGAATTAGACAACTCAATAGAAAGTCAGAGGAGCAGAATTGAGCAGATAGAAGCTAGAATTTCTGAACTCGAAGATAAATCACTTGGCACTAATATATTTGAAGAAAAATCAGATAAAAGAATTTAAAAAAATGAAGAAACCTTAAGAACCACATGGGACTCTATCAAGAGAACTAACCTACGAGTGACTGGAGTACCAGAACAGGGAGGAATAACAGAAAATACAGAGAGAATTGTTGAAGATTTGTTGGCAGAAAACTTCCCTGATACTGTGAAAGATGAGAAGATATCTATCCAAGGTGCTCATTGAGCTCCACATTAGGTAGATCTGAAAAGAAAGTCACCAAGACATATTATAATCAAACTTGCCAAAACCAAAGATAAAGGGAGAATTATAAGAGCAGCGAGGGATAAAAGAAAAGTCACCTACAAAGGAGAGCCAATAAGAATAAGCTCAGACTACTCGGCAGAAACCATGCAGGCAAGAAGACAATGGGATGACATGTTTAAAAAATTGAAGGAAAAAAATTGCCTACCAAGAATCATATATCCAGCAAAACTGTCTCTTAAATATGAAGGTGAAATTAAGACATTTCCAGATAAACACAAGTTTAGGGGATTTGTAAAAACCAAACCAAAACTACGAGAAATACTAAAGGGAGTTCCTTGGTTAGAAAATCAATAATATCAGGTATCAACCCAAGACTAGAACACTGGGCAGAACAACCAGAAGTCAACCCAGACAAGGAAATCCAAAAAAACAAAGCAAGAATATTTAAAAAAAAAAAAAAAAAGCTCCAAACAGGGTAACAGTGATGTTATTATATAAGACAATACTAAAATAATAAAGAGAGACTAAGTAATGTAATCATATACCTTCCGTATGGAGAGGAAGATATGGTGATATGAAGAAATAAAAGTTAGGTTTAAATTTAGAAAAATAGGGGTAAATAATAAGGTAACCACAAAGGAGACTAACTATCCTATTCATCAAAATAAAATACAAGGGAAAAATAGAGACTCAGCAGAAACAATATCAACAACAACAAATATGAGGAAAGGACAATATATAAAGAAAAATCTACTCAGCACATAAAATTAAGTGGGAAAAAGAAACTGTCAACAACACACAAAGACGTCAAAATGGTAGCACTAAATTCATACCTGTCCATAATTACCCTGAATGTAAATGGACTAAATGCACCAATAAAGAGACAAGAGAGTGGCAGAATGGATTAAAAAACAAGATCCATCTATACGCTGCCTACAAGAGACACCTTAGACGTAGAGACACAAACAAACTAAAACTCAAAGGATGGAAAAAATATATCAAGCAAACAACAATCAAAAAAAAGCAGGAGTGGCAATATTAATTTCTGACAAAATAGACTTTTAAGTTAAATCCATCAGAAAGGATAAGGAAGGACACTATATAATGATTAAAGGGACAAAACACCAAGAAGATATAACCATATTAAATATTTATGCACCCAATGACAGGGCTGCAAGATACATAAAACAAACTTTATCAGCGTTGAAAAGTGAGATAGACAGCTCCACAATAATAGTAGGAGACTTCAGCACACCACTTTGGATGAAGGACAGGACATCCAGAAAGAAGCTCAATAAAGGCATGGAAGACCTTAATGCCACAATCAACCAACTTGACCTTGTAGACATATACAGTACACTCCACCCAACAGCAACCAAGTATACTTTCTTTTCTAGTGCACATGGAACATTCTCTAGAATAGACCACATATTAGGTCATAAAGCAAGCCTTAGCAGAATCCAAAACACTGAAATATTACAAAGCATCTTCTCTGACCATAAGGCCATAAAAGTGGAAATCAATAACAGGAAAAACAGGGAAAAGAAATCAAACACTTGGAAACTGAACAATACCCTGCTCAGAAAAGACTGGATTATAGAAGACATTAAGGGTGGAATAAAATTCAGAGAATACAATGAGAATGAAAACACTTCCTATCAGAATCTTTGGGACACAGCAAAAGCGGTGCTCAGAGGCCAATTTCTATCAATAAATGCACACATCCAAAAAGAAGAAAGGGCCAAAATCAAAGAATTATCCCTACAACTTGAACAGATAGAAAGAGAGCAACAAAAGAAACCCACAGGCACCAGAAGAAAACAAATAATAAAAATTAGAGCTGAACTAAATGAAATAGAAAACAGAAAAACAATTGAAAGAATTAACGAGACCAAAAGCTGGTTTTTTTGAAAAAATCAACAAAATCGATAAACCACTGGCCAAACTGACAAAAGAAAAACAGGAGAGGAAGCAAATAACCCCAATAAGAAATGAGATGGGTGATATTACAACAGACCCAACTGAAATTAAAAAGAATCATATCAGATTACAATGAAAAACTGTACTCCAACAAATTTGAAAACCTAGGAGAAATGGATGAATTCTTAGAAACACACTGCCTACCTAAATTAACACAAACAGAGGTAGAACAACTAAATAGACCCATAACTAGAGATTGAAAAGGTAATCAGAAACTCCCAACAAAAAAAAAAAACCGTTTGTCCGGATGGCTTCACTGCAGAGTTCTACCAAACTTTCAGAGAAGAGTTAACACCACTACTACTAAAGGTATTTCAGAGCATAGGAAAGGACGGAATACAACAAAACTCATTCTATGAAGCCACCATATCCATGATACCAAAACGAGGTAAAGACACCACAAGAAAAGAAAATTATAGACCTATATCCGTCATGAACGTAGATGCAAAAATCCTCAACAAAATTCTGGCCAGTAGAATTCAACAACATATCAAAAAAATAATTCACCATGACTAAGTGGAATTCATACCTGGTATTTTTTTGCGGGGATGGTTCAACATTAGAAAAACAATTAATGTAATCAACCACATAAATATAACAAAAGACAAGAATCACATGATTTTATCCATTGATGTAGAAAAGGCATTTGACAAAGTTCAACACTCATTCATGATAAAAACTCTCAGCAAAATAGGAATAGAAGGAAAATTCCTCAGCATAATAAAGGGCATTTATACACAGCCAACAGCCGACGTAACCCCAAATGGAGAGAGCCTGAAAGCATTCCCACTGAGATCGGGAATCAGACAAGGATGCCCTTTATCACCACTCTTATTCAACATTGTGCTGGAGGTCCTAGCCAGAGCAATTAGACTAGATAAAGAAAGAAAGGGCATCCATTTGACAAGGAAGAAGTAAAAGTATCTCTATTTGCAGATGACAGGATCTTATACACAGAAAACCCTAAGGAATCCTCAAGGAAACTACTGAAACTAATAGTTCAGCAGAGTATCGGGATACAAGATAAACATACAAAAAATCAGTTGGATTCCTCTACACCAACAAAAAGAACATTGAAGAGGAAATCACCAAATCAATCCCATTAACAGTAGCCCCCAAGAAGATAAAATACTTAGGAATAAGTCTTACCAGAGATGTAGAAGACTTATACAAAGAAAACTACAGTACACTTCTGCAAGAAACCAAGAGAGACTTACATAAATGGAAAAACATACCTTGCTCGTGGATAGGAAGACTTAACATTATAAAAATGTCTATTCTACCAAAAGCGACCTATACATTTAATGCAATTCTGATTCAAATCCCAATGACATTCTTTAATGAGTTGGAGAAACAAATCACCAACTTCATACGGAAGGGAAAGAGGCCCTGGATAAATAAGGCATTACTGAAAAAGAAGAACTAAGTCAGAGGCCTTACTTTACCTGATTTTAGAACTTACTATACCGCCACAGTAGCCAAAACAGCCTGGTGCTGGTACAACAACAGATACATGGACCAATGGAATAGAACTGAGAATCCAGACATAAATCCATCCACATATGAGCAGATGATATTTGACAAAGGCCCCAAAACAGTTAAATAGGGAAAAGACAGCCTTGTTAACAAATGTTGCTGGCATAACTGTGGATATCCATCTGCAAAAAAATGAAACAAGACCCATACCTCACTCCATGCACAAAAACTAACTCAAAATGGATCAAAGACCTAAATACAAAATCTAAAATGATAAAGATCATGGAAGAAAAAATAGGGACAACATTAGGAGTCCTAATACATGGCATAAACAGTATACAAAACATTATTAAGAATGCAGAAGAAAAACTAGATAACTGGGAGCTCCTAAAAATCAAACACCTATGCTCATCCAAAGACTTCGCCAAAAGAGTAAAAAGACTACCTACAGACTGGGAAAAAGTTTTTAGCTATGACATTCCTGATCAGCGCCTGAACTCTAAAATCTACATGATACTGCAAAAACTCAAATACAAAAAGACAAATAACCCAATTAAAAAATGGGCAAAAGATATGAATAGACACTTCACTAAAGAAGACATTCAGGTAGCTAACAGATATATGAGGAAATGTTCACAATCATTAGCCAGTAGAGAAATGCAGATGAAAACTACAATGAGATTTCATCTCACTCCAACAGGGCTGGCATTAATCCAAAAAATGCAAAATAATAAATGTTGGAGAGGCTGTGGAGAGAGTTGAACACTTATACACCGCTGGTGGGAATGTCAAATGGTACAACCACTTTGGAAATCGATTTGGCACTTCCTTAAAAAGCTAGAAATAGAACTACCATACGATCCAGCAATCCCACTCCTTGGAATATATCCTAGAGAAATAAGAGCCTTTACATGAACAGATATATTCACACCCATGTTTATTGTAGCACGCTTTACAATAGCAAAAAGATGGTAACAACCAAGGTGCCCATCAGCGGATGAATGGATAAATAAATTATGGTATATTCACACAGTGGAATACTACGCATTGATAAAGAACAGGGAGGAATCTGTGAAACATTTCATGACATGGAGGAACCTGGAAGGCATTATGCTGAGTGAAATTAGTCATTTGGAAAAGGACAAATATTGTATAAGACCACGATTATAAGAACTTGAGAAATTGTTTAAACTGAGAAGAAAACATTCTTTTGTGGTTATGGGGGGGGGGAGGGAAGAGGAGGGGGGAGGGAGGGTGGGAGAGGAGTATTCAATAATTAGATAGTAGATAAGAACTACTTTAGGTGAAGGGAAAGACAGCACACAGTACAGGGGAGGTCAGCACAATTGGACTAAACCAAAAGCAAAGAAGTTTCCTGAATAAACTGAATGCTTTGAAGGCCAGTGTAGCAGAGGCAGGGGTCTGGGGACCATGGTTTCAGGGGACATCTAAGTCAATTGGCATAATAAAATCTATTAACAAAACATTCTGCATTCCACTTTGAAGAGTGGCATCTGGGGTCTTAAATGCTAGCAAGCAGTCATTTAAGATGCATCAATTGGTCTCAACCCACCTGGATCAAAGGAGTATGAAGAACACCAAGGGCACAAGGCAATTACAAGCCCAAGAGACAGAAAGAGCCACATGAACCAGAGACTACATCATCCTGAGACCAGAGGAACTAGATGGTGCCCAGCTACAACGGATGACTGCCCTGACAGGTAACACAACAGAGAACCCCTGAGGGAGCAGGAGAGCAGTGGGATGCAGACCCCAAATTCTCATAAGACTAGACTTGATCGTATGACTGAGACTGGAAGGATCCTGGTGATCATGGTCCCCAGACCTTCTGTTGGCTCAGGACAGGAACCATTCCCGAAGCCAACTCTTCAGACATGGATTGGACTGGACAATGGGTTGGAGAGGGATGCTGGTGAGGAGTGAGCTTCTTGGATCAGGGGGACACCTGAGACTATGTTGGCATCTCCTGCCTGGAGGGAGACGAGAGGGTGGAGGGATTTAGAAGCTGGTGAAATGGACACGAAAAGAGAGAGTGGAGGGAGAGAGCGGGCTGTCTCATTAGGGGGAGAGTAATTGGAAATGTGTAGCAAGGTCTATATGGGTTTTTGTGTGAGAGACTGACTTGGTCTGTAAACTTTCACTTAAAGCACAATAAAAATCATTAAAAAAAAAAATCACTTGCCAGACAGGGGAGGGGTCACTTGTTTTTCAAAGTCTAAAATTTGATTAAATAAATTGAGGTGCAGCCATACAAGGTACTGTGATGAAGGCATTAAAATTAGCGAGGTAGTTCCTGTGTGCTGATCGCAGATGACTTTATTGATCGTTGAAAAAAGTAAGGTGAAGAACAATTTGTATAGATGAGTCCTTTGAGTAAAAAAAAAGAAGAAATATATATTAGTGTATAATATTTTTGCAAGGATATATAAGAAGTCAGTAATAACGAGTGTCTCTGGAGATGAGGGTTAGATGTCTTGGGATCTAGGGCAAGAGGAACACTTTCTTCTGTGCCCTGTTTGAACTTCTTTTAAAATCTGTATATGTGTAACCCTAAAAAGAAAAACCATTTTTTTTTGAAATTTTTATTGTGCTTTAAGTGAAAGTTTACAAATCAAGGCAGTCTCTCCTACAAAAATTTATATACACTTTGCTATATACTCCTAGTTGCTCTCCCCCAATGAGATAGCACACTCCTTCTCTCCAGCCTGTATTTCCTTGTCTATTGAGCCAGCTTCTGTCCCCATCTGCCTTCTCATCTCCGCTTCAGACAGGAGCTGCCCACATAGTCTCATGTGTCTCATACAAAAATTTATATACATCTTGCTATATACTTGTAGGTGCTGTCCCCGTGATGAGGTAGCACACTCCTTGTCTCCACCCTGTATTTCCGGGTCTATTCAGCCAGCTTCTGTCCCTGTCTGCCTTCTCATCTCCCTTCCAGATGGAAGCTGCCCACATATTCTCATGTGTCTACTTGATCCAAGAAGCTCTCTCCTAACTAGCATCATTTTCTATCTTATAGTCCAGTCCAATCCCTTTCTGAACAGTTGGCTTTGGGAATGGTTTCTGTCTTGGGCTAACAAAAGGTCTGGGGACCATGACCCCTGGGGTCCCTCTGATCTCAGTCAGACCATTCCGTCTGGTCTTTTTACAAGAATTTGAGGTCCTCATCCCACTCCTCTCCTGCTCCTTGAGGGATTCTTTGTTGTGTTCCCTGTCAGGGCAGTCATAAAGAACCATATATTTGTTTTATTTCATTAAAAAAAAAATTTTTTTATTGTACTTTAGATGAAGGTTTACAGAACAAACTAGTTTCTCATTAAATAGTACACACACTGTTCTGTGACTTTGGAGAACAACCCCACGATATGTCAAAACTCTCCCTCCTCAACCTTGGGGTCCCCATTACCAGCTTTCCTGTTCCCTCCTGCCTCCTAGTCCCTGCCTTTGGGCTGGTGTGCCCCTTTAGTAATTTTGTTTTATGGGCCTGTCCAATCTTTGGCTGAAGGCTGAACCTCAGGACTGACTTCATTACTGAGCTGAAAGGGGTGTTCGGGGGCCATCCTTTCAGGGATTCTCTAGTCTCTCTGTCAGGCCAGCAAGTCTGGTCTTTCTTTTTGAGGTAGAATTCTGTTCTACATTTTTCTCCAGCTCTGTCTCAGACCCTCTGTTGTGATCCATGTCAGAGCAGTCAGTGGTGGTAGCCAAGCACTATCTAGTTGTACTGGACTCAGTTGGTAGATGTGGTCCATTAGTCCTTTTGGGCTAATCTTTCCCTTGTGTCTTTAGTTTTCTTCATTCTTCATTGCTCCCGAAGGGGTGAGACCAGTGAAGTATCCTAGATGGCCACTCACAGGCTTTTAAGACCCCAGATGCTACTCACCAAAGTAGAATGTAGAACATTTTCTTTATAAACTGTGTTATGCCAGTTGAGCTAGATGTTCCCTGAGACCATGGTCCCCACAGCCCTCAGCCCAGCAGTTTGGTCCCTCAAGGAGTTTGGATATGTCTGTGGAGCTTCCACAACCTTGTCTTGTACAAGTTGTACTGGCTTCCCCAGTGTTGTGTACTGTCTTACCCTTCACCAAAGTACCACTTATCTATTGTCTATTTAGTGGGGTTTTTTTTGTTTTTGTTTTTTATCCCCAGTCCTCCCTTCCCTCATAACCATCAGAGATTGTTTCTTTTTGTGTGTAAACCTTCTCATGAGTTTTTACAGTAATGATTTATTTCACTCAGCATGATGTCCTCCAGATTCATCCATGTTATAGATGCTTCACAGATTCATCATTGTTCTTTCACATTGTGTAATACTCCATTGTGTGTATATACCACAGTTTGATTATCCTTTCATCTGTTGATGGAAATCTAGGTTGTTTCCAACTTTTTGCTATTGTAAACAATGCTGCAATGAACATGGGTTTACATATGTCTATTTGTGGGATGACCCTTCTTTCTCTAGGATATATTCCTAGGAGTAGGATTGCTGGATCATGTGGTATTTCTATTTCTAGCTTTTTAAGGAAGTACCATATTGTTTTCCAAAATGGTTGTGTCATTTTGCATTCCCACCAGCAATGGATAAGAGTTCCAATCTCCCTGCAGCCTCTCCAACATTTGTTATTTCCTGTTTTTTTTTTTAATTCTTGCCAGTAATGCCGGGGTGAGATGGTATCTCATTGTGGTTTTGATTTGCATTTCTCTAATGGCTAGTGATAGAGCATTTCATCACGTGTCTGTTGGCTGCTTGAATGTCTTCTTTGGTGAAGTGTCTGTTCATTTCCTTTGCCCATTTTTTAATTGGATTATTTGTCTTTTTGTTGTAGAGGTGTTGGATTTTCTTACAGATTTTAGAGATTAGACCTTTGTCTTATTGTAATAGCCAAATATTTTTTCCTAATCTGTCGGTTCCCTTTTTACTGTTTTGGTGAAGTCTTTTGGTGAGCATAAGTGTATAATTTTTAGACAATCCCAGTTATCTTGCTTATCTTCTGGAGTTTGTGTGTTGTTGATTGTGGTTTGTATCTTGTTAATGCTGTGTGTTAGGGCCTCTAGCATTGATCCTACATTTTCTTCTATGAACTTCATAGTTTTCGCCTTTATATTTAGACCTCTGATCCATTTTGAGTCAGTTTTTGTATATAGTGTGAGGCATGGGTCCTGTTTCATTTTTTTGCAGATGGACATCCAGTTTTGCCAGTGCCATTTGTTAAAAAGACTGTCCTTTCCCCATTTGATGGACTTGGGCCCTTGTCGAAGATCAGGTGACCATAGGTAGATGAATTTACATCTGGGTTCTCAATTCTGTTCCATTGCTCAATGTATATGTTGTTGTACCAGTACCAGGCTGTTCTGACTACCATACCTGTATAGTAGGTTCTGAGGTCGGGCAGTGTGAGTCCTCTTACTTCATTCTTCTTCTTCAATAGTGCTTTACTTATCTGGGGCTTCTTTGCTTTCCATGTAAAGTTAATAAGTTTTTCCATCCTTTAAAGAATGTTGTTGGTATTTGGATCGGTATTGCATTGTATTTGTAAATCGCTTTGGGTAGAATTGTCATTTTCACAATGTTGAGTCTACCTATCCATGAGCGTGGTATGTTTTTCCATTTATGTAGATCTCTTTTGGTTTCTTGCAGTAGTGTTTTATAGTTTTCTTTGTATAGGTCCTTTATGTCACTGGTTAGATTTATTCCTAAGTATTTTATGTTTTTAGGGGCTGTTATAAATGGTATTGTTTTTGTGATTTCCTTTTCATCGTTCTCTTTATTGGTGTATAAGAATCCAACCGATTTTTAAATGTTTATGTGTATCCTGCTACTCTACTGAATCTTTCTATTCGTTCCAGTAGTTTTCTTATGGGATATTTTGGGTTTTCTATGTATAGTATATCATCTGCAAATAGGGACCGTTTAACTTTTTCAGTACCAATTTGGATGCCCTTTATTTCTTTTTCTTGCCTTATTGCTCTAGCTATAACTTCCAGCACAGTGTTGTATAGAAGTAACGATAAAGGACATCCTTGTTCCTGTTCTCAAGGGGAATGTTTTCAGCATCTCTCCGTTAAGAATGATGTTGGTTGTTGGTTTTGCATAGATACCCTTATTTCATTTTTAGCATTTAAAAACAAACCACTTATAAACATTGGTTAGGAAGGCTGTAATGGCTGAGAAAATGTCAGTACCTCAGATTTTAACATGTTCAGACTATTGTGTCTTTCCTACTTCTTAAACTGGCAGGGCTGAGGAAGAGTCATAGTATTAGTGCTGAAAGGGTTTTGTTTATTTTTGTTTTTGCATTCTAAAACTTCTGAGAATGGTTTGTAGGAGAGGTTAGAAATAGATACAGTTGTACTAATTGAGCAAATTCATATGTAGAATTACACTCAAATTCAATATGCCAATTTATGAAAAGTTTTATAAAAGTAGCATGTTGAACATATTGCATGATTTCACTAGCAGGCAAAACTAATGATTGAAGTCAGAATAGTAGTTATTGAGGTCTAGGGGTATTGACTGGGAGGTGTATAGGGGATGTTTCTGGGTTCCTGGTAACGTTCTGTATCTTGATCTGGGTGGTGATTATACAGGTTTATATGTCTGTAAAAAAGTCATTGAACTACCCCTAAGATAGGTCCATATATGATATATTCAATAAAAATGTTAAGAAAAAAGTAGCATAATTAAACAGTAGCACTTAAACAAACAAACAAAAATTCAAACCATCAAAAGATGTAGCACACTCCCAAATCCAAGGAGGAAGGAATTGGAAAGGGTTAGAAGTGCATTCAGTGTACCCAGTGATCCAAACCAAAACCAAAAACCAAACCCAGTGCCGTCAAGTCGATTCCGACTCATAGCGACCCAATAGGACAAAGAAGAACTGCCCCGTAGAGTTTCCAAGGAGCACCTGGCGGATTCAAACTGCCTACCCTTGGGTTAGCAGCTGTAGCCCTTAACCACTATGCCACCAGGGTTTCCAAAACCAAGTCCATTGCCATCAAGCCAATCCCAACTCATAGCCAAGTTAGGGTTTCCAAGGAGTACCTGGTAGCTTTGAACTGTCGACCTGCTGGTTAGCAGCCAAGCTCTTAGGCAGTGCGCCACCAGGGCTCCCCCAGTGATCCAGTCACCTCAAAATGTTAAAGGGACTCCAGTGAGTTTTTCAAGTAGTCAGCTATAGTGTTTGTAATTATTTGTTGACAAACGCACCTTCATCATATACAATTTATAATTTGTATAAATTTATAATTAAATTATGTTGTTTGTAAAAAAGAAAATTGTAGCCCCATTAGTGATGTATGAAGCTTTCTGGTAACTATACTTTTAGATTCTTTTGTTGATGTCACTTGGATAGTTATAACTTTGCTAAAATGAAATGTATGGTGCGAAAATTTAAGATCCTCTGACCATCTTACCAGATATAGAACATATTTCCCAAGACATTTTCTTACCTACTATTTGTATCTGTATTATCCTTTCCATGTATTTATCAGAGGTCCTCTGAGATTTCACTTAAGTTTTCCTTCGTCTTGAGGTTTCTGCCACAATTCCTCTGGGATCTCCGTTTACTCATCTTTTGTGTGCTAACAACTCCTTACAAGCCATTTGTGGTTTTAATTTTTTTCTCAGGTATTTTCATTTCACCTTCAGGAAATGAGTTTGCCCCTGTCTTTTATAAACATTGGAACAACTAAATATTTCCTTCCAACTTTGGGAACTACCTGAACTTTGCCCATTTTCTCTCATACCGAAGAACAAGCCTTTAAGGAACTATCTTCACTTGGGAGTGTTCATGAATGACCAGCAAGTCTCTCCTCATAATTTAACAGCATTACTTTTCTATTATCCTTATTATTGTTCTAGTCTGTATTTTTCCCTTTGGAGTGTTTGATGCATTGTTAACTTAATATAGGTGGGTTTTTTTTTTTCTTTTTCATTATTTCCTGTACTTGTCTTGATGCACATATTTTCTCTCTTAGTGTCAAAATAAGGTGATGGTGAATTATGAGTCCCTTCTGAGCTGAGAGTACTTTTGTAATCTAGTAACCTTTGGCATGAAGCACATATCCTAGTGAATGATGGAGCACTTAAGAGTGATTCACCACTCAGCATTACAGAAAATAGGCTGACGGTTTCAAAAATTCAAGGCAAGTTCCTTCTACTCAGCATGGTGTATATACTGTACTCTCACTTTTCTACCCCCTATTATGTGGTTAAGAGAGAGGAGATAATGACAGCTTCTTAAAGTTATCTGTAATGCACTCAAAACTCTGTTAGGCGTAATGGTTTTAAAAGGTAGAATGAAAACACAGCTAGGAGATCAACACAAAAGGAATCATTTTCTGATAGAGACAGTGAGGCTTGTGCTCCTCCTGATACACACACACACACACACACACAATTTCCATTAACTGTAATGGGAATTATGAGTGCCCCATTAATGGAGTATCTACGGCCCAAATGTGGTAGGGATATAGTCTTTCTCCCCCAGAATTTCCACTATTGACTTAGTTTCTTGTGGTAGAATAAAATTTTGTCTTGTTTTCGAAAGTTACTCTTGGGTATTCAGTGCATAGTTTTTCAGATATAATGGTATAAAACAACAATGACTAATTGACTGGTAAAAAATTGGCAGGTAAACAATAACAACAGCAAACCCTACGTAAAGCCTGAATCAGACCCAGATTGATTCAGTTTTTCAAGTTAGAAGCATTGACCTGTATTGTTCCCCTTTGAACAAATATTTATTCAACATTTGACCTTACTGACTTTAGGCAGATTTCAGGGTGGTTAAGACTTTCTATATTAACATAGAAATGAGCTCCTAATTATACAGAACTGTTGATTAACAGAAACCCTGGTGGCGTAGTGGTTAAGTGCTGCAGCTGCTAACCAAGAGGTTGGCAGTTCAAATCCACCAGGTGCTCCTTGGAAACTCTATGGGGCAGCTCTACTCTGTTCTATAGGGTTCTATGAGTCGGAATCGACTTGACGGCAGTGGGTTTGGTTTTTTGATTTGTTGATTAACAACATATACAGATTTGCATAATGGAAAAAGAACTGTAGTTTACTCAGTGCTCTTTCTAGCTATAGATGAATATAGAAATCTTGATCTCTAGCAGATGCTAAACTTTTAAAATGTTGTCTGTGTGTGTATGTATAGAGAGAGAGAACTATTTATACAAATATAACACTCTCTCCTGAGCTCCTAAACCATACATCCAGCTCTCTACTGGATACCTCCTGGAAGTGCTACAGGTATCTCAAACTCAACATGTTCAAAACTGAACTTGTCATCTTTCCCAGTGAGCCTGTTCTTTCCCTGTTCCCATTCTCAGAGTGAAACCCTCATTTCTTCAGTCATCCAAGCCTCAGTCCTGCAAAATCATCCTATTTTGGGTTTCATGTCCTCCACATCTATCACTGTTGATTCTATTTCCTAAATATTTTCTGGATGCAACAGGAAGACATCTGTGCAGATGTTTGCAGCAAGCATGAATCTAACATCAGATCTAAGCAAATGGTCTTCACGAGAGAAGTGTGGTAACAGGAAGTGAGAATCCAGGTACAGGGACTAGGGGTGTTGAGCTTCAACCAAGATAGCTTCAGGCTCAGAGAACAGATTTTAGGTGGAAAATTAGGTATCAGTAACGGGAAGTCAGAGATGGAGACATAAGATGGGGGATACGTGGAACTGAGCTGGCAGATAGGGGCTTGGTCACACACAAACTAAAGAAAAAGTCAGTTTCTGGAAGTAAATTTTAAGCTTAGAACTAGGCCAGTAGTGAGTGTGACTCTGTGCAGAGCCATAGAGAGGTGGATCCTATAGTCTTTAAATTTCATTGGCCTTAGGGCCAAATTAACCTCAGAGATTAGAACAGGAGTGGATGGAAGTTAGATGTTTCCAACTGTCAGCTTTTTGTGCTTTGGGTGGAGAAGTCAACACATTGGCTAGTACTGGATGTCATCAGCAAATCTGTCACTAACAGCCCACTCATCATTTTAATTTACCACCTGACATGTTTTTCTCTGAATAACTATACAGACTCAAAAGAATGGTATTTGTGCCATCTACTTGGCTGTTCTCAGCTGTATTCTGGACTGTCAAGGTACCTGGGTAAAGACAGTGAATTGCAAGAGGCAGGGCTCCATCTGGCTTGGCTGCCACTGCATCCCCATCCCTGACAACAGGGCCCAGCCCATGATGGGCGCTCAAGAAATAGTCACTGAATTTTGGATGAATGACTGTGTAATTATTGTGGTACTCATTAATTTGGACCATACAGATTTAGAATTCTAATAGTTCAGACATTGCAGACTGTAATCTTGCTTTTCACATTGTAACAAAGTAAACAAGGAAGAGTAGGCGCCTCCCCCCCGCAACATATTGTTTTCAAGTAGCTCTTTGGCAAAACATTTGGATTAAAATACATGGATGTGCTATTTACATTCAGAGAACTCAGAAAAAAAGCATAGAAATCATAGAACAATACTAATATACTAGGAAATAAATAGACAAAGAAAAAATGTACAATAGAACCACTACAGATTACTTACCTGTGAAAAAATGTTCAATCTCCTAGTAATAAAAATGTGCAAATTTGAGCAAGGAAATATACTTTCCTAAGTATCAAGTTAGAAACAATTTGAGACTTCTAAGCCTCAGTAGGTAGAGAGAAACAGGTACTCTTAGATACTGTTAGTAGTGTGTACATTGTTGCCATCTTTAGGAAAATAATTTGCAGTGCTTAAAAGATATTCACATCATTAATTTGTTCAACATCTATGGTCTCCCCTATGAAAATATTATTAAAGCAGTATTTACAAAGATTTATTGTGACATTGGTAAACAGTTAGGAACAATGTCTAGCTATAGACGATAACCAAGTCAGTTATGTACAGGCAATATGGTGAAAACTTTTACCACTACAAAAATATTATGTTTCTGAAGAGTTTTGATGATGTGAGAAAATTCTCTGTTATAATGGTAAGTGAAAAAAATAACAATGTAAGTAAACAGTTATACAGAGAAAAAACCAAAGTCAAATTCACCAAATTGACAAAGAGAGTACCTCTGGGCGGTGAGAAGCCAGAACCCAGAAGAGGAGAAGTTAACAAAGGAGAACTGCTGGGAAAAATTTTCATTATGTAGGTGGGAACATAAATGCCCCTCAGGGAAGATCCAAGCCTTTTCAAAAAGTGTGATATCACCTATATAACCTAAACAGAGAATGTAGCCACAGAAAATTTGGCACATTTAGCAGCCTTTGGCCATTAAGGCTAAGAAAGACCTGCCTTTGTGGGAAGAGCTTGCTAGTTTGTTAAACTATATTCGATAGAACTCCAAAATTCTATGTAAGTAATTTAGAAAGTTGGGAAGCCTCTGTTTCAAATTTCTTCAGTGTTTAAATTGCTGTTAAGATTGCGATTACCATTTGTCATGGATTGAGTTGTGTCCCCCAAAAATATGTGTCAACTTATCTAGGCTGTGATACCCAGTAGTGTGTGCTTTTCTTCCATTTTGTGATCTGATGTAATTATCCTCCATTTTGTGATGTGTTGTAAATCCTAACCTCCATATGTTAATAAGGCAGAATGAGTGTGGGGTGTATCTTGAGTCACAGTCTTACTTACATCACGTCAAGCCAGTCCCTGACTAATGGTGATCTCATGCACAAGAAGATTGGACTGTTGTGATCCATAGAGTTGTTACTGCTGGTTTTTTGGAAGTAGATTGCCACACCTTTCTTCAGAGGTGCCTCTGGGTGGACTTGAAACTCCAACCTTTCACTTAACAGCTGAGCACATTGTTTGCACCACCCAAGGGCTTTTCAAAAACATCTACTGAGCATTTGGTAGATATTAGGCACAGTACTATGTAGCAAAGAGCTTAGAATCTAGTAGAGGTGTTAAACAGAACGGCATTGAAAATTTAGGGTGGTAAGAAAGGTCGGCGGTTCGAAACCACCAGCGACTCTGCGAGAGAAAGATGTGGCAGTCTGCTTCCATAGTGATTTACAGCCTTGGAAATCCTATGGAGTTGCTATGAGTCAGGATCAACTCGATGGCAGTGGGCTTGGTTTTTGTTTTTTTAAGTGCTATGAGAGTTGAGTAGCCAGGAATGATTTCTAAAAGTAAGTGACATTTGGGCTGTATCCTAAAGGATATATAAGAATTAGGTGAACAAGAGGGGAGAGAGTGTTCCTGGTCCAGAGCAGGATTGGGCCAAGAGTGTGGAAGTTGAATCAGGGTACACATTACAAACACTGAGTTTGGGTTTTATCTCGGTGGCAATAGAGAACCACTGATGCATTTTTAAGCAAAGGGGTTACATGACCTAATTTATATTTTTAAAAATATCCCTAGTAGTTGTATGGAAGATGGATGAGTGTGGAAGCAAGAGCAAGGGAGGGAGATCAGTTAGTAATTTAAGTGAGAAATGATGAGGAAATGAAAGATGACAGTGGGAGAGTTGAGAATAGATTTCAGAGCTATTTATAAGGTAGTATAGGATTCTGTGACTAATTTAGGGCACAGGACACATGAGAGTTCTGAGCAGTATAGTAATTCAGTTCAAAATTTATTTAATGAGTTTAGAACAAAGTAATAGTCTATGAATAAAATTTGAATATAGAAAAACTGAATATAGAAATCCACATACTAATTTACTTTCACTGACTAAAGCACTGAAAGCCGCAGGCTAAAAAGAGATGGCATACTCCAATTAGGATAATTCCAGAGGGGTTTATTTACCAAAGGGACTGTAACTTCCGCAGGTGTGGGAGGGGTATGAAGAGCCATAGTGTTATTGCAAGAACCAACTCAGAGCTCAGAGCTTCGGAGCTGTCACCATTTACCCCAAGTCCTAAAGGAGAGGGGAAAGAGTTATTGAAACTCCAGAAAGAGAAAATCCTATAGTGTGAGCTGTCTTGAGAGGAGCAATGACCTTCTGCCTAGGAACCTAGGCAGCTGAAAGTAATCTCACAAGGAGGGAACCAGAGGAATAAGTACCCTGATAGCACTTTCTGTTATCTCCTGCTGTGGCTTCCCATTGGCCAAACCCAAGAGGAAGCCGGAGGGCACAGGAGGCTGTTTATATAGGTCAGCCTCCTGAGGCAGAAACCAGAGTGAAGGAGGGTAGAAAGTGGATCTAGAGGGGCAAATGGAAGATATCTGAACAGATGTCATATTAAAGGGATTTTAACTGAGAAAATAGAGTAAAGCACCTGTGTCTGATAGACACCCATGCATTATTATGTTTTGGATTTCAGCTAACAATAACATCTGGCTTCAGTTAAATGACTTTCATCTCAGATTAGGTACATCTCACAGAAGCACTCAACAGAGATTAGAATAATGCCTGTGTGTTTACTATCCAAGGATAATATTTTCCAGGAATGAGACCGATGTATATTTTGCCACTTACATAAGAAGTTGCATGTGGAAAGCTGAATTAACTAGCACCATATTTCTATAATCCAAATAATAATTAGGACCCCTTATTGGGCACCCTGAGAAATGGTCAAACTGACTGGACTAGGGGAGTGAGGGAGGTGGAGGACTTTGGAATTCTTTAAAGGCATTGTATTTGATGGGTAAATACATAATACTCCTTTTTCTCCACCTAAGTTTAGGATCACTTGAGAGAAAGAGAGAGAAGTCAGACAGATAGAGATCAAAACATCACATTATTGGTAAAGCTGTTGAATAAAGAGGTGTGCTGATATTTCACTTCTGAGTTAAGCAGCCTTACCCATTCAGCCATTGTTAGCCATGAACAGCAGCAGATCTCCTTGGGGGCTTGCTTCTATAAAACTCAGAGCAGAGAAAAACAGAGAGGAATGCATGTGTGCTTTCTTCAGCCACACAGACGCCAAAGGAGCAACTGGAGAAGAAGGAACAAGCTGCACGTGGCCAGTTATTTTCTCCCAAACTCACCAATCAGATAACTCACTGTTTCTGCAGGAAGAGTGAGGGAGAGGTGGAGAGAGGCAGGGGTATAACTCTGGAAGAGATCTCACCACAAGGAAACATAAGGTGAGGAGAAAGGTGGCTCTTCTCCAGTAGAAGCCAGTATCTTGGCTAATCGGATGCTATTAGAGAATATGGGAGGAGAGGAAAAATAGTGATTTAATTTGGGATGTTTGATTTGAGGAGCCGGTGAACATCAAGATGGGGGATGTACAATAGGCAGTTGCTGAATCTGGTGTTTAAGAGAGATGTTGGACTAGAAATGTAGATTTGAGAGTCATGTATATGGATAAATGATAGTCAAAGATGAATATGTATAGAATTGCTCTGGGATAATATACACAAAAAAGAGGAAAGAGGACTCTATATGGAACCCTGGAGAACACCAGCATTTGTGGAGCAGGTGGAAGATGATTTTTAAAAGGTAGTGAAGAAAGAGATAAGAGAAAAGCCAAGAGAGTGGTGTTACGTAAGCTACAGATTCCAGGAGAAGGAAGCCACTATCTGCTCAGTGAGGCTACTCAAAGTTGTAGACCATTTTAGGCTATACTGTTTGCATTTAACTTGGACAAGTTTACCTTTAGTGAACTAGTTTTAAGAGGGAACCAATGACTCGTTTGAGATGAGTTTACACAGGTAAAGGTATTCAGGTAGAAGAGCTTCTGAGCTCAATTCAAGTCCATGGATTTCTATTATGTATGTTTATAAAGTGTGGTGGTAGAGGAAGGAATATAGAAATTAGGAAGATGGGGATTTGTTCAAAATTTGATGGATGCTTTAATTTCCTAGCCTCTGCTCAAACTCTGGAGACTATTGGCAGACCTAAAAGAATAACAAGGCCCATGCCCAAACATATCTATGTCTGCATTGGTGTGTGTGTGTGAGTGAGTATATATGTGTATGTACACACACAGTTTTTCTCTGATTGACTTACCTAAGTCACAGAATTTAAGTAAGAAAATACAAGGTTTAAATGAGAATATACATGAAAGGTGTTATGGATTAAATTGTGTCCCCCCAAAATTATGTGAACTTGGCTAGGACATGATTCACAGTATTGTGTGGTTGTCCTCCATTTTGTGATCTGATGTAATTTTCCTATGTGCTGTAAATCCTAACATCTGTGATGTTATTGAGGCAGGATTAGAGGTAGTTATGTTAATGAGGCAGTACTTAATGTACAGGTTAGGTTGTGTCTTAGTTATCTAGTGCTGCTATTACAAAAATACCACACATGATGGCTTTAATAAAGAGAGATTTATTCTTTCACAGTTTAGGAGGGTAGACATCTCAATTCAGGGTGCCAGCTCCAAGGGAAGGCTTTCTATGTTGGCTCTGGTGGAAGGTCCTTGTCATCAACCTTCCCCTGGTCTAGGAGCTTCTCAGTGCAGGAACTCCAGGTCCAAAACGGTGTGCTTCGCTCTCAGCTCTTCTTTCTCGATGGTAAGAGATCCCTCTCCTCTGAGCTCGCTTCTCTCTTTTATATCTCAAAAAGGATTGATTCAAGATATAACCTAATCCTGTAGCTTGCATCCTGCCTCATTAACACAGCTGCCTCTAATCCTGCCTCAATAACATCATAGAGGTCAGGATTTACAACACATAAAATAAATCCATCAGATTATAAAATGGTGGACAACCACACAATACTGGGAATCATGGCCTAGCCATGTTGACACACATTTTGGGGGGACACAATTCAATCTTTAACAAGTTGTCTTGAGTCAATCTCTTTTGAGATATAAAGGAGAGAAGTAAGCAGAGAGGAGAGATACCTCCTACCACCAAGGGAGAAATGCCAGGAGTGGAGTACATCCTTTGAACCCAGGGTCTCTGCTCTGAGAAGTTTCTAGACCAAGGGAAGGTTGACGACAAGGACCTTCCCCCAGAGCTGACAGAGAGAGAAAGCCTTCCCTTGGAGCTGGTGCCCTGAATTTGGACTTTTAAAAAAAGACTATGAGAGAATAAATTTCTGTTTCTTAAAGCCATCCACTTCTGGTATTTCTGTTATTTAAAACAAAACAAACCCATTGCTGTCGAGTTGATTCCAACTCATAGCGACCCTGTAGGACAGAGTAGAACCGCCCCACAGGATTTCCAAGGAGCAGCTGGTAGACTCGAATTGCTGACCTTTTGGTTAGCAGCCATAGCTGTTAACCATTGCACCACCAAGGCTCCATTTCTGTTATAGCAGCACTAAATAACTAAGACAAAAGGTGTTTAGAACAGTGACTAACACATAATAAGTGTTCAATAAATGTTGTTTATTTTTATTACTACTTTTCTAGGGTATACAGGGAGGGAGAAAGTGCATGTAGATAGAATCTTTCTTTACCTATACTTTATGCCAGACAATTTGAGATTAAAAATCTCTGTGGCAAATTCCTAAACTTTTCTAACTCAGTAGAGAAGCTGATGAAAAACATGACTTCGCCTCAGAAAAATGCACCTATACCCAAAATAGTGCATGCAGTTTTGGGGGTGAGGTAAGGATTCTTTGAAACCCTTTTAGTGTAAGCTCTAGACTTCCCAGGGTGGTCGGACAGGGTTATGTTGACTGGAGTCGGTGAGTGACACTGTCAGTCAGCCGCAGGTACTGTATAATCAGTAACATAGAACACTAGGCTAAACAGAGATAGGACATACAAACATTGAAAAGAGACTTTAAAATAGCCGTTAGCTGCATGCAGCCAACCTTCACTGAGTAATACTCTGTGCCCAGGTCATTGTTGAATACTAGGAGAATGCAAAGATCTGTATAAGACAAACCCATTGCTGTTAGGGTCTCAGAGTCCTGTGGTAGAGAAGTTCTAGACTAAGTTACATTGAAAATCCATAGACGCAGGGCAGAGAACCAGACTCGCTGGAAGTAGAGACTGGCTAGGTGCTTTACTCTATCATTGATGGTGAATTAGAAATCTGTTTGCTGAGATACTGCAGTCAGTAAAAGTACCAGTAAGGCACCAGTTCACTCCTGCAAAATTGTTAATAAAAGAAAGTCAATATTGTTTGCCTTCAGACGTTCCCTAGAGAAATGATCTGTGGTATAATCAAAACGTTGCGTCCAAGACAGAGGGTAGATTTTATTACCTTGAGAATGCAAAGGAAGACATTACTCAAGTTGTACTTGTCTTAACCAAAATGTCCCCTTATACAGTATTCCCTGGGCTTGAGTCTTTTTCGTTTTAAGAACTTGAAATCATACGTACCCTATATGATTGTCATTAACTGACCAAATATGTAACTCAGTTATTAAGTTAAAACTTAGAAACATTACAAACAAAAACGCTAGAGCTTCCCAAGCCCCTTGCTTACTGACTTACTGAAGCAACTTAATCTGATCTGATGAACTGAGAGTCTTTGAGTACCTTTTCTTTCTTCCTTGATCCACCAATCTTTTAATGTACATTTCCTGACCTCCATTTTCCTCTAATTTCTTCCTTCTCTTTCCTTAGATTTTGATCCAGTTTTTTCATGGATGGGGCTGCTTAGAGAAAAAAAGGCTGCACCGTAAATGTGTGATGTCTCCCTTCAAACAGCAAAGGACACAAAGCATTCTTTTTTTCTTCCCGTAACTACTTACTGCAAACCACAAAGACTTGCAGCCAGTGAGGGGGCTAGAAAAAGGATGACTTGCTTTATAAGAGGGTGGTTTTAATGGCATTTTTGAAAACCTGCAATCCTTTTTTAAAAAAATTCACGTATTCTTGGCACTCTAGTGCAAACTTGTAGCACTGAGAATTCCTACGTAGCCCTGGTGACTGGAGCCTCTAGTAAAACGTTGCAACTTCCCCTGGCAGGAAGGGGAGAAGCATCTGTTGTTTCAAAGCACAAATGGGACAAGTAGTTAACTACTAAGGAATATTCTTACAGGATAATCAGACCCTTGTAGTCATTTCCTGGTATGTTTGCTTGGAATTCTACTCAGTAACAACAGTTCCGATTCTCAGGGAAAAGATTATATGCTTGCAAAGATCACAGGCCCAACAACTGGAAGTGCTTATTGCAAAGAAAAGTAAAACTACTACAAGATATATTCATAGCATGTGAAAGGAATACATAGGTGAGCAACTGGGGTGTTCTTTGTGTATTGGTTTTGAAGTGTAATTGTTTTAGGCCGATTTAACCAACTTGACTTCGAAAGCATCTGCTCCTCGTGGAGGGTTAATCTTGGCAAATACGGAGAAATGAATGTATAATCCTGCTCTTTGTTACAGGTTTTGTACCCAAGAGGAAATCAAATAAAAAACTGATTTCCGAATCTTCAAGGCCAAACTCTAGTTGATGAGAAGAAATACAATTGCTGACTCAACAGACTAATGAAAGGGGCTAGAACAATTATTCTGTCCTTCGTTACCTATAGGTTTTAGAAAGCATATATCAACAGCTTAGAGAGACCTTACCAGCATCAAGAGATTTAAACATATTTGTTCACATACTTGAAACTCAACCAGGCTAATGTATATTGTGCAGATTCTCTCAGTACACAAAATTCTTCTAGCATTCAGTAGGTTGGTCATTTCAGTGCAGGTATGTGTGTATTTAATGGGAATGGGTGGGGTTAAGTAATTTGGCTTCAGTTCAAAAATTTGAAGTGCATTGCTTAGCCCATCCTTTAAAAAATGATTTCTATTATAAATGGAATATTCTGCACAGTAATTGAAACATAGAACATCGAGACCTGAATTCCATTTAAATTCACATCTGATGAGTAGATAGGCCTCTTGTGAAGAGGCAAATGTCTTTATCTTCCATCTTTCCTAGTCAATTATCAAAGCACTGGAACAACCCAGTGAGATGACAAATCTTGCATAGTGCCTGGAAAGGTATGAGTTCAGCAAATGTTAGTTTACCACCCTTGCCTTTCTCTGGATTTAGCCTTTTAAAAATTTTGATCCAAACTACACAATTTAAGCTTGTAATTATTATATAATCTTATTGGATGAAACTGTTAATTGTGTGTTTGTTTGTTCATCTTATCTCTTTGTATTGTTGTTAGGTGCCGCTGAGTCGGTTCCAGCTCATAGTAACCCTGTGTGCCACAGAACAAAACAAAACACTGCCCAGTCCTGTGCCGTGCTCACAATCCTTATTATGCTTGAGCCCATCGTGGCAGCCACTGCTCAGTCCATCTCATTGAGAGGCTTCCTGTTTTCTGCTGACCTTGTACTTACCAAGCATGATGTCCTTCTCCAGGGACTGATCCCTCCTGATGACATGTCCAAAGTGTGTAAGATGCACTCTCGTCATCCTTGCTTCTAAGGAGCATTCTGGTTGTACTTTTTCCAAGACAGATTTGTTCGTTCTTTTGGCAGTCCATGGTATATTCAACATTCTTCTCCAACACCACAATTCAAAGGCGTCAGTTCTTCTTCGGCCTTCCTTATTCATTGTCCAGCCTTTGCATGCATGTAACGTGATTGAAAATACCATGGTTTGGGTCAGGCACACCTTAGTCTTCAAGGTGACATCTTTGCTTTTCAACATTTTAAAGAGCTTCTTTGCAGCAGATTTGTCCAGTGCAATGTCTCTTGATTTTATGAGTGCTGCTTCCATGGGTGTTGATTGTGGATCCAACTAAAATGAAATCCTTGACAACTTCAACCTTTTCTCTGTTTATCATGATGTTGCTCATTGGTCCAGTTGTGAGGATCTTTGTTTTCTTTATGTTGAGATGTAATCCATACTAAAGGCTGTGATCTTTGATCTTCATTAATAAGTGCTTCAAGTCCTTTTCACTTTCAGCAAGCAAGGTTGTATCATCTGCATATTGCAGGTTGTTAATGAGTCTTCCTCCAATCTTGAAGCCCTTTTCTTCTGCATATATTGCAGCTTCTCAGATTATTTGCTCAGCATACAGATTGAATAAGTATGGCGAAAGGATACAATGCTGACGCACACTTTTCCTGACTTTAAATCATGTACTATACCCTTGTTCTGTCTGAACAACTACCTCTTGATCTATATACAGATTCCTCATGAGCACAATTAAGTGTTCTGGAATTCCCATTCTTTGCAGTTCTATCTGTAATTTGTTATGATCCACGCAGTCAAATGCCTTTGCATAGTCAATAAAACACAGGTAAACATCCTTCTGGTATTCTCTGCTTTGACCCAGGATCCACCTGACATCAACAGTGATATCCCTGGTTCCACATCCTCTTCTAATCCAGCCTGAATTTCTGGCAGTTCCCTGTCGATAAACTGCTGCAGTCACTTTTGAATGATCTTCAGCAAAATTTTGCTTATGTGTTATGTTAATGATATTGTTCAATAATTTCCTCATTTGTTTGGATCACCTTTCTTGGGAATAGGCATAAATATGGATTTCTTCCAGTCTATTGGCCAGGTAGCTGTCTTCCAAATTTCTTGGCATAGACGAGTGAGCACTTCCAACGCTGCATCTGTTTGTTGAAACATCTGAGTTGGTGTTCCTTTAATTCCTGAAGCCTTGTTTTGCGCCAGTGCATTCAGTGCGGCTTGGATTTCTTCCTTCAGTACCATCAGTTCCTGATCATATGCTACCTCTTGAAAGGGTTGAAGATCGACTGATTCTTTTTGGTATAATGACTCTGTGTATTTCTTCTGTTTTCTTTTGATGCTTCCTGTGTTGTTTAATGTTTTCCCCATAGAACCCTTCATTATTGCAACTCAAGGCTTGAATTTTTTCTTCTTTCAGCTTGAGAAATGCCGAGCATGTTCTTGCCCTTTAGTTTTCTATCTCCAGCTCTTTGCATATGTCATTATAATACTTTACTTTGTCTTCTCTAGCACCCCTTTGAAATCATCTGTTCAGCTCTTTTATTTCATCATTTCTTTCTTTTGCTTTAGCTGCTCATCGTTCAGGAGCAAGTTTCAGAGTCTCTTCTGACATCCATTTAGGTCTTTTCTTTCTTTCCTGTCTTTTTAATGACCTCTTGCTTTCTTCAGGTATGTTGTCCTTGATGTCATTCTACAACTCATCTGGTCTTTGATCATTAGTGTTCAACACAGCAAATCTATTTTTGAGATGGTCTCTAAACTCTGGTGGGATATACTGAAGATCGTACTTTGGCTCCTGTGGCCTTGTTCTAATTTTCTTCAGTTTCAACTTGAATTTGCTTATTAGCAATTGATGGTCTGTTTCACAGTCAGCCCCTGGCCTTGTTCTGAGTGATGATGTTGAGCTTTTCCATCATCTCTTTCTACAGATGTAGTCGATTTGATTCCTGTGTATTCTATCTGGTGAGGTCCATGTGTATAGTCGCTGTTTATGTTGGTGAAAAAAGGTTTTTGCAATGAAGATGTCATTGGTCTTGCAAAATTCTATCATATGATTTCTGGCATCATTTCTATCACCAAGGCCATATTTTCCAACTACCGATTCTTCTTTGTTTGCTCAGCTGAAACCTGTCCACCATGGGTGACCCTGCTGGTATCTGAATACCAGTAGCATAGCTTCCAGCATCACAGCAACACACAAGCCCCCACAGTATGACAAACTGACAGACACGTGGCGGAATCTCTTTGCGTTAGTTTGGTATTATTGCGGAACAAGTTGCCACACACAGTTTAAGACAACACAAATTTATTATCTTACATACCTGAAATAAGTCTCACTGAACCAAAATCAAGGTGTCAACAGGGATGTGTTCCTTTTTGGAAGCTCTAGGGGAGAATCCATTTTCTTGCATTTTCCAGATTCTAGAAGCTGCCCACATTCCCAGGCTCCTAGCCCCCTTCCATCTTCAAAGCCAGCAATAATAGCAAGTTGAGTTTTTTCCACATAACATCACTCTGACACTCTGATCTTCTGCCACCCTCTCCCAAATTTAAGGATGCTTATGATTTTTTTTTTAATTTTTTTCTTTTTTTTATGATTACATTGGAGTCCCTGCATGGTGCAAATGGTTAACACGCTCAGCTGCTAACCAAAAGGTTGGAAGTTTGAGTCCACCCAGAGGTGCCTGGGAAGAAAGGCCTGATGATCTACTTCCAAAAAAATTAGCCATTGAAAACCCTGTGGAGCACAGTTCTACTCTGAAACACATGGGGTCAACAACTGAATAAGTCAGGATAATCTCCCTATTTTAAAGGAAATTGATTAGCAATTTTAATTCTATCTGCAACCTAAATTCCCCTTTGCCATATAGCATAGAATACTCACAGGTTCTAGGGATTAGGACGTGGGCTTCTTTGGGAGGCCATTTTTCTGCCTACCACACAGCACAACCAGACTGAAAACTCCTTGGATGTCTTACACTTTTCTCTGTATTTCTCACAGCAATGAGAACAGGGCTAACTACACTTGTTTTTTTTTTTGTTGTTTGATTCTCGAGCTAGTAATGTAAAGGTTCTCAAAGAATGGCTCCAGGAAACAATGAAGATAACACAGGACAATTTTAAAGTGCCATTGTTTTGGGGCAAGATTAAAGATTCACAGGTAACTTTTCTTCTATTTGTTTTATGGAGTAAGAGGCCCTAATTTTCATGATGGAGCCCTGGTGGCTCAGTGATTAAGAGCTATGGCTGCTAACTGAAAGGTTTTCAGTTTGAATCCGTCAGCCAGTCTTGGAAACTCTATGGAGCAATTCTCCTTTGCCCTGCAGGGTCGCTGTGAGTTGGAATTGAGTCGACGGCAGCAGGTTTGGTTTTGATTTTTTGATCTTCATGACACACTTTCCCATTAAGTTGTTCAGTTTGATTAGTTGGTTCCAGGAACAGGTGTTTGGAAGCATGAAGAGCTGGAAAAACCAGCCAAAAGAAGCCAGCAAAAGAATGGCAGGCTGTTGACACCACCTGAGGCAAAACAACAGTATCTCTCATTGACCAAACAATGACAATACTCTGTTCTATTGTATTTCATTCATTCAGCCAGTATTTATTGAGCATCCTGGTGCCTGGCACTGTTCTAGATGCTGGGGATACAGCTGCGATTTACAGTGACGTAATTCTGCCTGATTGTTTCCTCTTCAGAGCCAACCGTGCGAATTAAGAAGGGTACGGTGGAACATCCCATCTCTTAATCAAAATCCAGTCTAGAGTTCATACCTGGCAGCATTTGACCAAAATTTCATAGGAAAGAGGCTTTCTAATGAAATTTGCAGTGTTCCCAGCTTCTGATTCTTCAGGGGAAGGAAGCTTTATTTCTGCAGTAGTTTGCCCTCTTCCAAGTGTTCCCTCCATCCCATCACCTCTCAGATAAAGACCTAAATTCCGTGAAAAGCCACAGCTACCCTGTAATGGAAATCAGTCCCTAATGATATTACACTTGCACAAATTGAAATGGGGTTAAAAGCTCGGATTGTGGATTCTCAGATTTCTTGCTAAGCTGGAAGCTTTTATGGGGCTCACTTTAAAATGAGAGGCAGAGTTTAGACCTCTTTGTTATTTAAGAGACTGAGCAAATTAGGAAGTCCGAGGCAAATCTTTTTTGATTACTGAACTATTACAAATGCCACCTGGTCAAAGAGTAACCCGTCTCCAGAGGGAAATGTTCAGTGGGACCTTTTGCTTAAATTCATAAAATCTGTTAAAGCAAATCTCTCACATTTCCATTAAGTTGGTAAATTACTTCTAAGTGAAGAAGGAAAATGCTGGCAATAGAATGACTGGACTGTATTAACGATGGGAGGTGGGGCTGCAAAGGTGGAAGAATTGATGCTACATTTATGGTGCAGAGAATTTTAGCCTTTTTCTTGTGTTGGGCTAAATGTAAATGATGTGACCTTCTCCTCCCCAGTGAGAGGCAAAGTTATCAGACTGCAGAGGCTTCACAGAACGCATTGTGTGGCTGACATTAAAAGGACTACAAGGTTATTTCTTTCCATATCTATTCTCTTGGAAATTTTTTCAAGACTTTATTACAGATGAAAAAAATGCATAATGCTATGGGAAACAAAGCACTAGCTACATTCTTGCTACTGGATTATTGCCATTCTATCTCGGTGCTGATTGAAATCCAAGAATTTGTATCAAAGCCTTAATGAGATACTGGCAAATATCTTTCTGCCCCACTGGAAATGCAATCTTTCTATTGAGCGTTTTGTCCCGGCGAATTTCGTCTGCCATAGCACTTCGCATTCGCGTCAGAGAGGTGATTGCTTTAGAGCAGACCATGTGCTACTGGCTCGGTTCACTTCTGGCTGAAATTGATCCTGGAAGGTGTTGAAAATACAGCAGTGAGTCGTTATATATAATTAGCTCATCGTTTCATTCAAATGATTAAAGTATTAATACCACTGATGAATTTGTGTTTTTTAAAAATCAGATTTTCCAAAGAAAACAACTTGCCAGTTCTTATGTCCAAACTGTTTCCCAGGTGTATTGAAGTAGTATACTGTCTCTTGATGCACCTTTTATACTCCCGTTACATTTACCTAGGGAAACTCATGCATGTCCTAACCATTGTCCCTAACAGGGCCATATTTTCCTATATTTTTCTTAGTTTTGTGTGAATGAAGGAGTAGTCCATGCTGTGAATTTAGGCTAAAATTCTAAGCTAAAATACTTAATCCCTTGTCTAACCATCAGCATTTTCTGAGTCTTTGACCAAAGTTAATCATCAAGCAAGGTGCTAAATTGTACTCTTGTTTGTTACAGTTAGATAGCAGTGGAGCATCTGGCTGGTACTTGCAACACCATTTGCAAATACTTAGCCTGGTGAGGGAAACCCTGTTGGCGTAGTGGTTAAGAGCTGGATCGGCTACCCAAGAGGTCAGCAGTTCATATCCACCAGACACTCCTTGGAAATTCTATGGGGCAGTTCTACTCTGTCCTATAGGGTCGCTATAAGTCAGAATTGACTTGACGGCAATGGGTTTGGTTTGGGTTTTGTAGCCTGGTGAGGCTCCTTATGTATAACCAAACACCTCATGGAATTTAGTTCCTTGGTTTGGAGGTTTAGGGTCATGGTTTCATGGAACAGCTCAGTTAATTGACCTGAAAACATGTTTAGTGCTTCTGTTCTACTTCCCAGTTCAGTGCATAGTGCTTGGGGTCTTAAAAGCTTGCAAGCAGCCATCCGAATCTCAACAACTGATCTCTGTTCACCTGGAGCAACAAAGGAGGGAGAGTCAGGAATAGGAGGAGGATGTGGAATGTGTGGCCAATTGCCTCCATGAACAACTGCCTCCTTTGCCATGACCAGAAGAACTAGATGGTGCCCGGCTACCATTACTGAACATTTTGATCAAAGATTCCATAGGAGAACCCTGATCAAAAGAGGGAAAATGCAGAACAGAATTTCAAATTCTCATGGACCCTAGACTTTCTAGAGCCACGAAGGCTGCATGAACCCCTGAAACTATTTCCCTGAGATAATCTTTAAACCTTAAACCAAAAATATCCCCCTGAAGTCTTCCTTACACCGAACAATACCTTATTTAGTAAAGGATGTCTGCTTTGCGCACTGTGCTCTCTTAAAGAACTATCTATGTGGGATCAAATTAACAACAGCAAATGGAAAGATTAGATGGGACTCTTAGGGGGCAGTGAGTTTATGTTAATAAGGGAGGAACAACTCAGAAAAGGAGGATAAGAATGGTTGCACAACTCAAAGAATGTAATCCATGTCACTAAATTGTACATGTAGAAACTGTTGAATTGATGTATGTTTTGCTGTGTATATTCTCAACAATAACAAACTAAATAAAATTTAGAGAAGAAAAAAAAATACTTGGCCTGGTAGTTGAATAATTTATTCCTTAACTGTAAACACCAAAGTATATCCATGATACAGGGAGAGTGTGTGTGTGTGTGTGTGTGTAGTAAATGTATGCTTCCAAAATATAAAAACTGTTGCTTTTCATGCTGTGCTGATATCAAAAGACTAAGCATTTAACTGTTTGGTTGAACATATTATTTATAACATAGAACACAAAGATTCTATATAATGAAATATTCTGTAGCTATTAAAACCAATGTTGCACAAATATAATTGCAAAAGTGCTATTTAGAGATATGGAAATATATTTGCAATGCTGTGCTGAGAAAAGAAAGCCCAGCTTATATAACAGTATGTTGCATAAGATTGCGCCTATATGAATATGTGTGTCATCAGGAAAAGTGCCAGAATGCTCGTTAGAAGCAAGAATGGCGAGACTCATCTCACATACTTTGGACATGTTATCAGGAGGGATAAGTCCCTGAAGAAGGACATCATGCCTGGTAAATTAGAGGGTCATGAAAAAAGAGAAAGACCCTCAGTGAGTTGGATTGACACAGTGGCTGCAACTGTGGGCTCAAACATAACAACGATTGTGAGGATGGTGCAGGACCAGGGAGTGTTTCTTTCTGTTGTATATAGGGTCACTATGAGTTGGAATCCACTAAACAGCACCTAACAACAATCAGGAAAAGTAGTCACCAAAATATTAACAATGGTGATCTCTGAGTTGTAGGGTATGTGTGATTTTTATTTTCATTTCTATTCTATGTTTGCTTTTGATTTGTGTGATTTAAAAATTAAAAATACAACAGGAGTGAATTGTTCCATGGTGCCAGAAATACTATGTATTATTGTAACTAGAAGTAAATCTGACTCTGCCATTATCCTCTTAAGTTGAGGGAATCCAATCTCAGTAATTTTCCAACCCCCTCCTCTCTCTTAAGATTGTAAAAGAACTTCCAGGAAATTGGAGAAGGGCCTCTGGTCTTGAGTTAATTGCTTAAAGCATCTGATCTTCTTTGCCAAGGTAGCATGGTCTGTCTGAAGGTGGCTGGCTCTGCTGGTGGCTACTTACCTTGTGCTCAGTATGGCCACAGGGACCTTCACTGGGGTTTAGTGTTCAGTCTCCAGGCACCAACTTGCACCCTCACCCAAGGTCTCTTTAGACAATGTAGGTGCCCACCATACACAGAACAATTCTCAATCAGTCTTCCCAACTCCCTTTTCCTCTGGAAGTGTCATCCTCTGTAGTAAGATGGCTCGTCAGTTCCAGGTATCATATCCAGACACAAAGCAACCAGGGGAAGAAAGGGGTTTGTACTCTTTTGTCTCTCTTTTAAGAATGAGAGCTTTCTTGGAAGCACCCACCCTGAAGACTTCCTTGCATGTCCATTTTGTCAGAATTTGGTCATATACATTCTTAAAGTACTTACTGACAAGACAAATAGCATTACCATGATTTAAAAAAAAAAATTTTTTTTTTTTATATTAGCTTAGATTAATTATCTGGAGTGAAATAGATGCTGATGAGTAAAGAACTTGCCTTCTGCAAAAGTAACTAATTATTTGGAATACTCAGAGCTAAATATCAGGCCTACTGCTAACAGTGTCAAAAACTTTGGATACTGACATTATCCTGAGCTTCATCTTATATTTTACCTCAGGTTTTTCTTATCCTCGTTTTTTTAATACATTTTTTTAATTGTGGTGAAAATATACACACAAAAAACATTTGCCAAATCAACAATTTCTGCATGTGTAATTCAGTGCATTGATTGCATTTTTCATGTTGTGCAACCATTATCGCTGTCCTTTTCCCAATTGTTCCACCACTATTAACATAAACTCGGTGCCCCCTAAGCAAAAGCTCCCCTTCCCCCTTTCTCCCACCCTTTGTAACCACTAATTAATGTCCTTATTTTTTAAATTTATTATAATGTATGTTTCATTATAAGTAACTTCAAATCCTTCCTGGAATGAAGTGGAGTAAAAATACTAGTTACTGAGAAGCTACTTATACTTACATTAAAAATAATGCTAATTTTATTTATAACCTGCTTTCTTATCTGTGAACTTCTTATGAAAGAACAAGGTGTGTAAATTTTATGCGTATTTATGACATTTTGGGGCTTTTCTTCAAGATGATGTTATTTTTTAGGAGGAAGTCCTACACAGTGGTCATTGTTAAGCCTAGAATTCAAGTCGTGAGGGAGGTTTTTGAATTTTCTCTGAATGTGGTTACATACTAAGACCAACTCCATGTGATTTAAGTAGTTTGCTGACTGAAGATGGCTTAGTCAGTTATTTATTCAAAACCTCAACTCTTATTTTTCTAGGCATTGAGGAAGTAGGAAATTGAGAGTCTGCCCAAAATGAGTTTACAAATTAAATGGAGAGACAAAATCCCCCTACATAAAACAATGAGGTAAAATGTACATGTACTGTATGCGGCAGGTAATTGTGGCATGGTCTCTCTGTTTTCCCACCTGTAGGTTGGGCTGCTGAGTAATTGGTTCCAGCAGTGCTCTAACCTTCTGTAATCTGATGATGTTTCTAACCCCATGACTTTGTCATTATTTCCTCTTTACTTATCTCCATACTGAATTTTAACAAAGAGTGGACCTAATGTGACACGGAAAGTCTGGAGCAGAGTCCAGAATCCAGGCCAACCTTGATATATCAGAACACTCAATAAATTTTGTGGATGCCTTTGTTTAGGGGAAAACTGTAAATCACAAAGAAACTTATATCAGGTTGGGATTTTTTTCAAGATAAAAGAAAACTTCCAGGCCAATTTGTGAAATCCTGTACTAAGCCTTTGAGTATCTACAACTAAGGAATGAGGCCCGAATGGTCAGCTTCAGGCACTGAGAGATCTTCATTTACCAAAGAAAGACTAAAATATGTTTACTGTGCCAACATTATGAAAGAAAGTACCCGGCACACAGTAGGTGTTCACTGAATGGTTATGAATTAATTCAGTGAATGAATGAATGGTTTCCATCTAAGTGTTTCTGGTTTTGTTCCCCCTGAAGCAGACTCAGGAGATGGGTCAGGAGGAAGGGGAACAGCAGGCAGTGAGAGAGACAGGAAGAAGTAGGGGAATGCTCCATCAAGAAAATTGCATTTGTGCTATTTGAAAGGAGAGATGAGGATATCTATGAAATATAAAGAATAGAACTGAAGGCTTATTGGAAATTTGGAAAATCATCATAGCTTATTGTGAAAAGGCTCTTGTCCCCATGAAATTTTGATGTGTTCCTTACATAGTCGAATTGTTTTCCCTTCATTGTTGAGTGTCACAAGACAGAGATGTCTAGAATTACCATGTTATGAATGTGACTGAATTGCTTTCAAAAATATTTCAAAATAGGTAGTTCTGAACAGAGGATTGAAATTCTCATTGAACAATATTACTTTAAATGACTGCAAGATTTTTTTTTTTTCCCCATATCTACATAGTTTTGGTTCTGGGTACACAGTACTAATTGGCCATATTGAACACAAATGTTGTATTTCAAAATGTTAAAAACGTGTTAAAATAAATACCCTGATACCTAGGCTCCAGCCAAATTTCACTGGTTCTTTTAAGTCAAAGGTGTTCTTATTGATGGTATAAAAAGGAAAAAGAAAGGGAATATAGGAGGAGGGAACAAATTAGGACAGAGAAGAGGAAGAGATCAATTAATGATTTTGAACAATGCTTAGCAAACCAGGAACAGATAGGAACTTCTCAATCTGATAAAACTGTCTACCAGTTACATAAACATTAAAAGTTAAATGTTAAAATAATTCTCTTTAAAATCATGAACAAGACAAGATGTCCACTATTATAACCACTTCTAGTTCAGCATTGTACTGGAGATACAAGGGGGGAGAAGGGCAAGAGGGGAGAGAAAGAAATAAAGCTGTCAATATTTTTAAGATGATGTGACCGTCAACATACAAAATGTAAGAGAAATACAGATAAATTATTAGAAATCTAGACTCCCAAAGTCAACACATTTCTAGAATCTTTCCACAGATGTAGTTGATTTGATTCCTATGCATTCCGCATTCCATCTGGTGAGTTCCATGTGTATAGTCACTGTTTATGCTGGTGAAAAAGGGATTTGCGATGAAGATGCTCTTCATCTTACAAAATTCTATCATGATATCTCTGGCATCGTTTCTGTCACCAAGGCCATATTTTCCAACTACTGATCCTTCTTCGTTTCCAGCTTTCACATTCCAATCAGCAGTAATTATCGATGTATCCTGATTGCATGGTCCATCTATTTCAGATGGCAGAAGTTGGTAAAAATCTTCAATTTCTTCATCTTTGGCCTTAGTGGTTGATGCATAAATTTGAATAATAGTCACATTTACTGGTCTTCCTTGTAGGCGTATGGATATTATACTATCACTGACAGCGTCGTGCTTTAGGACAGATCTTGAAATGTTCTTTTTGATGATGAATGCAATGCCATTCCTCTTCAAGTCGTCATTCCTTGGCACAGTAGACAATATGATTGTCCGATTCAAAATGGCAGGTACTAGTCCATTTCAGCTCCCTAATGCCTAGGATATCAATGTTTATGTGTTTCATTTCATTTTGATGATTTTCAATTTTCCTGGATTCATGCTTCGTACATTCCACGTTCCTATTATTAATGGACTTTTGCAGCTGTTTCTTCTCATTTTGAGTTGTGCCACATCAGCAGATGAAGGTCCTGGAAGCTTGACTTCATCCATATCATCAAGGTTGACTCTACTTTGAAGAGGCAGCTCTTCCCCAGTCATATTTTGAGTGCCTTCCAACCTGAGGGCCTCATCTTCCAGCCTGTATCAGACAATGTTCTACTGCTATTGATAAGGTTTTCACTGGCTAATTCTTTTCAGTAGACTTATGGATGCTTCTTTCTAGTCTGTCTCAGTCTGGAAACTCAGCTGAAACCTGTCCACCATGGGTGACCCTGCTGGTGTTTGAATACTGTTGGCATAGCTTCCAGCATCACTGCAACATGCAAGTCCCCACAATATGACAAACTGACAGACCTGTGGGGGACAAAATGGTGATATGTTCATACTGTTGACTCCAGTGGAACAATATAAATGAACTATAGCTACCTAGATCAAGAGGTGAATCTTAACAAACATGATATTGAGAGATAAAGCAAGTTGTAGAAGCACAGATAAAGTATATCATATAAAATCCCAAAAATGTACAACTGAGCCATTTATTGTTTAGGGATATAACTGTATGTGATAAAATAGTAAATAAAAACAAGGGAAGAATAAACACAAATTCAGGATAGTAATCTATGAATGGAATGTGGGGTTAGGGAGGAGCAAACAAGAAATTTTGTCTGTATTGATTATAGGGGCATGGGAGTTTATTTCATTCTTTAATTAGACGATATATACATATATTTTTAGTTGTAAAATATTTCAGACAGAGGAAGCCAACATTGCCTCAGCTATAATCCTAGAACTAAAATAATTCTGATTTTACATATGGAACAATTGAGGCCCTTGGTTGCGCTTATGAAATTAACCTAAATATGTGATGTAAAGTGTTAATTAAAAAAATAGTCTAAGGAAAAAGAAATAAACCAGAAGAAAGAGGAAGTTAGAAAGTAGTATAACAGGCAGAAAGACAAGAGGAAAAAAGAGATGTCCAAGTAGGACTAGTTTAGGTATCTTTTTTCATGTTTTTCTTGTCACCACATCTTTACCCTATGTGCCAAAAATTAATTGACTCAAAAACATTACCAATCCACAGTCTCTATTACAGACAGTAAATGCCTGCCTGGTATCTTGTCTCTGGAGGGCTCTAGATAGAAAATACCGGTTACCTGGAAGAGCCCTTAGTCTTCTTCCACTGGTGTATTTTAACACTGATTAGTTGGCCGGATTCATTAGTTGAGGCCTTAGACCTGGTGAGGATGAAATTTAGGGTCAGCTAAACTGGGGTTGCTAACCAAAAGGTCAGTAGTTGAATCCACCAGCCACTCCTTGGAATCCCTAGGGGGAAGTTCTACTCTGTCCTATAGTGTCTCTGTAAGTCAGAATTGACTCGATGGCAACCGGTTTGGTTTGGTTTCAAACTGGGGGCGTGATACAACAGGGAAGGAAGGGGACCCAGGATGCTAAGGTACTAAAACTCTAGGCTGGGGAAGTAACAGGTAGGATAAGAGAACAGAGGTGAGGGTGCCTGGGAATCTAGCCTAGGGGAAAAAAAAAAAAAACATCTAGCCTAGGGAGGGGATAGTTTTGTCCAAGACAAAACCTGAGGCTGAAAAATGAAGTAAAGGGAGAACAGATCATCACTTTGTCAATAAATAGTCCACTAACTGAGTGTGATCTTCCATTTATGGATTTGGTTATAAAATGGTGATAGAAAACTACGGAAATCTACTATTGACTCAAGGTGGGTTACATGAGTCCCATATAGGACGCTGATACGTGGTATGACTTTGGGAATTTGTGGATGGTCCCAAATCTTGGCTTTGAGTATCTCCACAGTCCATATACTAACCAGTTGTCATCAAGTTGATTCTGACTCGTGGTGGTCCTGTGTGTGTCGGAGTAGAGCTCTTCCACGCCCCAACCACAGTCCTATTTCCTCCGCGTCACAGGGTTTTCAGTGGCTGATTTTCCGGAAGTATATCACCAGAACTTTCCTCTGAAGTGCCTCTGGGGGGACCTAAGCATCGACTTTTGGTTGGTAGTCGAGTGCTTCACTGTTTTCACCAGCTAAGATCAAAGCATGGATTACACCTCGACATAACAACATAAAGAAGACAAAAATCCTCACGACTGGGCCAAGAAGCAGCATCGTGATAAATGGAGAACATAGTGAAGGTGCCAAGGTTTTCACTTTACTTTTATCCACAATCAATGCCAATGGAAACAGCAGTCAGGAAATCAAACAACACGTTGCACTGGGCAAATCTGCTGCAAAAGTCCTCTTTGAAGTGTTGAAGAGCAAAGATAACACTTTGAGGACTAAGGTACACCTGACCCAAGCCGTGGTGTTTTGAATCGCCTCATGTGCATGCAAACGCTGGACAATGAATAGGTAAGACTGAAGAATGATTGATAAATTTGAATTATGGCGTTGGCAAAGAATATTAAATATACCATGAACTGCTGAAAGAATGAACAAATCTGTCTTAGGAGAATAGCTAGAGTGCTCCTTGGAAGCAAGGATGGAGAGACTTCGTCTCACATACTTTGGACATGTTATCAGGAGGGACCAGTCCCTGGAGAAGAACATCATGCTTGGTAAAATAGAGGGTCAGCAAAAAAGAAGAGCCTCAACAAGATGGATTGACACAATGGCTGCAACAGCAGACTCAAACATAACAATGATTATGAGGGTGTTGCAGGACCAAGCAGTGTTTTGTTCTGTTGTACATAGGGTTGCTATGAGTTGGAATCGACTTGACTGAACAGTAGCAACACAACGTAATGTTTTCAAGATTCATTCATGAAGCCAACTCCTTCTGACTACCACTGAAAACTGTATAATATGGGGGCCAATCCTAAAGTGGTCTGTACATTTTGCCTCTGAAGCACTTTAGTAAATGACCAGCAACTGACCCACTAACAAACCCATAACAGAGGAAATATTCTTATTTTACCTGAGCTAAAATTTAAAAGATATGTATATAAGATTAGGCAAGCCACTTAATCTACTTGAACTTGGGGAAAATGGGCATCTGGGTTTCCACTTGACTGCTCTCAGTTAATTCAGTCTTACACATAATTTTGAAGGCTGCAAGAAAAAATATTTGTTAAGGAGTTCTTTTTTAAAAATATATTTTATAGTGTTTTAGGTGAAAGTTTACGTAGCATATTAGATTCCCATTCAATAACTCATACACAAATTGTTCTGCGACGTTGGTTACAATTCCCATAATGTATCAGCACTCTCACCATTTCTACCCTGCCTTCCCCATTTCTATCCATCCAGTTTTCCTGTACCTCCTTGTCTTCCCATCTTTGCTTTTGTCTAAATGTTTGTTAATGTTAGAATAAATTTTACAAAGTGACTTTTGGGTGCTTTTCTGATTTTTCAGAAACTCGGGCCCTCAGACTAGGTGAAAATAAAATCTGGAAATGTAGGTAAGTGATTAATACAAAAAAATGAGCCCAACTTTAATTATAGAAGATAATTAGAAGCCAAAACAAGTCTTCCCTTTTTTTCTTTTTTAACCATGGGTCCCCAATAAAATTATCTAATGCTTAAATGCATTTTGGCAAGTATAAACATCTACCCCAAAACCTATGTAGAATCCTGTGAGGTACTGTTGTTTTGGTAATGTGTATCACGGATTTACCCTGAAGGCAGAAAATGTTTCATTAGCAAAAACTTGGGCCGCTTTTGAACAGTTGATGAGTAATTCTGGAATTATAAAGTAAGGGCCAGTGACCTGGGCCCTCAGCTGTGGTACCCAGTACTCATTTCCTGTGGTGCCTGGCACACAATGTGGTCTGATCTTAACTCACAATAGCAGGAGTGAACATGAGGGGAACAAACCATAGGCCCTGGGCAGCTTTGAGACTCTCAAACACCATAGACTATAATCCAGATGTGTATATTATGAAGGCCGCTGAGGCAAAAGTTCAGTACAAATACAATCCAACAAACCAACACGAAGAACCACCAAGAGCCAGAATCACTTTGGCCAGTGTGCACTGCTTTATATTTCTACCCTAGCAATTCTTACAAGCACCAACTCAAGTACCTCGCAGAACTGCAGTTTGTGGGGGATAGGGGACAGAAGAGATAGGGAGAGGAAGTTTCTTAGCGGGTTCTCCAGTTCCTTCCTGATATGTCTCATAGGACTCACTCTTGACTCCAGGTCACTTTTCTAAACTGACCTGTACACCCAATCCAGAAGTTACACGGAGTTGCTGACCATTCACAGTCACTGTTATCTGCTCTGTATTGTAAACAGTCACCATTGTTTCTTTTCTTTTTTTCCAAACAGCACTGCTACACTTAAAGAGAGCAACTACAATTAAGACAATATTTAAGTGAGTGTACGTGCGCATACACACACACGCACACATTAAATTGGCATAAAAATATTAATGCAAGGTTGGGTTGAAGTTAGAAGTCAGAATGTATCAATATCATTGATAAAGCCCCATCTTGCACATTCTCCTTTCTGCCCTCCCCACCTCCAAAATAAAATTTGCTATAAAAATACCTTTTTGGATTGCTGGGATTAGATACAGTGTCCTCATATGCCTCTGCCTTGTAATGTCTTTAAAGCCTTTCAAAGGATATTTTCATTCACAGTGTCAAAAAATTTTTTAAAAAATGTATATTTAAGATTAGACAAGCCCCTCATGACACAGACTGGTTACCCCTGGACTCATGTAGTTGAATTCTAGATTTAATGACAGCAAATCAACAAAGATTTGAGATCAAATAAATAAATACATTCAAGGGACTGATGATGAAAATATTATATTCCCCTTAAAAATCAACCTGAAACCACTTTAAACCTCAAGTTTTTATTATTTTAAAACCAAGTTGCCTTTCTGTTCAGCTTTTAAAGAATGGTAATTGTACATTCTGTAAGAAAATACGTTTGTTTGACAGTAGCTAACTCTTCTACTCCACAGCAAAAGTCAGAACTATTTATTTCAGAAAGGTTAATTTCAAGTCAAGTTTCACTTTATATTTTAAACTAGGTCTTCAGAGAGAATATTTAAACACAGCCTCAGTTTAATTGGTTTAGCACCCTGGAAACTCATGTTAAAAATAAGGACATTTATAACAAAGAGAAACTGCCATGACAGAGAAATTATTATATCCTCTGCTCCCTTCTGATTTTTAATTCGTTATTTCACAAGCGCTCCTCTATGTAATTGCTTTTAGCTTTTTTTTTTTTTTCTTCCTCCTCATAAGCTTATAGAATAGTCTCAGGCCAGGAAACTGCTGCTATGTGTTGGGATTGGCAAATAGGTCATCCTAGTCGGTAATGGCAACCAAGAGCAAGTACAAAAAGATGTAATTTCAAAAACAATTTTTAGAAGAACATGGATAATGTTTTTCTCTTTGCCAAGAGAGCCAGTAAGTGTTAGAAAAAACATCTAAATTGAAATTCTCTGTGGATGCCATCCTGATTCTTCATTCCACAATTTTTGGAAGGGATAGTTGAGCCCCAGTTCGTTTTAGCAGTATCAGCTTTGGGGGAAAGAAAGATTTATCTCAGACCTTACTTTTAAAGTGAGTAGTTCTTAAAGACATTATTGCCTCTGTAAGGATGAGATATAGCTTTCAGTTCTTGTTTTCAGATTTTATTTCAGTCTCTATGTCACACTCCATATGACATGGGGATGGGTAGAGATCAAAATCATAAATGAGTAAGACCTAGAGTCACAGTTAGAAGAAAGGTTTAACCTGTCACCTGAGGAACAGGGACAAGAGGTGGGGAGCAAAGAGCAGTATCAAGAGTTCTTAAAGAACATGGAATGGACTGGTCAATGGGTTGGAGAGAGATGCTGACGAAGAGTGAGCTGCTTGTATCAGTGGACACTTGAGACTGTGTTGGCATCTCCTGTCTGGAGGGGAGATGGTAGGGTAGAGAGGGTTAGAAACTGGCAAAATTGTCACGAAAGGAGAGACTGGAAGGAGGGAGCGGGCTGACTCATTAGGGGGAGAGTAAATGGGAGTATGTAGTAAGTTGTATATAAGTTTATATGTGAGAGACTGACTTGATTTGTAAACTTTTGCTTAAAGCACAATAAAAATTATTAAAAAAAAAAAGAGTTCTTAAAGACTGAACATTTTGATCAAAGCTTCTGTAGAAGAATCCTGATCAAAAGGGAGGAATGCAGAACAGAATTTCAAATTCTCATAGAACCTAGACCTTTTGGATCCATGGACACAGGATAAACCCCTGAAGCTATTGCCCTGAGATAATCTTTAAACCTTAAACTTTAAACCAAAAATATCCCCTGAAATCTTCTTAAAACCGAATAGCATTTAACTAATAAAGAATGTCTACCTTGAGCATTGTGCTCTTTTAAGATCTGTGTATATGGGGTCAAACTGACAACAGCAGCTCAAATGTTAGACAGGAAACTTAGGGGGCAGTGAGTTTATGTTAATGAGAGAGGGACAACTTGGAAAAGGAGGGTGAGAATAGTTGCACAACTCAAAGAACCTAATCAATGTCACTGAACTGTACATGTAGAAATTCTTGAATTGGTGTATGTTCTGCTGTGTATATTCTCAACAACAACAAAAATAAATTATTTAAAAAAAAAGTTTATGAAGCAAGTCGGGAAGTTTAGCAAGAAGATGGTGAAAGTCACGATTCAATAAAAGACCTGGAGAACTCAGATATCAAACAACGAATATGGATTTTCAACCCTAGTAGGAAGCTTAAGAAGTCCTGCTGCATGGCATTGGACCTGTCAGGGATGTTTTCATTGATTTCCTTGCATATCAGTGATTTTTACCCTTAGAGTCTTTTTTTAAACTAACTTTAAAGAATGGTTTTATCATCCAAGAAACATATTTTCATTGTGGAAAAAATAAGAAAATACAGATAACAAAAGAAGGAGGAACAGAAGAAGAAAATAAAAATACTCGTATTAATACATGGTTAACACTTTGCTTTCAGCCTTTTTTTCTATACATATGTATTTATAAATACAGGATCATAGAGGAATATTGTTCCAAAAATCTTCTTTCCCCTCAACAGATATTATTGTGGTTTTTAAAAATCCTTATATAAAGAACAAATATTGTATGGTTTCACTTTTATAAAAAGACAAGAATAGTTATACACATAGAAAGCAAAGTTCTTTGATGGTTACCAGAGGTGGTGGGGAAGAGAGGGGAAATCACTTTCTAGATAGTAGACACTTGTTATTTTTGGTAATAAGAGTCAATACCCAATACAGATGAAGGCTGCAAAACTCAGCCAAAGTAGACGAAGACACTAAGAAGTGTGCCAGAATAAAGGACAGTTCGGTAAATGCTATAACATACAATTTTGTAGGAACAGTAATAACAACCAAAAAATATGTGCATAGTTACACAGGTAGATATAAATGTGTATGTGTGTATAGGAAGGCATATGTGAGTACATGCATGTGCATGTATAGGTGTATCTGTAGGCATGTGTATATACATGTTTGTGTGCTCTGCTTATATATTCATATATATAAAACAATGTTCATAGGGGGCACAGTTACAAAGACTTCCTAGATATATCCAAACACCTCGTGGGATTGGTTTACTGGGTTAAAGGATTTAGGACCATAGCCTCATGGGACAACTTGGTCAATTAGCATAACATAGATCATGAAGATAATGGTCTACATCCTAGTTTGGTGAGTAGCTTCTAGGGTCTAAAAAGTTTGCAAGTGGCCATCTAAGATACAACTGTTGGTCTCTACTCATCTGGAACAAAAGAGAATGAAGGTAACCAAAGGCTCAAAGAAGAAACTAGTCCACAGGACTAATAGCCCACACAAACCACGGACTCATCTAGCCTGAGACCAGAAGAACTAGATGGTGCCCAGCTACCACTACTGACCTTCTGACTAGGGACACAGTAGAAAGTCCCAGATAGAATGAGAGAAAAATATAGAACAAAACTCAAATTCCTTAAATTGGCCAGATTTACTGGACTGATAGAGACTAGAGGAAACCCCAAGACTGTTGCCCTAAAATACCCTCAGAACTTGGAACTGATGCCATTCCCAGAGGTCACCTTTCATCCAAATAATAGATTGGCTTATAAAATAAATAATATCACCCATGAGTACTGTGGTCCCTTAAATATGCAACTGTATGAGACCAAACAGTCAACATTTACTCTAAAACAAAGATGAGAAGGTAAGGAGAGGCAGGGAAGCTAGATTAATGGAAACAGAACAGAATGGAAATAATGAGAATGCTGACACATTGTGAAAAATGTAACCAATGTCATGGGACAATTTGTATAAAAATTGTTAAACGGGAACTTAATTTGCTATGTCAACTTTCACCTAAAACACAATTTGAAAAAGAAAATTTTTTAATCCTTATAAAGGTCACATCTACTCATGTAGAAAATTCAATCAATTAAAAATGTGAATAAAAAATAAAAATTATTCAAATTTATTTTTGCCTAGAAGTAATAACTGTAAATATATTGGTGGCAGTGTTTCAAGAAACCTGTCTCTACAAACACCACATGCATTATTTTATATTAATAGGATTATATATGCATATTACTTGTAACAAGCTTTTTTTCAGTTTATAGTGTGTCTTAAGGATCATTCCATGACAATGATTATACATACACAGAATATTTTTAGTGACAGTTCAGTATTCCATTAGATGGATGTGCTATAATTTATTGAAGGAATCTTTTGATTTACTTTATTTAAAATATTTCTGTGTTCTAAATAACATGACAAAGAAACTTGTAACCAAATAAACATAGACCAGCAGTATAGGCTACTTCTTCCATCTTGAATACTCTTTCCCCACCTAGTTAAGGACAACTCAGCCTTCAGCTCTCATTTCAAGCACCACTTCCTAAGGAAAGCCTTCCTTGAACTATTATAATCTGGGATCATGGCATTGTTTTGGACAGAGTTGGAGGAAAACACAAATAGTGGCAGCCTTCTTACCTCCTCAGCCATTCTGGCTCCTGTCACATCCCTAACCTTGCTTTGTGACCAAAAGATGCTCTCCACTGGTAGTGCCTCAGTTACCATATGTGTGCACACTTCTTCAGATGTCAATATAGGGATGTTGGCATTGAAGATACAACTCTTGATACCAGTCCTGAAAACATATATATAACTGGTCCCACTTCAGTTATCCAAGGCGAAACTTCTGCTTATTAACTATGAAATTGTTTTCAAGTCAGAAGAGTTGTATATTGGTTTTCATTCTGCTTGTAGCTAGCTGAATGAGTGTGGGCATGCTGTTTACTCCCCCGTGCCTCAATTTCCTTAGTTACCAAATGGGATTTATACCATGAGTTCAGCCTGCCTCATTGGATTATTCTGAGGATTGAAATAACATGGAACCTTATATATGAAAAGTGAGGTTTATCGTTCCTATATTATTAGTCATACAGAAATCTCTACTACTGTCATTCTTGGTATAGAATGGCATAGGTATAGTATAGGTATGGTATAGGTATAGAATGGTATAGGTATAGTCTATATGACAGTCAACAAAATATTGTCCCCTGAAGTTATATGGAATATATTGAAACTTAGACACATATAAATATGACATGAATAAGTGCTTTGCAGTTTTTTTTGTTTGTTTAAGGAGAATAATAGTATATTATTTACTAGTATCTCACCAATGTGGTGTTGAGAGGGTTAATATGCTCAGAGCTCCTTAAAAGTAGGTTGCTACCTAAACACAAATATAGATCTCGATGATTATTACTATTATTATTGTTGACATTTCTTTTTAACACATTAACTTCTCTCTACTGAGCAAACTGCTCAATTGTCAGAAGGACTCATGTCATCATTCCTCTCTTCTTGATGTGTCTTGCTGCTGTTGAGCTAAACAATTCTTTAGCTCACAGGGTACTTATTTAATAAATGATGCAGTGAAGTTCCCAAAGAAAGACTTTCAATTTTCCTCTCATATGATGGCTGTGATCAAGTTCCAACACCCTGTGGTCTGGCACAATGAGAGCACGTACTTGGAACGCATTCACTAACTTGCTTGCTGTATTTAGTCTGTTAAATTCTATAAACTGTAGAAGTACCTGATGCTTTTCTTCTTCCTTCACAATTTTCTTCTCTACTTTCCCTCAAACTTGGGGGAAAAAAAGGTTAATTGCATATACTTTTGAGCTAATTTTCTCTGACTTTTATAAGATGTTGTGAAGGAAGGTTATCAATATTTTGTGTATTTCTTAAAATACAGAAAAAGAAAATACATCCTGGCTAGAAGTTGCATGTAAATAATAGTTGTTGGGCTGACGTTGTAGAATCATGGAGTTATTAGAGAATTTTGAGATCCAGTCCTGCTTCTTCCTTTCACAGATGAAGAAACTGAGGCTCAGAGAGGTTACATGATGTGGCCAAGATGACACAACAAAGGCAGGACTAAAACTTGGAACTTCTGTGGCCCTACCCCACCGCTGCCTGTTTGTGGAAATTAAGTTTTATTGGAACACAGCAATGCTCATCCATCATATTGTCTGTTTATGGCTGTGTTCGTGCTATAGTGGTAGAGTTGAACAGTTGCTGCACAGACCATATGGTCCTCAAAGCCTAAAATATTTACTATCTGGCCTTTATAGAAAAAGGTTGCTGACCCCTTTCTAGGCCTTCAGAGTCCTCTGCCTTCATCTGGGAGAAGGGGAGCAGACATATGCAAAATGGAGTTGGGGAGGGGGTGGCAGGTGGTATGATCCAGGCCTGGAGTGGTTCATTATTTCTGCTCGCATTCCATTGGTGAGCATTAGCCATATGCCTTCACTTAGATGCAAGGAGGGCTGGGAAATGTAGTTCTGAGCAGCTAATGCCCAGTACAACTCTAACCTATGGAAGCAGGGTCATGAATCAATGGATAGCTAGCTATCTCTGTCGCAGGTGGTGTGGCAGCACCGTGCTTAATTGTCTGTAATAGTGCAGTAGACACATTTGGCAGATATCTGCTCAGCACATGGCCCCCATCTCTGAGAACTGTAGCCTCCCATAAGGGTGGGCCCCTGTGACCATGTGTTTACTCTCGGCCCTAAAACCTGTCATAGATCACTGTTGAATTAAAGGATGATTCCTAATCCAAAAGATCCTTCCATGATTTTAATTAAATACTGAGAGATACTAGCCAGTGTCTGTGTTATGTGTGTATTTTTCATTTATTAAACATTTTAACCAAAATGATATATTCAGACTCTAGTTAGAGAACATATTTTCTTTTAAATCTATTCCAAATTTTACATATTTCTGGGCCTTTTAAAATAATGCTCAAGGCTTACCAGGCTAGGAAAAAAGTACAGCATCATAGAAATAAAAATTGCTAAAATCAATATAAAATTCACAAAGTGTAAAGTCAGTATTACTCTTTTTTTAGTATTCTTCAATATGACATAAAATGTGAACATAATACTATAAGTGTTTTAATTGGGAAAATATAAACACTGAAGCTGTGGGGTAACCAGCTTTAGACCCCACAGAAAAGCAGAGAAAGCCACACTGCAGACTGGGTAAAGAATGAGGCAAAAGCACAGAGAAGAGCAGAGACGGAGGCCATGTGGCTCCATTAAGAGCACAGATTCTTTAGCTCCTGATGGGTTTTGACTTCCTAGTTCTAGTTCTGCATGAGGCCCATTTGCATTTCTTGACTTTGGGATATTTAAAATATCCATTGTAGTGCACATACATGGTGGAAACAGCTCAAGTGTTCATCATCTGGGGAATGGATAAAATATGGTAAATCTGTATAGTGGAATGTTTGTCCATGAAAGGAATGAAGTACTGATACATGCCATGACATGAATGGACCTTGAAAACATTATGTTAAGTGAAAGAAGCCAGACAAAAAAGGCCACTTGTCTTATATAGTGCGGCTGTAACAGAAATACCACAAGTGGGTGGCTTTAATGAAGAGAAATTATTTTCTTATAGTTTAGGAGGCTTAAAGTCTGAATTCAGGGTATTAGTTATAGGGGAAGTTCTCTCTCTGTGTGCTCTGGGGGAACGTTCTTGTCTCTTTTCAGCTTCTACTCCTTGGTTCCTTAGCAATTTTCATGTGGCATGTCATATATCTTCTCCCATCTCTGCTTTCTTAATCTGCTTTTATGTGTCAAAAGAGATTGACGTAAAACATACCCTACACTAATACTGCCTCATTAACATAAAAAAGAAAACTCATTCCCAAATGGGATTATAACCATAGGTACATGGGTTAGGATTTACAACACATATTTTGGGGGAACACAATTCAAACCTTAACAGCCATGTATTATATGATTCTACTTATAAGAAATGTGCAGAATAGGCAAATCCAGAGAGCCAAGAAGTAGGTTAGTAGTTCCCAGAACTAGAGAGAGGGAGACATGGACAGTGGCTGCTAAAGGGTACAAGAAAAACCCAAAAATGTTGCCATCCAGTCGATTCCAACTCATAGCGTCCCTATAGGACAGAGTAGAACTGCCCCATAGAGTTTCCAAGGAACGCCTGGTGGATTTGAATGGCCAACCTTTTGGTTAGCAGCCGTAGCACTTAACCACTACACCACCAGAATTTCTGGGCTAATGGATGCAGATGGTTTTCTCTTTGGGGTGATGAAAATGTTTTGGAATTAGATAAAGGTGATGGTTCTACGACTTTCTGAATATACTAAAAAAACACTAAATTGTACACTTTAAAGGAGTAAATTTTATGTGAATTGTATCTTAATAAGTGTTATTTATTTATTTTTTTTAATGCTGCAATGAATTTCAGAGGGCAGCAGCCACTGGGGTCTGGTCAGGTGTACCCCCTGGCGTATAGATCTGCAAGGAGCATTCTCATGGCTACCAAACATGAAGATCTATTACAAGTATGTTTTTAGTGTTGGTTGTCATAATATTTACCTAAAATGCATTAATTGCAGACCTAAGTACAGTAATGGGCTAAATTATTTCCCCCAATCCTTTCTTTTTCCAGGATTCAGCAAGTGCACCTGAATTTCTCATTGAGAGTTTACGAGTTTTGATGGTACTTTTTCACTGCCGCAAGCATTTTGATTCCTAGAGATCAAAGGGCTGTATCAGCAGAAAATGTGAAATGGTTTTACACCTAGTTAGTAACTCTAACAGACGTAAAGAGTAGTATGAAGCAACTTTGGTATTTTCAACTGCTAGCCAGAACCAGAACCAGAACCGCACTTACGCAAACTGTAACTGGTATTGTTACTACCATTGCCCTCACTTTCTGCAAAAGAATTAAAGATGAAGTGGGCCCCCAGAGAAGATGGGAATGCTTATAGCTCGGGTTACTTGCTAATTTTTTTAAGTTCCAGATTTCCTTTTTAATTTAAGTGGAAGATAGACCAAAAATTAATTTTTAAAAAAAGTTTCCCAGAGAGATGGGAGGGAAAAAGGGACAAGAGACTAGTGAAAGAAGCTAGACATCTCTGAATTTACCTTATTTAGGGATTTGACTTTGGAACCATGTAAATGTTTTACATGATTAAAATAACTATTAAAAAAATCAACAGCAAAATGAAATTAATGAACCCCATTGTGGATTGAGTGGGTAGCTTAACCATACAATGAGGTTAGAAATTAGCCCAGAAATTCTGGTGGTGTAGTGGTTAAGTGCTACGGCTGCTAACCAACTACTTTAAGATATCTTAAAACATAATAATTCGACTGGGATGCACCCTAACACAAAAAGAACTGCAAAAACAAACAAAAAGAAACTTAAATTATTTCTAGTAGTCATATTGTTAGTGTCTTAGTCATCTAGTGCTGCCATAACAGAAATACCACAAGTGGATGGTTTTAACAAAGAGAAATTTATTTTCTCACAGTCTAGTAGGCTACAAGTCCAAATTCAGGGCATCTGCTCCAGGGGAAGGCTTTCTGTCTCTGTCAGCTCAGGAGGAAGGTCCTTTTCCTCAATCTTCCCCTGGTTGAGGAGCTTCTCAGGTGCAGGGACCCTGGATCCAAAGGACACACTCTGCTCCTGGCACTTTGCTTTCTTGGTAGTATGAGGTCCCCAACTCTCTGCTTGCTTCCCTTTCCTTTTATCTCTTAAGAGATGGAAGGTGGTATAGGCCACACCTCAGGGAAACTCCCTTTACCTTGGATCAGGGAGGTGACCTGAGTAAGGGTGGTGTTACAATTCCACCCTAAATCCTCTCAACATAAAATTACAATCACAAAATGGAGGACAACCACACAATACTGGGAATCATGGCCTAACCAAGTTGATACACACATTTAGGGGGGACATAATTCAATCCATCACAGTAATAATATTGGTATAGTTATTCTAAACTGTTATGTGTAAAATAGGACAAAGTAAATAAGTAATTATGTCAGTTCGTTAGGAATCAGATTTTCAACATAATAGAATTACAAATATAAAATCAGACTTAAGTAAAACTATGTAATCCTAAATTTGAATTATAAATCCATGACATTTTCTATTAAAAAAAATTCCTAGCTCTAGCTACTGAAAAGATTTAGGAACAATGACAAACCCAACATCAGTGATCCACCCTAGCATGCAGGCTATAGTTTCTAAATACAATTTCCCACTAAAAAAGAAAAAGGGCTCCTTGGGCAAGTAACTGTTTAACTAGGGCAGAAAGTAATTACAAGCTCAGAACATCTTGTCATATTAGAAGGTAAGGATGCTATGAAAAACTACTGGGGTCATGTCAAAAGGAATCAAAGGTCAATTTGAAGAGGTTCCCCTGGGCCAAAGATGAGAGAATTTTAGCATCAAGCTGAAAAATAACTGCAGTGGATTGAAACCCATGAAAACCAATGAGTTTATAATGATGCTAAACAAAAAATTATTGATCATCTTTGGAGAATGTTAGGGAATCAATTCATTTTTCTGAAAAAAAAAATCAGAAAAGGGAAGAAGCAATTAATTTACCTTTCCTGTTGTCACTGTGGTACAGAAAACCAAGTCTGTTCAAGGTAAAATCACAGAGTTTATTCCAAGCAATTATTACAGTTTGAACTGGGAACAGCACAGCTCACTGAGATGAGACAGTGGTGTCCAAAGAAGTGGTCTGAATCAGGGATAATTATACTGTTATAACAGACATCAACCACAGGTTGTTCTTGATTGGTGCTTCTCCAATTAGGGAAGTGGAAGGTAGAATCTTGTAAGGTGGGGGAAAGATACCCCCCAGAGGGTTTAGCTGCAAAACTCTGATTGGTTACCAATTAGTAATAGCTACCGTTAGAGATTACAGATAGCTTTGACAGAATACTTGGGTAGTGATCACAAGATGCTTACATGTATTTTCTTTGTCTATTTCTTGCAAAAATACCTTGCTGGCAACAGCACCCAGACAACAGTCTTCCTGAGTATGTGTATTTTGAGGGGTGCAGATGGTGTCATGGTCAAGACCCCTCAGGGCATGTGGCTTCACATCCTGGTTTTGACCACCAAGGAAAAACATGTTTTTCTTAAAAACATAGCTGTTAGAAGTCCAGATTAAAATTAGATAGCATTGTCAGCATATTATGTCTCTGTCTCACTGCACTAAAAGATTTTTTCCTAAATAGTTTAAACAGAGAAGAAAATATTCTTTGATGGTTATGGGGGGTGGAGAGGGGTTTTCACTAATTAGATGGTAGATAAGAACTAGTTTGGGTGAAGGGGAAGACAACACACAATACAGGAGAGGTCAGCACAACTGGACTAAACCAAAAGCAAAGAAGTTTCCTGAATAAACTGAACGCTTTGAAGGCCAGCGTAGCAGGGGTGGGGGTTTGGGGACCATGGTTTCAGGGGACATCTAAGTCAATTGGCATAATAAAATCTATTGAGAAAACACCCTGCATCCAGCTTTGGAGAGTGATATCTGGGGTCTTAAAAGCTAGCAAGTGGCCATCTAAGATGCATCAACTGGTCTCAACCCACCTGGAACAAAGGAGAATGAAGAACACCAAAGACATAAGGTAATTATGAGCCCAAGAGACAGAAAGGGCCACATAAACCAGAGACTACATCAGCCTGAGACCAGAAGAACTAGATGATGCCCAGCTACAACCGATGACTGCCCTGACAGGGAACCCTTGAGGGAGCAGGAGAGAAGTGGGATGCAGACCTCAAATTCTTGTAAAAAGACGAGACTTAATGGTCTGACTGAGACTAGAAGGACCCCAAGGGTCAGGGTCCCCAGACCTTCTGTTAGCCCAAGACAGGAACTATTCCCAAAGCCAACTGTTCAGACAGGGATTGGACTGGACTATGGGATAGAAAATGATACTGGTAAAGAGTGAGCTTCTTGGATCAAGTAGACACATAAGACCATATGGGCAGCTTCTGTTGGGAGTGGAGATGAGAGGCCAGAGGGGGGTCAGAAGCTGGCTGAATGGACATGAAAATAGAGAGTGGAGGGAAGGAGTATGCTGTCTAGTTAGGGGGAGAGTAACTAGGATTATATAGCAAAGTGTATATAAATTTTTGTATGAGAGACTGCCTTGAGTTGTAAACTTTCACTTAAAGCACAATAAAAATTAAAAAAAAAATTTTTTTTTCTGAGACACTGTATAAATTATGTTTCAAGACAATCAAATTGTTGACAAGAGGAAACTTCTCTTGATCGAGGATTTAAACTAATAAGGAAGGAATGATGGAATATGACCATTTTGACATTCTCGAATGAATTAATGGATATACACAACAATCACCAAATCTGTTAACATAAAAAGAGAGATAATCAGACACTTTGCACCTCCAGGTGGAAGTTCATAGCACCACCTATGAACTATTCTTGTTAAACAATCAAACTTAATCTATGTGCTGTCCAGTAGAGTAGCCGCTAGCTACATGTGGCTATTTAAGTTTAAATTAAATTAACCTTTATGTGCTCTCCAATAAGGTAGGCACTACTTGTGGCTATTTAAATTTAATAAAAATAAAATAATATGAAAAATTCAATTCCTCAGTCAGATTATTACAATACCACAGGTACAGATACAGAACATTTTCATCATCACAAAAAGTACTATTGGGAGAGCTGAAAATTAAACTACAAGTTTGCAGGAAGTACAGGAGCCTAAAGAACATGATTAACACAGTACCAAAAAACTTGTTGCTATCAAGTCTATTCCAACTCATAGTGACCATATAGGAAAGAGTAGAACTGTCCCAAAGGGCTTCCAAGGAGCAGCTGGTGGAACCAAGCTGCTGACCTTTTGGTTAGCTGCCAAGCTCTTAACCACTGAGCCACCAAGTTTCTGAGTTAACACAGTACAGGGATGCAGTCAGCTAAATCCAGAATATGGAAAACCCTACAGGACAAATGACCTATTTCTTCCATAAATAAATTACAAGCAGAAAAAAGGTGAAAGGAAGAACCTAAACATTAAAAGAGACTTAGAAACATCAACCAAATGCAAAGCATAGACCTCATTTGGATCCTGATTGTAAAAACTCTGAAAAATCATTAATGAGGCAATTGGGGAAGTTTGAACACTGAATATTTGATGATACTAAGGACTTATGGTTAATTTTTTGTGTATGTGTGATAATGATATGGTGTCTTAGGCTGGGTTCTCTAGAGAAGCAAAACCAGTGAGGTGTGTATATTTATAGAGAGAGAGAGAGAGAGAGAGATTTATCTCAAGGAAATGGCTCACACAGTTGTGGAGGTTGGTAAGTTCCAAATCTGTTGGTTAGGCGTCAGGCTGGAGGATTCTTCTAACTCTTGTGGTTGCAGGGACTGACTCATTCAAAATTGGCAGGTTAGGCGGAAGGCTGCTGGCTTATGGAGTTGTGGGAACTGGTAAATCCCAAAATCTGCAGGTCAGGCTGCAGGCTGCTGGCTCACATCCCAAGAACTGAAGATCAGAGGATGATGAGTCGGATGTAGGATCCAGAGAGAGCAAAAGCCTCCCCCTAGAGCTGTCTCACTGAATTCGGACAATACCTCAATTGTGAGAAAATAAATTTCTGTTTGTTAAGGCCATCCACTTGCGGTATTTCTGTTATAGCAGCACTAGATAACTAAGATAGAATTTGGTACCAGGAGTGGGGTGCTGCTCTAACAGATACCTAAAATGTGGAACTGGGTAATGGGTAGATGCTGGAAGACTTTTAAGGAGCCTAATAGTAAAAGCTTATATTTCTTGAAGAGACTGTTGGTAGAATTATGGACATTAAAGGCAATTCTGTCAAGAGCTCAGAAGGAAGTGAGGAGAGCCTTACAGAAAATCTCTATCCTCAGAGAATACATATGGTGCCAGCAGCAGGAAGTTGCTAGAAATGTGGACATTAAACATGCTTCTGTTGATGCTTTAAAAAGAAATGATGAAGATGTGATTGGACAATGGAAGAAGGGTGATGCTTTTTATGTAGTTGCAAAGAACTTGCCTGAATTATGTTCAAATCTTTGGTGGAAGGTGGAACTTGTAAATGATGAGCAGGGATATCTAGCTGAGGAGGTTTCTAAGCAAGATCTTAAAGGGGCCACATGGCTTCTTCTTTCCTCTTACAGTAAAATGTGAGAGGAAAGAGATGGACTTGAAAATGAACTGTGCAAAATGAAAACAGAACTTAAAGATTTGAAAAATTCTGTTGTACAAACTAAGTAGACATGCCCTAAAATGCTCACCAAGGACTTGGTGCCTCAGTCTTTTGTTAAGTAGATTAAGCCTGTGACTGATAAATCTAATCAACTGCCACAGCAGAAAACCCATCAGCTTAGACTGAAGGGGACAGGGACGGGATGAAAGAAAAGAAAACTGCCTGCCTCTTGGAATTCTTCAGTCAGGAAGTAGGCCAAGGAGCTACATCTGTTGTCCTCCAAGAGAGGAAAAGAACCATCCCTGGAGCAGCTCAGAGATCAGCAGAACTGTTGGGAACAGCATGGGAAGCAGAACTGCCTCAGTCTCAAAAGGTGGGGCCATGGCCTCTGGGGCTTCAAAAGGTGGGGACACAGTCACCTGGATCTTGAAGGGTGGGGCCGCAGCCTCCTGGGTTTCAAAGAGTCTGATCTTCACCAACTCCATTCTGGAGTGTTGGGCTTTGGAAGCAGATAACTCGTATTCTAGATTTCACAGGTTTACGGGTGAAGAATAATTTTGCCCCTGGATGGAATGCACCTAAAGTCTCACCCATATTTGATTTAGATGCTTCAGAAGATGATATTTTGGACTTGGAGTTGATTTAAGACTTCTGTGATGATGTGAGGGGGTGAACGTGTTTTATATGTGGCAAGGACATGAATTTCGGGGGGCCAAGAGGTGGAATGTTATGGATTGCATTGTGTCCTTCAAAAATATGTGTTGTAAATCCTAACCTCTATGCTTGCGGCTATAATCTCATTTGGGAATTAATTTTCTTTGTTATGTTAATGAGGCAGAATTAGTATAGGGTGTATTTTGAGTCAATCTCTTTTGAGGTATAAAAGAGATTAAACACACTGGCAAGCAGAGATGGGGGAAGAGAGATGCCAAGCCACATGAAGATTGCCCAGGAACAGAAGCTCAGAAGAGACAAGGACCTTCCTCCAGAGCTGACAGAGAGAGGATGGCCTTCCCCTAGACCCATACCCAACACCCTGAATTTGGACTTCTAGCCTCTTAAACTGTGAGAAAATAAATTTGTATGTTAAAGCCAGCCACATGTGGTATTTCTGTTATAGCAGGTTATAGTTAATAAAAAGGTGTTTAGGAGACTGCAAGCACAGAGCTTAACTGCTCTGGATGGAGGTGCCTATTAGTAAAGTTCCAGTATATTTCAAATAATTACTGCCTTCTTAATTGGAAATCTTAATTCAATTAAATAAATTCAATTCAATTTACTAAACTTTCAGTATAATTTAGTAAATGTCTACCAGAGCAAATGAGTAATTGAAAATATTCTATCATTTGAGCATTTTCTATGTGTTTAACCTTCTCCCAGAGTCTGTGGAAGGTCCAAAAGAAACATAAGAAAAACTAAAGGATTTTCTGGTCTTCTTAGAGAGGTGGGATTTACATGTTTGGAATAATTACAGAGGATGATTAGAAAATTCCCAAGGAAGGTAAAAAAACGTAGTTTCAAATAGAATAATAAAGAAAAGTGTAGGCCAAGGTTTTGTTCTAATGTAATCTGATCTAATATACTGATGATAATAGCTAACTGAGGGACATCCTTTGACTTGCACAGTGGGTATTTTCCTCCCGTATTTCAACTATGCCAAAAAAAAAAAAAAACCCAGTGCATCTCATAGAGACCCTATAGGACAGAGTAGAACTGCCCCATAGGGCTTCCAAGGATTCAAACTGCCAGCCTTTTGGTTAGCAGTCATAGCCCTTAACCACTATGCCACTAGGGTTTCCATATTTCAACTATAGATACTGAGAATATCATTTCTCAAGTTTGCCTCACTCAACTTTAGCTAGTCTTTATGCATAAAGTGTGTCTATATATGCGGGGATTGAGGGTGAGGAGGGCAGGTTGAGAAGGTGAGGCTTGGAGTGAACAGACAGCTGGGCCAATATGATTCCTTCTCTAGGGAAACTGATCTGCCCAGTTGGAAGAGGAGAGAGCAAATACACAGGAAGACATTGAATCACATTAATGACCAAACACCAGGGAGAAGCCCCTGTGGCCCAACTGAACTACCCATTCTGTTTTTCCTAAGGTCTAGTTACTTGGATTATTTTATTTCCGATCTCCTTGCACATCTAGCTTTATAGACAAAAACCAAACCCATTGCTGTTGAGTCGATTCTGATTCATCGCGACCCTATAGGACAGAGTAGAACTGCCCAGTAGAGTTCCCAAGGAGTGCCTGGTAGATTCAAACTACCGACTTTTTGTTTAGCAGCTGTAGCTCTTAACCTCTGTGCTACCAGATTTTTCCAGCCTTATATAGCTGGTATGAATTTTAGAGTCCCAGAACTCATATGTACAAAGGTGGTGTTTTTCTAACTTAACTGTAGTCTTTGGTTTCAACTCACTCTCTTTTGAATAAACACACGTCAAACATGGAATTATCCTCTTCCCCTTCTTCCTTTCTCCCTGGAGAGATATAAATTCCCAGGTGTTGGGGAGTAGGAATTTACATAGGGTCCTGGCACCAGGAGGAAACTTTGTTCTGTGTAATGTCCACCGTCCCTGTCTTAGTTATCTAATGTTGCTATAACAGAAATACAAGTGGATGGCTTTAACAAAGAGAAATTTATTCTCTCACAGTCTAGGAGGCTAGAAGTCCAAATTCAGAGTGCCAGGTCCAGGAGAAGGCTTTCTCTCTCTATGTCAGCTCTGGGGGAATGTCCTTGTCATCAATATTCTCCTGATCTAGTAGCTTCTCAGCGCAGAGACCCCAGGTCCAAAGGATCCACTCCCTTTCTGGTTCTTCATTCTTGGTGGCATGGGGTACCCCTGTCTCTCTGCTCACTTCTCTTATATCTCAAAAGAGATTAACTCAAGATACAACCAACCCTGTAGACTGAGTCCTGCCTCATTAACATAACTGCCTCTGATCCTGCCTCGTTAAGATCATAGAGATAGCATTTACAACACAAAGGGAAATCACATCAGATGACAAAATGGTGGACAAACACGATCTAGCCAAGTTGATACACATTTTGGGGGGACACAATTCAATCCATAACATTCTGCCCTTTAGCCTCCCTCCCGAATTCATGTCCTTGTCACATGTAAAACACATTCACCTCATTGTATGATAGCAAAAGCCTTAAATCAACTCCACGTCCCAAATCCAAAAATTCTTCATCTGTGAACTCTAGAATACAAGTTATCTGCTTCCAAAGTACAGTGGCGGAACAGGTACAAGCTAGACACTTCTGTTACAAATAGGAGAAATTGTAGGGAAAGAAGGGGTAACAGGCACCAAGCAAGTCAACAGAGCACATTACATTAGCCTCAAGGCTTGAAAATAACCCTCTGTTCTCTCGGACCATTTAGGCAATGGCCCTGCCCTCCAGACTCTGGGTACTGGCCACACTCTGGATGGAGGACCCTTGGCCCTGGGCTTCAACTCCGCCTTCCAGGCCCACTGGAACAACTCTGCTCTGTCACATTTGGACGGCCCCATGCTCCTAGTCCATCTGAGTGGTGACTCTAACCCTTCAACTCTAGCAGGCCCCATTCTTCTGCGTCTTGGGCATGGCAGCCCTGCCGTTTATGTTTTGGACAGCAGATCTGGCCCCATTCTGCTGGCACTTGTGAACAGCAGCCCCACACTCCAGACCTGAGCTGGTGAAGATCTGACTCTTTGAAACCTTGGAGACAGTGGCGCTACTCTTTGAAACTTCAGAGGCCATGGCCCCACCCTTTGAGACCCCAGAGGTTGTGGCCCTACCCTTTGAGACTGAGGCAGCTCTGTTTCCTGTGTTCTTGTCTCTTCAGCTTCTGCTTTATAGTTCCTTGGCCTGTCAGCCCCTTAGCCCTCGCTGCCGGCATCTGCCCTGCTGGGTAAGTGTTCCAAAGCTCTTTAGCTCCACTTGTAAGTGCCTGGAGGCTCATGTGACCCTGAGTGATCTTTCTTCCATTCCTGGTTGGTACCTCTAAACCTAAAAGCTCTAAGACTGGCTCCACACTCTGGCTCTTCCCCCCACCCCAATGAAATCTTTTCCCTTCCATGGCCAATGTAGTAATCTCTACTTTCTTTTGGAGGGTCAAAGACTTTGGGCTGCATTCCCCAAACCATGCTGGGTTCAGAAAGAAGATGAGAAGATGTCCTAATCTAGTTATAGGAAACCTAGAGTCTGCCTGGACGCCTGTCTGGCCATAACTACTATTCTGCTCTTGAGCCGTGCTGCATGCAGCCCTTCTTTTTGAGGCTGGCACACTCCCCAACTGCAACCCTGGGGGCCAAGCATGGCTCTGTCTGTCCAGGGAGACCCGCAAATATTAGGTTTTATTTAATACTCTGCACTCTACCACACATGATTGGTTGGGTGAAACCCAAGTCCTAGATGAGTTATCTTGGAATCTCTTTTCTCACCCCTGCTCAAAACTCACTTTTGATAGGCAGGTAAACTGCTCTTTTGTGTTCTACAGTATTCCCCTCTCTGTGCTTTGCTGCATCAGGCTATGTGGTATTGAGCCCTTTAAGGGAATATGAGACTTGCCTCTTTCAACCAGTCTGGCTCTCCTTCATCAGAAAACTTACTTCCATGACTAAATTTTTTTTTCTGCTCTTAGTTTTAGGAGTCTAAGTTAGAACTCAAAGCTGAGCAATGATTTTTTCCTCTTGGCTTCATGCACTCGTTTCCTAAAGACATTGAGCATAGGAAGTTACCTGCTGTCTGAAAGGGGATGAAGTGTAATGGTTACAAGAAAGGTTGAGGAGAAAACTTCAGTTGATACTGCAAAATGTTATCTGCTCACATCAAATACTGTAAACACTGACTAAATAGTAGAGTTTAAACTTAAACTTGAAACAGGTACTGTTGTATTCTCTTAATATTTTAAAAAGAAATTAGGTCTGCATCTTTGTGAAGTTAACTGTATCTGTTATTTCAATGGAAACCCTGGTGGTGTAGTGGTTAAGAGCTACGGCTGCTAACCAAAAAGTCAGCAGTTCAAATCCACCAGGTGCTCCTTGGAAACCCTATAGGGCAGTTCTAGTCTCTCTTGTAGGATCACTATGAGTCGGACTCGATGGCAACGGGTTTGGTTTGGGCTGGTTTTTTTTTTGGGTTATATCAATAAATCTCAAAATTCTAGTGGTTGATCAAATACTTCGAGGGACAGAGTAGCAAGGACGGGGATCTGGGAACCATGGTTTCAGGGGATATCTAGGTCAATTAGAATAACAAAGTTTATTAAGAAAGTGTTCTGCATCCCACTTTGGTGAGTGGCATCTGGAGTCTTAAAAGCTAGTGAGTGGCCATCTGAGATGCATCATTTGGTCCCAACCCACCTCGAACAAAGGAGAATGAAGAATACCAAACACACAAGGAAAATATTAGCCCAAGAGACAAAAAGGACCACATAAACCAGAGATTCCATGACCCCGAGACCAGAAGAACTAGATGGTGACCAGCTACCACCAATGACCGCCCTGACAGAGAACACAAGAGTCTCTGACGGAGCAGGAGAAAAGTAGGGTGCAGAACTCAAATTCATGTAAAAAGACCAGACTTAATGCTCTGACTGAGACTGGCGGAACCCCAGAAGACATGGTCCCCAGAATCTCTGTTAACCTAGAACTAAAAGCATTCCCAAAGCCAACTCTTCAGACAAAGATTAGACTGGGCTATAAGGCATAAAATGATACTCGTGAAGAGTGTGCTCTTAATTCAGGTAGATACATAAGACTAAATGGGCAGCTCCTGTCTGGAGGTGAGATGAGAAGGCAGAAACGGATAGGAGCTGATTGAATGGACAAGAGAAATGTGGGGTGGAAAGGGGGAGTGTGCTGTCACATTATAGGGATAGCAACTAGGGTCACATAACAACGTGTGTATAAATTTTTGTATGAGAAACTAACTTGAGCTGTAAATTTTCACCTAAAGCGTGCGCGCGCACACACACGCATGCACACACACACAAATTCCTGTGATTGAGAAAAAAACAAAATATGTTATCTGCTATATTTGAATGCTTGAGGTGTCTTGATGAGGTTTCTTGCAACCTGAGCAACACAGTGTAGAAAGTTCCTTTATAATGCTGACGTTTGGGCTCCAGGATAGTTCACAGTATAGATTTCCTCAGTCACAGTGTGAGACGTATGCCATCACTCTGTCCACAGGAAACATGATCCAATCCAAAGCACTACTAGTCCTTGAACTATCACCCTTACTAGATTTTTCTGTATAGCCAAATCTTTCAATTTCACATGTAAGATTAAGTGAAATCCATTGATAATGTACCTGCCTCATTTTTACCAGTATTTTCAACGTCTATCCAAACTGACTATTGATGGGCATGGACAATTACATCTAGTAAAATAACTAAAAGACTGGTTTAGATTTTTTTTTTTTCCTTCTCTGACAATCCTTGAGGAAGATATGAATGAAGAGAAAAACAGAAGACAGGATGCAAGAAAATATTAGGGATTTAAAACATCCAATCTATGCTAGGATTATAGCTATGTAAGACTAAATGCTTACAAATTTAGGAGAGAGGGGGCCTGGGAAATGGAAACCAAATGACTTTTTAGTGGGGTGGGATTGTGATTTTTGTTAACTCTTTAAAATTTTTAGCTAATATTATCGTGTGGTAGTGTAGTGGTTAAGTGCTATGGCTGCTAACCAAAGGGTCAGCAGTTTGAATTTGCCGGATGCTCCTTGGAAACTCTATGGGGCAGTTCTACTCTGTCCTATAGGGTTGCTATGGGTTGGAATTGACTTTACGGCACTGGTTTTTTTTGCGGGCGGGGGGGGGGTATTTTTTGTTTATCGTGTTAGTAAAGGAAACGTTCTAAAGCATACAATAATTTGGACTAACAACAGAAAGAGGATTAATTGTTTTTAAAGTTTGGGAGGAAACAGGAGAGACTGGGAGAGTAAGGCTTAAATCTTTAAATTCTGGTGATTCCTAAGTAATCAACTCGCTTTTACTGAGAAGAAATGACAAGAAATCTGTGATACTAAGAAATCACATTGAAACAAAGTTATGAAATCTCTCACAATTAGGCTTTGGGTGATTCATTTTGGACCTGCAGGAAAGGAAGCGTGTCCCTCAAACTGAAGAACTTGGATGTCTACTTGAGGTCAGATCCCTTTTTGCAGGAGACAGTCTTTGTCTGGCGAATACAGTCGACACGGAGCCTCTCCCGCTTGTCCTCTTCCTAGATTATTTGCTTACTCTGGGAAATGAAAAGACGGCATGGTTTGTGAACCCAGAGTTGTTATTCTTTGCCTGCATACCATGTTGGCTTTTTTTGTAAGAAAAATCACAGGAATATATAAAAGTTTTTGATGAATAGAACCCTTTATTTTTAGGAGAAAATGGATGGAACAGTTTGGGGCTTCGGGGCCACCTGTTGCTCTCTGTGCACACCTCCCACTGCATTGACTTTTTATTCTGCCGAGTGCTTGGTGCCAAGATTTACATGATTGCCGTGGGGAACAACTGGATTTAGCATAAGTAAGAATAACTGCTTTTCCCCTGGGGAGTGACAAAAAGGATAAGTGCACAAGGCACAGAGACAATATTATCAGGAGTTATATTCCTGTTCGGCTCTTTTATTCACTCTGAATTCTGGATTCTCTTGCAAATAATAAAAGCAAAGAAGCCAGTGGGCTTGAAGCCAAGGTCTGGGATTAGCGAAGAGACTATTTTATTTTAGGGTAAAAATGTGTTTGTCAGTGATGTGACTGTACATTACAAATATAGCCATTTGGGTTAAAAATTATTTTTTCATAAATTGATATTGCCAGGAATGCACAAATTAATAACAATTTGAATTAGGCAGAGAAAGGCAAGTTTCTTTCTGCCAGAGAGCCTGGGAGCCCAGGCTGTCTTGGTAACACCTGTTACTGCTTTCCAGATTTCTGCAGCTTGTACCGTATTCTCTGAGTTTGGGTTGGATTGTTATTATTTCCTTAATAACCTGTATCCTTTTCTCTCCCTTTTTAGTAGTTCAAATTATGAGCTACCTTTTACTCTAAAGCTTTAAAGCCAGATGATGTCATTTTTTTCCTTACTCTCTCAGCTCAAATATCCCATTTTTCATAAAACACGTTGAAATGGTTCAATAACTCATTTTGAAGTCAGGCAGACTTTGATTGGAATCCCAGCTTTCCTGCATGCTATCTATCCTTGAGATCCTGGAGAAATTACTTAATTTTCCTTCATTGCAATTTCCACATTGATAAAATGAAGAGTAATAATAGTACCCATCTCCTAGGGTTTTGTGAAGATTGGAGAAACAATGCATATAAAACATTTTGCATAGCACCTTGTAACGGTACGTGCTCCACAAAAATTTTATCTTGACCATTATTGTGAGGTAAAGTGGTATTCAGAGGGAAATTTATAGCTTAAAAACAGTAATAAAAATAAGAAAGCCTAAAAAAAAAATGAAATAATCAGCCAACTTAAAAAGTTAGGAAAAGAACAGCAGACTAAACAAAAGGAAGGTAGAAGGATGAAAATAATAAAAGAAATTAACTGAATAGAAAATGAAGAACAGGGACATGTGTCTTTTGTAAACACTAGAAAAAGTGACGGAGGGCTATGGTGGCTCAGTGGTAGAATCCTTGCCTTCCTTGCAGGAGACCAGGTCCCAGTTTGATTTCCCACCAATGCATCCCTTCTGTCAGTGGAGGGTTGTGTGTTGCTGTGATGCACATCAGATTTCATCAGAGCTTCCAGACTAAGACAGAAACCCTGGTGGCATAGTGGTTAAGGGCTACAGCTGTTAACCAAAAGGTCAGCAGTTCAAATCCGCCAGATGCTCCTTGGAAACCCTCTGGGGCAGTTCTTCTCTGTACTGTAGGGTCATTATGAGTCAGAATTGACTTGACAGCAACAGGTTTGGTTTTTGGTTTGTCAAAACTAAGACAGATGAGGAAGAAAGGCCTGGTGACCTATTTCCAAAAATCAGCCAATGAAAACCCGATGGATCACAACAGACTGATCCTGTTGTGCATCGATGGCAGCAAACAACAACAAAAATAGAATTTACAAACATCTAGAGAAATTGACCAAGAAAAAGGAGAAAATGCAAATAAACAATATTAGCAATGAAAAGAGGACATAACTCATACGCTAAAGGAACGCAAAAGATAACAACTTTGCCAATAAATTTGAAAACAGGTGAAATGCACAAATTCCTAGGATGGTGTTTCTAAAACTTCCGAATCTTTACAGGACTTAAAAGGAGCCCCAGTGGCATAAAGGCTTTACTAGACTGCTAACTAAAAGGTTGGCAGTTTGAACCCACTAACGACTCCATGGTGCAAAGACCTGGCGATCAGCTCCCGTAAAGATTACAGCCTAGAAAACCCTGTGGGGCAGTACTGCTCTGTCACATGGGGTTGCTGGGAGGTGAAATCGACTTGACAGCACCTAACAACAACAGAGGGCTTTTTAAAACACAGGTTGTTGGACCCCATCCCTAGAGATTCTGATACAGTTGGCCTGAGATTCAATAATCTGAGAGTTCCTCTAGCCTAAGAATTTGCATTTTTAGCAAGTCCCCAGGTAACTAAATATCAAGAACCACTAGCCTAGAAAATAGAAATCACCAAACACACTCCAGAAGAAATAGAAATTATTTTATAATCCAGCCCTTTCCTACCTTTTCATGGCACTCAAAAAAAAACAGTAGCGTTGGATGATCTCTCTTCAAGTTTGCAGATTTTACTTGTGGCTCAAGAAATGTACTCTCTAGCTTTGGCTTCTTCATCTTTAAAATGGGCTTGAAAAAAGTACCTGCTTCATAAGATGGTTATGAAGATTATATGTGTTAATACAAGTAAGGCACCTAGAGCAGTACTTGGTGCATGATGAGTGCTGTTAGCTGATCCCTCATTTTTACATCCTTCCTCTTCCTTAGTGAAGACCTTGCGCTCACCTCTTACAGACTCAGCCTAGGTCATCGGCAATGGTTCCTGACCTTTTGGGGTTTTATGCCCACTTTCAGATCCTAGGAGAAGCTTTGGATTCTTGCCCCAGGAAAAGGGAAAAACACACATAATTTTGCATATAATTTGAGGAGTTTCAAGGTCCTCTTATATCTGTACATGGGTTGCCCCTGGTTCCCAAATCATTTATGGAACTAGGTTAAGAACCCTGCTGTGCAACAACCCTGCTAGTTTTCTAGTGGGGTTTAAGCTGTTCTAGTGGGATACCCTGGTGATTCAGGATTATTCACTTTTGCTCCGAGTCTGCTTATGACCTTGTGCACCAGTTCTGATAAATGGGTTTCAGGCTTGCTTCTCTGACCTGCAGCCAAACTTTGACAATTGGGGTGAGGCCTTACTTTCCTGTACTTGAGCCTGTGCCTTGGCTGGCTTCTCAGAACCCGGGACATCCCTGAGATAGGGGACCTGGCCTGTCAACATTAATCCATGTAGAGCAGGGTTTCTCAACCTCAGCACTATTGACATTTTGGGCTGACGCGTCTTTATTCTGAGAGGCACAATAAAGTTGAGAGTCACTATTCCCAGGACCTTGAGTCCTGTCCTTGAACTTTTGCGTGATGCCTGAGTCCCACTTCTGCTGACAGACCACTCGGATACCAACTACTTGTCTAGTTCTTATAATACAGCTTGCTCTTAGATTTTCCCGTTGCCATATTCTGCCCTCCTGTGAAAATGCCACTGTAATTCTTGAGCCATCTTTCTGATGCCAATGGCTTTCCTGAATTACTGATCGTTCTCTGTGTTGAGATGCCATTTTCTCTGGCATGGGTGAATGACCTTCCACCTCCCACAACTGCTAGCGTTCCTGCAGGAGCTGGTTCTTCGAAGAGTGACTGTGTCATGAGATGTGACAGTGAGAAACTGTTTTCCTTGTGAAAGTAGTCTAGTGATTTTATGTGAGAGAGCCTGCCCTTTTCCTCTGTAAGTGGGGACAGAGTTTTCTGAAGGTGATAAATTGCCCTGTTCTACTGTGCAACAAGTCAGTCGGAATGAGCAGTAGAACCATAGAATTGCAGCCTTAATGCCAACAAGCACAAAGATGGCAAGCTTAATAACAGAGCCTTAGAGAGAGCAAAAGAGAGAGATTGATTGACTGAAAACTCAGAGAACGAGGAAAAGAACATTGTGTAATGCTTTTCACAGACAGCATATCTGAAAACAACAGGAGAGAGGAGAAAGTACAGAATACATTGCAACATGCAGTGTCCTAAACCTGGCCTAATTAATTATACGGGGTGGGGTATGCTGGGAGGACCCAGAGTCTAAAAGGCACTTCCGGGCCTGACACAGATACTGGCTTTGGGAGAAAATCCACTCAAGCAGGTAGGAAATGGTGTTCAGTGGCTTTGACAAGTTAGAAGTTTATTTCTCTTTCATGTGAAAGCATAGTGGCTTTCCTTTGCAAAGTAGTTGAGGGCCCAGGATTTTTCCCTATTGTTGCTCCATCATCTTTTGCGTGTTGCCCTCGTGACCAAGGTGGCTCATTCCCACACCCACATTACTGTAGCAGAAAGGGAAGAAGAAGGGAAAACACACCTTGTTCTCTTAAAGGATACCTCCAAAGTTACACACATTATTTTGGTTCACATCTCATTGGCCAGAACTTATTCATATGGTTACAACAACCTGCAAAAGAAGCTAGAAACTCCCAGAGGAGGCCACGTGCCCATATAGAAATTTCTCCACCAATACCAGCTCAGGTGCTTCTTGTCCTCAGTCTCTTCCCCTTTCCTAAGAGTTCTATTTCCCCAAATCCCAAAAACCCATCTGGTATCCTTAGAAGACAGAAGATGGAAAGGAAAAGAATGGACAAAACTGGAACCCTGTAACAAAAAGACCTTGCTAACCACTGCTAATTTTTCTTATTCCTAAAAACCAACCAGTTGCCGTCAAGTCGTTTCCAACTCGTGGGAACCCGTATGTGTCCGAGTGGAGCTGTGCTCCGTAGGAGTCTCCATGGCTGCTTTCTCAGAGTCACCAGGACTTTCTCCCTAGGTGCCTCTGGGAGGACTCGAACCTCTAGCCTTTTGATTAGGAGCCAAGAAGCTTAATGGTTTGCTCTACCCAGGGACTCCTACTCCTCAGAGAGTGGTAGTTTTAAGTATAATGCCGTTATGCAGGCCAAGTGACCTGATCTTGGCTGGAGCCCTACTTTTACCAGAAGAGTTGCAGTCACTCATTGTGAAATTCCAGGGAAGATTCCAAGGCAAAGCTATGGGTTCTTGGGTAGTGAGGAAGCGTGGGCACGTTAAATTTGGAATGGAGGGACAATCAGAGTTCTAAGGGAATCATCCCTAGTAATGCTTATTTTTCATGAGCGTGGAATTCAATTTATTGATGCCAGCACATATCTCGGGCTGAATTAGAAACAGAGGGGAATTGTGTCTTTGGCCACATTGAAAAAGATGCTTCCTTATACCCTAAGATTCTGGATTCTGAGTGAATTAGTCTGTTGGGTGGAAGAACTCAACAGTCCAGACTTTAGTACCAGGAGTACCAGGTGGTCAGTGGTTATGGTACTTCACAGGATTTTAAAAGCAGCACAGACAGAAATGGAGATGAGAAAAGTACCATTTGTAAAAATGATATTTTGACAACTGTAAGATTATGTATCTTACCTTTTTAAACTTTTAAATAAACTTATTATTTTACAACAGTTTAAGATTTACAGAAAATTTGAGACACGAGTACAGAGAGCTCCCACATGAATCTTATCTTTTTAAATGAAGGCTTTTCTTTATTCTGAAAATTTTTCATAAGGAAATTACAAACAGAAAGTAGTAGTAGAAAAAAATATATACCACTTTCTCTGTTCTGCTGCTCTCTGCATGTGAGAATCTTAACAAATCCTTTAGCATTTTGAACCTCAGTTTTCTCACTTATAAAATACAGACAAAACTAATATTTCACAGAGTTGCTATGGGGACAACATAATAAAATACATGTGAAATATCTGTATACGGATACATTGTAAAGTCTAAGGCACTAATCAAATGTTGTTAGGTGCCATCGAATTGGTTCTGACTCATAGTGGCCCTATGCACAACAGAAGGAAACACTGCCCAGTCCTGCACCATCCTCACAGTTGTTGCAATGCTTGAGCCCACTGTTGCAGCCACTGTGTCAGTCCATCTCATTGAGGTTCTTCCTCTTTTTCGCTGACCCTACTTTACCAAGCATGACGTCCTTCTCCAGGGACTGATCCCCCCGATAACCTGTCCAAAGTATGTGAGATGTTGTCTTGCCATCCTTGCTTCTAACGCGCATTCTGGTTGTACTTCTTCCAAGACAGATTTGTTGTTCTTTTGGCAGTCCATGGTATATTCAATAGTCTTCGCCAACACCGTAATTCAGAGGCATCAATTCTTCTTCAGTCTTCCTTATTCATCGTCCAGCTTTCACATGCATATGAAGCAGTTGAAAACACCATGGCTTGGGTCAGGCGCACCTTAGTCCTCAAGGTGACATCTTTGCTTTTCAATACTTTAAAGACGTCTTTTGCAGCCAATTTGCCCAATGCAATGTGTCTTTTGATTTCTTGACTGCTGCTTCCATGGGTCTTGATTGTGGATCCAAGTAAAATGAAATCCTTCAATCTTTTATCCGTTTATCATGATGTGGCTTATTGGTCTAGTTGTGAGGATTTTTGTTTTCTTTATGTTGAGGTGTAATCCATACTGGAGGCTGTAATCTTTGATCTTCATCAGTATGTGCTTCAAGTCCCCTTCACTTTCAGCAAGCAAGCAAGGTTGTGTCATCTATATAATGCAGGTTGTTAATGAGTCTTCCTCCAGTCCTGATGCTCTGTTCCTCTTCATATAGTCCAGCTTCTCGGATTATTTGCTCAGCATACAGACTGAATAGGTCTGATGAAAGGATACAACCCTGACGCGCACCTCTCCTGACTTTAAACCATGCAGTATCCCTTTGTTCTGTTCGAATGACCGCCTCTTGATCCATGTACAGATTCCTCATGAGCACAATTAAGTGTTCCGGAATTCCCATTCGTCACAATGTTATCCATAATTTGTGGTGATTCACACAGTCAAATGCCTCAGCATAGTCAATAAAACACAGGTAAACATCTTTTTGGTATTCTCTGCTTTTAGCCAGGATCCATCTGACATCAGAAATTATATCCCTGGTTCCACATCCTCTTCTAAATCTGGCCTGAATTTCTGGCAGTTCCCTGCTGATACACTGCTGCAGCCGCTTTTGAATGATCTTCAGCAAAATTTTGCTTGCATGTGATATTAATGATATTGTTTGATAATTTCCACATTCAGTTGGATCACCTTTCTTGGGAATAGGCATAAATAAGGATCTCTTCCAATCAGATGGCCAGGTAGCAGCTGTCTTCCAAATTGCTTGGCACAGATGAGTGAGCACTTCCAGTGCTGCATCTCTTTGTTGAAACATCTCAATTAATATTCCATCAATTCCTGGAGCCTTGTTTTTCACCAATGTCTTCAGTGCAACTTGGACTTCCCTCTTCCGTAACATAGGTTCCTGATCATATGTTACCTCCTGAAATGGTTGAATGTCAACCAATTCTTTTTGGTATAGTGACTGTGTATTTCTTCCGTCTTCTTTTGATGCTCCCTGTGTTGTTTAATATTTTCCCTGTGGAATCCTTCGGTATTGCAGCTCGAAGCTTGAATTTTTTCTTTAGTTCTTTAAGCTTGAGAAATGCTGAGCGTGTTCTTCCCTTTTGGTTTTCTATCTCCAGGTCTTTGTACATGTCATCAGAATACTTTACTTTGCCTTCTCGAGCCACCCCTTGAAATATTTTGTTCAGTTCTTTTACTTCATCATTTTTTCCTTTTGCTTTAGCTACTGCCCGTTCAACACCAAGTTTCAGAGTCTCCTCTGACATCCATTTAGGTCTGTTCTTTCTCTTGTGTCTTTTTAATGACCTCTTTCTTTCTTCATGTATGATGTCCTTAATGTCATTCCACAGCTTGTCTGGTCTTTGGGTCATTAGTGTTCAACACTTCAAATCTATTCTTTAGATGGTCTCTAAATTCAGGTAGGATATACTCAAAGTCATACTTTGGCTCTTGTTGACTTGTTCTAATTTTCTTCAGTTTCAACTTGAACCTGCGTATGAGTAATTGATGGTCTGATCTGCAGTCAGCCACTGGCCTTGTTCTGACTGATGATACTGAGCTTTTCTGTCATCTCTTTCCACAGATGTAGTCGATTTGATTCCTGTGTATTCCATCTGGTGAGGTCCATGTGTATACTTGCCATTTATGTTGGTGAAAAAAGGCATTTGCAATGAAGAAGTCATTGGTCTTGCAAAATTCAGTCGTGTAATCTCTGGCATCATTTCTATCACCAAGGCCGTATTTTCCAACTACCGATCCTTCTTCTTTGTTTCCAACTTATGCATTCCAACCACCAGTAATTATCAGTGCATCTTGATTGCATGTTTGATCAATTTCAGCCTGCAAAAGTTGGTAAAAATCTTCAATTTCTTCATCTTTGGCATTAGTGGTTGGTACGTAAATTTGAATAATAGTTATATTAATTGATCTTCCTTGTAGGCATATGGATATTACCTTATCACTGACAGCACTGTATATAAGGATAGATCTTGAAATGTTCTTTTTGACGATGAATGCAATGGCATTCCTCTTCAAGTTGTTGTTCCTGGCATATTAGACCATATGATTGTCCAATTCAAAATGGCCAATACCAGTCCGTTTCAGCTCACTAATGCCTAGAATATTGATGTTTATGCATTCCAGTTCATTTTTGATGATTTCCAATTTTCCTAGATTCATACTTCATACATTCCAGGTTCCGATTATTAATGGATGTTTGCAGCTGTTTCTTCTCATTTTGAGTCATGCCACACCAACAAATGAGGGTCCGGAAAGCTTGACTCCATCCAAGTCATTAAAGCCAACTCTACTTTGAGAAGGCAGCCCACCCCCAGTTGCATTTTTAGTGCCTTCCAACCTGAGGGGTTCATCTTCCAGCAGTGTATCAGACAGTGTTCTGCTGCTATTCATAAGCTTTTCATTAGCTAATTTTTTTCAGACGTAGACCGCCTGCTCCTTCTTCCTAGCCTGTCTTAGACTGGAAGCTCAGCTGAAACCTGGCCACCATGGGTGACCCTGCTGGTATTTGAATGTAAGTGGCATAGCTTCCAGCATCACAGCAACACACAATCCCCCACAATAAGACGAACTGACAGATGCGTGGGGGAATCAAATGTTAGTTCCAATAATTATCCTGCAGTATCCTTTTAACTGAACACAGTATGTGAGCTGTTATGCAAGGGTTAGTATATTTAATTAGCTTGACATAGTATGGGCTGCCAACTCACTAATGAAAGGTTGCTAAACTGATGTTTGAAAAAAACTAGAAACCATTAAACAATTAAATTTCCCCTTATGATACAAGTGGAATAATTTCACTGTGAAAATAAGTATCATAAAGTTTTAGATGATTTAGTAATAATTTTCCCCCAAGTAAAACACGTTTAATATGGCGGATGAAGGATAGGGAGAAGAAATAGGTCTTAAGAATGTCTTGGGTTTACTATACCTACTTCCTAGGATAAAAAGCAGAAAAATTGGAGATTTGTGCCTGGAAGTGAGGTATAGGAGCTTGTGAACCAGAGATGAAATGAGGATTTTCCTAACTTGCTGAGGTGCTTGGGGATGTTTGCAATAGACTGTTAATGGTGGTTATCTCTGGATTTAGAGATAATTTTTTTTTTTATTAACTTGTCCAAATTTCTTATAATAAACCTGTATTGTTCTTTTTTTAATAAAAGTTATTTAAACGCCAAGTGTTGTCAATATTCAAAGTAGACAGTGGTTTACATTATCTTGTTGAAACAAAAAAATTGACAAGTGTTTCTGTATTTATTTTTTCCATTTGCAAAGTCATTTCCCTGGCCAAAAATGTCGTGTTTCTTGGGAAACCCCCCAATTACTAAGCATGTTCATTACCCTTCAGATTTCCAAGTTACACTACCCATGAAAGTCAAAATATTTCTATAATGAATGGAGGAAAAAGTATTTCTGCTTTGTTCACTTTTGAATTCTTGATGTATTACCAATTTTAGCTATAAAACCTTGGATTATCTCTTAAAAGAAAAGCTGCTTATAGTAACATGGAAATTGGAGAGCATGCTAAAAATAAAAAACAAAACAAAAACCTTTTTGTTTGAAGAGCAGGGCCCAAACGAACTAGCCTGAATAAACACATTATTGAAAGTAGATATTCAATTCAACGCTCACCCTTTACTTGTGGGAAGCATTGTGTTTTACACTATCAGGAAGCCCAAAGATGAGAAACAGGTATATTCAGTTTAACGGGACATTATCTTAGCACTGACCAGAAACGTCAACATCACCTGGGAGCTGGTTAAACACACAGAATCTCAGGGCCCATCCCAGAGCTACTGAACCAGAACTTGCATTTTGACGAGGTTCACAGGTAATTCCTATGGATGTTAATGTTTAAGAACCACTGATCTAGTGAATATTATGGGTTAAGTCTGGCCCGCTTTATTTAACAGCATTGGCCTAGAAATCCGCCTGTTCTGGAGGGCACTTCTAGATTGTGACAGTAGCATCAAGCATCTCATCCTCCTGTTTACTGATTCATCTGAAAGTCTGCCCAACTGATCAGGGGTAAGCATTAAATGTGGGGGAATCATTCAAACAAATGATCAAGGCTCTGTGCAAAAAAACTGTGTTTCAGGAATTCACTGTAATGTTCTTTATAATGGCAACCCTGGTGGCGTAATGGTTAAGTGCTACAGCTGCTAACCAAGAGGTCAGCAGTTCATATCTGCCAGGCTCTCCTTGGAAACTCCATAGGGCAGTTCTACTCTGTCCTATAGGGTCGCTATGAGTTGGAATCGACTCAACGGCACTGGGTTTGGTTTGGTTTTTTTTTGGTTCTTTATAATAATAGAATAATTGGAAGCGTACCACTGTTAACAAGGGATTGGTTAAATAAATTAGGGTGCATCTAATAACCACGTTGTTGTTAGGTGCTGGTGAGTCAGCTTTCAACTCAGTGACTTCACGTGACGGACTAGAACTGCCTCGTAGGATTTTCTAGGCTATAATCTTTACGGAAGCAGACTGCTACATCTTTCTTCCACTGAGCAACTGGTGGGTTGCGCCACCAGGGCTCATTCTTTTTTGCCCAGAAGGAAAAAAAAAAACAAAGTAATTGTCATAAAAAAGAAAAAGAAGCCTTGTATTTTTGGCCATACAAAATAGAATTTTTTTCCAACTTGAAACTCAGATCTGTTCACTCTGATTCAATTGTAACCAATATTCAATAATGACACTAACTTACTTTTTTTTTTATGATAAAAAAATATACAACGAAGCACTTGCTATTTCAACCATCTTTGCATGTACAGTTCGGTGGCATTAATTACATTCATCGCGTGGTGCAAACATCACCGCTATCCATTTCCAAAGTGTTCATCACCCTTAACAGAAACTCAGTGCTTCTTAGCAGTATTACCCCTCCCCCACTCCCCCCTCCCCGGCAACCACTAATAAACTTTGATCTTTATGCGTTTGCGTATTCTAGATATTTCATATAAATAGGATCATATTTGTTCTTATGTGTCTGATTTACTTCATTCAGCATAATGTTTTCAAGATTCATTCATATCATAGTAGCATGTATTAGGACTCCATTTCTCTTTATGGCTGAATAATATGCAATATATATATACACTACATTTTATTTTTGTTTATTCATTCATCTCTTGATGGACACTTGGGTTGTTTGCACCTTTTGGTATTGTGAATAGTGCTGCAATGAACATTGATGTATAAGTATCTGTTTGAGTCCCTGCTTTCAAGCCTGTTGGGTATATACCTAGGAGTGGAATTGCTGGGTCATATGATAATTCTATGTTTAAGTTTTTGAGGAACCACCAAACTGTTTCCACAGGGGCTGTGCCATTTTACAATCCCACCATTAGTAGGTGAGGGCTCCGATTTCCCTACACCCTTGCCAACACCTGTTATTTTCCAGTTTTTTTATAATAGCCATCCTTGTTGTTGTTGGGAGCCCTGGTTAAGAGCTTGGCTGCTAACCAAAAGGTCAGCAGTTTGAATCCCCCAGCCACTCCTTGGAAACCCCATGGGGGCAGTTCTACTGTGTCCTATAGGGTTGCTATGAGTCGGAATCGACTAGGCGGCAACAGGTTTTTGGTTTGTTGTTGTTAGCTGCCAAGACACTAACTTTACTTTTGCCCTAAACCAACCAACAACAAAACCAATGGATTGATTACATCCCAAAAACCCTGGGCAGTGAGATTTATTAAAAGCTTTCCAGAGAAGGTTCCTGGGTGGTGCAAATGGTTTGCACTCAGCCGATAACCAAAAGGTTGGCAATTCCAACCCACCCAGTGGCTCTTTGGAAGAAACAGGCCTGACAATCTGCTTCCATAAAAATTATAGCCAAGAAAACCCTGTGGAGCAGTTCTATTCTGTAATACCTGGGATCTCCTAAATCACAAACCAACACCACAAACAAAATCGACAACAGCTCCCCAGGGTTGAGAACCACTGCTCAGGATGGACGGAAGGATATTCATAATTTGTTCATCTTAAAAAAACCATTACTACAATATCTATTTATGATTATGTATTTTGTGTTGTCTGTAAAGCACAATTTTTAAAGTTCTCTCACCATAATTCAATAATATCCACCAAACATTTATTGAGCACCTAGATTATTTGTTCTATTGTCTCACAGTAACCTGGGGAGGTCAGTAGGAAAGGTATTATTTAGTCCATGATACAGAAGAGACATACTAGATTCTACCTTAGGAGAGGGTTCAAATCTGTGTTCCCAGGCTGCAATGCCGGTGCCGTTTCTGCCCACCACGTTGTCTCTAATGTTCCACATTTATGTTCAACTTAGAGAAGGCTTTTCTCTAGTTTATGAGCCTGTCTTTTTCTTTATATATCTCTGGTGTGTTAGAATGTTTACATCTGAGAGGTGGGAGAGAGCCTTCCTTTACAGAAATTTCTGAGGACCCCTTTCTAGCCATCCTTTGGGGAGCTTGCTGCTCAAGGGTTTAGAATTTCCAAATCTGGACACTGTTAAGACAAAATAAGCAAATCTGTCTTGATGTGACAGTTTTCAGCTGAGGCTGGGTTTAGTAATGCTGCTCTGCCAGAGAGACCACTGAAACCATTTGTAATCTACTTACTGTCAGGTGATCCTGGCCTTTATTAAATTCTAATTGTTTGGAACATTGATCCGTTTCTCTTTGAATATTGTAGATGTCTGACAACCACTGTACCTTCCAATATACATGTACGTCATTATTTTAAAATGTTCACACGCCTAGTGTACTTTGGGAAATGGGCATGATTTTTTAGAATAATAACGTATTTCACCATCAGCTGTACAAAAAAAAAGAATGAGGCCACTTATACTAGATATCAAAAGTACTGTCATACTTAATAATTTGTAATTAATTTGTTATGATTAAACATGAATGATTTTTAATTAAAAATGATCGCAATATTTTTATAAATCCCAGAACTAAAAGAAACAACCAAATCTAATTTTGAAACCAGAAGCACCTTATTGGTGATGAGGAAGTCAATGGCGGCTTTGGTAGCCCTTACAGGCCACTGGTTGGCAGCCGTGGAGTTGCTGCCACCTGGTGGCTGTTATCAAGAGCGCAGTCAGTAAGGCAACTTCAGGCGGTAAGGGAACAAGTGATCAGCAGCCCAGCTAGCTGCCTCTAGTCAGCCAGTCACACTTTGATAATGCTCCAGCAGAGCTCACTTATTACCTAGGAAGACGAAGGTCCTGTGCAGTTTATTATGGGTTTGTGGTGCTTATTAATCCACAACAGTATTGTTTTTGATAGACAACCTAAGATTAAGGCTAGTAAAAGACCTGGGGAATGTGGACTGGATAATTTTGTTGGCTTGAGAACAGAGAAGAAGAAAGTCAGCAAATAATACCTGGATCCTCCAGTAATTACTCCATCTTACAAATTACTGTTTTTCTTATTCCAGCCCACAGTCTGTCATTCTAGAAAGTATGATATATTAATTTTTAGCAAAGCAATATCTGCAGGGAGTAATCAGAGTCGGCACTGTACAGGTGCCAATGAAAAGGTTACTGTTTTTCCAATGAAAAAGGTTACTATTGGAATTATTTGTAAATGACATCAGAACACTGAATATTAACAAAGTGATTTTCATCTGCTTATTAAGAATCAGGAGGCACATATGCCCCAAATCAAATACGTGTCATTCTGGCTGACATTCCAAAGGTCATGCATTATCCCCACCTTCAAAGAACTGTAAAGTCTTCCTTTTTTTTTTTTCTTTCTTTTAAATTTTATTTTCAATATAGTTGTTATGAAATATGTAAATTTTTCCCAGTGGTGTAATAACATGATATTGATCATGCTTGACTGTACTACTCAGCTGAAGAAATACCGATGAAGCCTCTGTACAGCGTAATTGTATCTTCTTCCTTCCCATCACTCTGAGGTTTCCATCCCCGAATTTGGTATGTATCATTCCCATTCCTTTTTTTATGCTTTTATCAATATATATGTATCTATAAAAAAAACTATAAATAATATCAAGTACCAATATAAATATTTTTAAAACTTTATTTAGATGGTATCTTTTTTGTGTGTAATGATTTTTTTCATCCAATTTTATGATTGTGAAATTCACCCGTTGTAGGGCTGCAGTAACAAATTACCACAAATGTGCTGGCTTAAAACAGAAATTTATCCTTTCACAGTTCTGGAAGCCAGAAGTCTTAAATTAATGTGTCAGCGGGCTGTACTCCCTTTGAGTCTCTAGAGGAGAATCTGTTCTTTACCTCTTCCAGCTTCTGGTGGCTCCAGGCGTTCCTTGACTTCTGGCTGCATAACTCAGTCTCCGCCTTCATCTTCACATGACCTTCTCCTTTCGGTCTGTGTCTTCTGTCTCTTCTAAAACGCTTGTCATTGGATTTAGGGCTGACCCGCATAGTCCGGGATTATCTCATCTTCAGATCCTTAATTTAATTACATCTATGAAGTCCATTTTTCCAAATAGGGTCACACTTACAGGTTCTGGGGGCTATGACATGTACATATCTTTTAGGGGGGCCACCATAGCAACCTCCTGTATCCATGTCAATGTATATAACCAGTTTGTTCATTTTCATTGCTGTGTGGTCATTGTATGCACTTACCATAATTTATTTATTCTTTCTCCTCTGGGACAGTTAGGTTATCGGATGTTCCATTTTTTTCTGATCACATAGTATGCTGCTGTAAATATTTTTTATATATGTTTTGTAATTAGTGTAGGCCGTATTGTATTAAGCAACATCACGATAAATGGAGAAAAGATTGAAGTTGTAAAGGATCTCATTTTACTTGGATCCACAATCAACACCCGTGGAAACAGCAGAAATCAAAATCAAAAGACACATTGCATTGGGCAAATTGGCTGCAAAAGACCTCTTTAAACTATTGAAAAGGAAAGCTGTCACCTCGAGGACTAAGGTGCCCCTAACCCAAGCCGTGGTGTTTTCAATCACCTCATATACATGTATAAGCTGGATAATGAATAAGGAATACTGAAGACGAATTGACACCTTTGAATTTTGGTGTTGGCAAAGAATATTGAATGTACCATGGACTGCCAAAAGAATAAACAAATCTGTCTTGGAAGAAGTACAGCCAGAATGACGAGACTATGTCTCACATACTTTGGACCTCTTATCAAAAGGGATCAGTCCCTGGAGAAGGACATCATGCTTGGTAAAGTAGAAGGCCAGCAAAAAAGAGGAAGACCCTCAATGAGATGAACTGACACAGTGGCTGCAACAATGGGCTCAAGCATAACAACAGTTGTGAGGATGGTGCAGGACTGGGCAGTGTTTATTTCTATTGTACACAGGATCGCTATGAGTCCGAACCGACTCAATGACACCTAACAACAATATATTTTGTAGTGCACATGTGTAAGAGTTTCTCCACAATGTATCCCAAAGAGTGGATATTTCTGGATTGTAGAGCCTGTACTTTTTAATAATTAAAAAAAGAGACAATCTGGAGAAAAAAAGAATCAATTTGATATATCAATCATCTCTCACCCATCAAGGATTGTATAACTGTTAAAATAACAGCATACTATTGAGGGAAGGGAAATTTTTAAAGAAAAAAAGAAAAAGCAGTACCACAGACAAAGTTTGACTCTGTGCTGCTGGCTGCTATATGGACTGCCCAACCAAAAAACCCTGTTCTTGATTGCCAGGTTTCTTTTGTGGACATTGCTTCTGATCTTCAGTTTCATATATTCTTCATGGAGGGCTCTGGCAGACCTCTCTATTTCTGAAATTCTGTCACTGACCCCGTGGGCTGCATGGACTATGCACTCTATATGGTAGATAGATTCGTGGGCCCAGCCCTGCTCTGGACTCCTGTTACTGCCCTTTGGGGTGCCGACTCTTTAACCTGCATCTGATAACTGTTGGCATTTTTCCATGTCCCCATTCGATCTTAGGGCAGACACAGTTTTTCACCATTAACTGTTCACACCCTAAACCTGTGTCTGTCAAGTTGGACTCATGACAATCTTATGGACTACAGAGTAGAACTGCTCTGTAGGGTTTTCTTGGCTGTAATCTTTACAGAAGCAGATCTCCAGGTCTTCCACGGTGCTGTTGGGTAGGTTTCAACCACCGATCTTTCAGTTAGAAGCAGATCTCCAGGTCTTCAACGGTGCTGTTGGGTAGGTTTCAACTACCGATCTTTCAGTTAGTAGCCAAGTGCAAATTGCTTGTGCCATCCAGGGACCTACTTTTCACAAATCTGACATCAGCACAAGATTATCCTCAGCATTTTAAGAAGACAACAAAATTTGGCTTAAGTGGTTTCTTTACCCCAGAGAAATTTGCCCTCAAGATAATAACTTGTGAATTAAAATATCTCACAGAATATTTAGATTTACTATTCTTTCTGAATTTCTACTATAAATGTCACATTTATTCTCTTTACACATACTGAGACGATATTTTGATTTAGAGTGATAATGGGACTTGACTTAATCTTTTTTATTCTAACAGTACCTTACATTTGCATAGGATTTGACAGTTCCCAAAATACTTTCTCCTACAGGGTCTCATATCAGCCCTTGTGAAGTAGTTAGGACAAAATGCTTTTGTTCCCCTAGAACTGTGGTAGAGGTGGGTTTCCAAGCCATGCATTTTGACCAGGGTCCGTTCATCGAACTCCTGCTGAGAATTTGTGTTTCTAACAGGTTAGAGGTGATGCTAATGCTGCTGGTTGGCTACCGATCCTGAGAACCACTAGTAGAGCCAAACCAAACCCACGGCCGGCAAGTGGATTTCAACTCATAGTGACTGTAAATCTCTATGGAAGTAGACTGCCACATCTTTCTCCCATGGAGCCACTGGTGGTTTCAAACCACTGACCTTTCAGTTAGCAGCCGACCGCTTTAACCACTGCGCCACCAGGGCTTATTACTAGTAGAGCAGTGGTTCTCAAAATTTATTATACATAAGAATCACATGGTGATCTTGTTAAACTGTAAATTCTGATTCGGTATATCTAGGGTGGAAGTGCAAACCCTCATCGGGGGTTCGAACTGGAATGAATGGGTTCAAATCCCTAGTTTTGACCACCTCCCTTGACAATTGGATTATACCACCTCTGAGCTCAGATAGCCTTGATTTCCAGTTATTTAAATAATGGGAATTTAATATGGCACTGGCTCCAATACTTAGCCCATATAGATGAGAATTAACTAATCCAGGGGTTACAGGGTAAAGGAATGAAGTGCTGGCTGGGGAGGTAGGAAATGTGGGTGCTAGAGTCAATCTTATATTAACCCCCAAACTCCAAGCAATATTATGCTGCTTTGTCTCTATTTCTTTTCCCAGCCATCCTTGAACCTGGAATCGTCACTTTGCCTGATAGAAGGGGCAGGGAGGTCAGTGAAAAGAAGCCCACCCCCCTGGGCTTGGGCTGGGAAAAAAAATGGGATTTTAAAATAGGTACTTTTTTTTTTTTTAACTGAAGTAAATAATCTTACAGAATATTTGGAAAATGGAAGGAAAATTATTTTTAATCCTATTAATCTAATTCATCTATTTCTCATCTGTATATTTTTATATCATTCTAACCATTCAAGCCCGGCTTTATAACCTACACTATATCATCATTTTTCTTATTGCTACATTACTTTCATAAATATGATTTTCAACAACAAAAAAGACGATTATTCTTACTTCCATTTCAGAGTTGCAGAAACTAAAATTCAGAGACTGACATACCGAAGATTCCACAGTCAGCAAGTGATAAAGCTGGGGACCATAAAGTAATTGTAATTTACAATGGGTAAAATATTGTAATTGAGACATTTTATGTAGATATGTGGATATTTCTAGTAGGCATTTGCATATCAACATCTGGTTATCTATTGCTGCATAACAATCCAACCCAAAACTTAGTGACTTAAAACAATGGCTACATTTATTTTGCACGTGAAACTCTAAGTTGGGCAGGGCTTAGCAAGAACAGTTTGTCTTTGCTCCCCTGGGGATCAACTGGGTGGCTGGAGACTGGGGACTGGGAAAACTCCCTCATTCATGTGACTGGTGGTTGATGTTAGTGGGCAGCTAGGATCTCAGCTGGGACTGTCACCAGAATACCTACATGTGACCTTTCCATATGGTTTCTTGGCTTCCTCACTGAATGGTGGTTGAGCTCCAAGTTAGAAAGCATTCCAAGAGAGAGCCAGGGGAAAGCTAGCATCAGAAGTCACATATTACTTCTCCTGCATTCCATTCTTTAGAAGCATGTTTGTTTTCCAGTGGCTTGTTACTAATAGTCCTTTGAATTTTATGGATAAGCATCTTGAAAATTGTTTGTAATGAGGAAAAACAATCATATTATTATATACCCCTCAAAAAAAAAAAAACTCTTAATTGCTGAAGGAAAGTGTCTAACAATGTGTCTAAATATCTTCTAAGAAGCATAAAAATAACTTCCTGACACTATTGTGGCCTTTCTGATAATTTTTTTTGTTTGTGCCCTTTTTTTTCCATGGAACAAAACACTAGCCTCTATTGATTTTGGCCCCTATTCCCCATATTTGTCAAAATCTACAGCCTTATACATTATGTCCCGTATTAGATTTTCAAGGATATAGGTGTTTAGCTTAATTCCACCCTCTCTTGCAGTAACAGCAAACACATAAATAAACCTTGTTTGGTTCAGATTGTTGTTGCCTGAAGAGAACAATGAATTGAATGTAGAGGAAAGGAAGTTATTTAGACTGTCATGTTTGGGGATTTACCACAGTGATCTGTAGTTTTGCCCATTGTTTTTGTTCAGGGTTTCTCCCCCACCTCCTCCTGGTCAAGCTGACCTGGGCCGAGTGAATTCTGTTCTGGCCCATCTCCGACTCTTCACACAGTTCATCTTTTACCCCAGTCTTGCCTCTTTTGTCACCTTTTAAATCTCACTTACCTGCTCTCCTTTCTGGAGCCCTTGATAGCTAGATTACAAAAAAGGTTTACTCCACCCTTGAACCATAAGATTTCTGCATAATTCTGTAAATGGGGGTATAAATTAAGTTGAGCACAATATATTATAACATAATATAGAATCATAGCATTCTAGCATGACCCTTGGACAGTACCTGAGAGCAGTGCCCATGTCACTGTACAGTAAGGCCTCAATAAGTAATTGTGAGTGAATAAGAAGGACTGAGAGATTACATAACTTGCCCAAGGTTACATTCCTGGGCCATGACAGAATTTGTACAAGAACCCAGATCTTTTTTAATCTGTCCAGTCTTATGATTCTACACTGCCCAGCTTCCAGGAATTTGCATTACTTCTGGAAGACTTTTGGATGTTTGTGCCTCTTAGGATCTGAGGATTAACGATGCTGCAAAGTAAATGATTCCCCAGGCCATCTGGTGTCTGACCAGGTTGGGTTCTTGGCAAATGTTTTGTTTCCTCTTTCCTGATGTTAAGGAAGCACTTATTTTGGTTTAAGAAGTATTCTATTTCTTCTCAGGTTAGACCAAACAAAAATTTTAATTATGTCAACCAAGCAAATGGGTTTCTGATCATAATGTATTTTTAAATATTTGTAATGTTTTTCTTATTACAGTGATAATTCATGTTAATTGTAGAAAATACAGATAAGCAAAAAAAGAAATTTAAATGCCCATTATCCTACCCTGGCTCAAGGATAAGCATTAGTAACTAATTGACTATTTGGTATATTATGCTTCATAAGCCAGAAACCTGTGTAAGGCAGAAACCTGTCAGAGGAGGAAAAGTAAAATATTTTCCACTAAAACAAGCTATAGAAAAGTGGTAAGACTGAACCCTGTCGAAGGCCGGAAACTTGTGAGACCCAGAAAAACAAGACAGTCTGTCGAGTTCTGGCTCTCACAGTTTTCACTGTATAAGTAATTTTATCCCCCAAATTTGACCACTTCATTGAAACAAATTCCTTAAACTACAACTTACTATAACGGACACAAAATTGAAATAGCTATATATCTATTTAAGAAATTGGGTTCGTTATCAAAAAACCTTCCCACAAAGAAAACCACAATTCCAGATAGTTTCACTGGCAAATTCTGTCACACATGTAAAGAAGGAAGAAATAATATCAATATTACACAAATTCTTTCAGAAAATAGAGGCCAGAACCAGTGGTGTCACTGGGGGTGGGGGGGTTCAGAGGGTGTGGACAGCACCCCTTGACACTGTCAGAGGTGATGGCACCAAAATGACCCCCACAGTCCAGGGTGGTGGTGACGGTGGCAGCAGTAGGCAAGCCAGCGCCGCAGGGGAAGGGGCTGCCAAGGCAGTGGCGTCACTAGAGTTGTTGTCACTCGGTGTGGTAACTTATCGCCACCACTACCACCCCCACCACCACTCCCCATCACCCAGTGGGTAACTCTTTACCTCCCTTCCTTCCCCCACACCTCACCAGCCAGTCAGCGTGCAGGTGGGTAGGCTGTGGCACTTTGGCCAATGGTGGATGGAAGGAGCTACGGAGAGCCGTGGTGGGAGAGGCTGGGAAGGGTGGGACATACAATGGGGCACTCGGCCCTACGGGGGGGTAGGCGGGCCACCTCACCCACTGGGGAGTTGGGGGTGACACCATGAGTTACTGCACTGGGTGACACCGACCCTACTTACGCCACTGACAGAACAGTTCGCAAATACTTCTGCAAGGCTAATTTTGCCTTGATAGTAAAACCTGACAAAAAAAAAAAAAAAAAACACTGCAGACCAATATCTCTCATGAGCAAAGAGCAAATATTCTTAACAAAATAAATCAAATTGAGCAATATATGTATTGGTCCAAATTTATAATTCTATCAATGTAATTCGCTATATTAACAAAATAAAGAAAAAATATTATTTCAGTAGATGTAGAAAAATCATGTGACACAAATTAACACCCAGTCATGATAAAAACAAAAACAAAAACTCAGCAAATTAGAATTCCTCAGCCTGATGAAGAACATATATGATAACATCATATTTAATGATAAAACATTGAATGCTTTCCCTCTATGATATTGAACAAGAAAAGAATGTCTACCCACACCAATTTACTGATGTTTACTGATAATTTTGAAATGTATCAAAAATTTAAGATGGATTGTTTGATGAATAAAGGAATACAGAGATAGATAGAAATATCATAAAGCAAATATACCAAATTATTAGTTGCAGACAACAATTTCTACATGTACAATTCAGTGACATTGACTATATTCTTCAAGTTGTGCAATCATTTTCGCCTCCCTTTTCTGAATTGTTACTCCACCATTAATGTGAATTCACTGCTCCCTAAATTTATTCGTAACCTCTCGAGTTGGTTTTGTCAATTTGATCCCGTATAGATAGTTCCTTAAGAGAGCACAATGCTTAAGGCAGACATTCTTTATTAAATAAGCTAAACTATTGTTTGGTTTAAGGAAGGCTTCAGGGGATATTTTTGGCTTAAGGTTTAAAGATTATCTCAAAGGGCAAGGGTTTCAGAAGTTCATCCAGCCTCTATGGCTCAAGAAAGTCTAGAGTCCATGAGAGTTTTAAGTTCTGTTTCTCATTTTCCCCCTTTTGATCAGGATTCTTCTGTAGAATCTTTGATCAAAACGTTCAGTAATTGTAGCCAGGCAGCATCCAGTTCTTCTGGTCTCATGGCAAAGGAAGCAGTTGCTCATGAAGGCAATCAGCCACCTGTTCCGTTTGCTCTTCCTACTCCTGACTCTTCTACTTCCTCTGGTGCTCCAGGTGAATAGAGAACAATTGTTGTAACTTGGATGTCTGCTTGCAAGCTTTTGAGACCCCAGGCACTAAGCAACAAACTAGTAGGTAGAACAGAAGCACTAAAGACGATATTAGGCCAATTAACTGGGATGTCGCATGAAACCATGACGGTAAACCTTCAAACCAAGAAAACAAATCCCATGAGGTATTTGATTGTACATAATCAGCATCCGTGACTTTAATATTTCTTTTTAGAGCAAGTTTTCCTTTCTGGAAAAATTGCACCAAAACCACAGAGAGTTCCTGCATGTCTCCCTCATCCCCTCCCAGAACACTGTTGCTACAATTATTAACCTCTTGCCTAAGTTTCCCACGTTTGTTGTTACCTGAAGTCCATAGTTTACCTTAAAGTTCACTCTTTGCATTTTGTGAATTTTGACAAATGCATAATGTCATGTGTTCACCATTACTATATCCTACAGAATAGTTTAATTGCCCTAAAAATGCCCTGTGCTCTACCTATGTTTCCCTCCCCCTTCTCCCTCCTCCTGACAACCACTGATCTTTTCACTGCCTCTATAGTTTTGTCTTTTCCAGAATGTCATATAGTTGGAATCATACATTATGTAGTTTTTTCAGACTGGCTTCTTTGACTTAGCAATATGCATTTAAGACTCTTCCATGTCTTTTTGTAGCTTGATAGCTTATTTATTTTTATTGCCGAATAATACTCGGTTGTATGGATACACCACAGTTTGTTTATCCATTCACCTATTGAATGACATCTTGGTTGCTTCCAATATTTGGCAATCGTGAGTAAAGCTCCTATAAACATTTTTGTGCAGGTTTTTGTGTTGACATAAATTTTCAGTTTATTTGAGTAAATACCTAGGAGGGCAATTGCTGCATCATATGTAAACTTATGTTTAGCTTTGTAAGAAACACCAAACTGCTTTCCAAAGTGGCTGCTTCATTTTGCATTGTCACCAGCAATGAATGAGGGTTGCTATTGGCCTGCAGTGCTTTAGATTTTCGATTGTCAGTGTTTTAGATTTTAGCCATTCTAATAGGTGAGTAGCGGTATCTTATTGCTAATTTAATTGTCAATTCCCTAATGATACATAACATTGGGGATCTTTTTATATAATTATTTGCCATCTGTATATCTTCTTTGATGAGTGTCTCTTCAGATCTTTGCCCATTTTTAAACCGTGTTGTTTATTTTCTTATTGTTGAATTTTAAGTGTTGTTTGTATATTTTGGATACACATCCTTTATCAGATATGTGTTTTGCAAAAATATTCTCCCAGTCTGTGGCTTGTGTTTCATCGTCTTAACAGTGTATTATGCAGAGCAGAAGTTTTTAATTTTAATGAAGATCGACTTACTTTTTCCTTTATAGATGTGCTTTTGGTGTTGTATTTAAAAAGTCATTGCCAAAGCCAAAGTCACCTAGATTTTCTCCTATGTTATCTTCTAGAAGTTGTATAGTTTTGTGTTTAACACTTAGCTCTGTGATCCATTCTGAGTTAATTTTTTCAAAGGTGTAAGGTCAGTATCTAGATTCATTTTTTGCATGTGGATGTCTAGTTGTTCCTTTCTCCATTGAATTGCATTGCTCCTTTGTCCAAGATCAGCTGACTGTATTTGTGTGGGTCTGTTTCTGGGCTCTCTGTTCCACTGATCTTTTTGCCTATACTTTCTCCACATCGTACTGTCTTTATCACCAAACTTCTTTATTCAAATAAAACCCAAAATAAACAAAAATTTCTAAGGTAAATTTAATAAACCCTAGGAAAACATCTCTTAGATTTTTTTCTACACTCATTTAGATTTTTACAATAAAAATGATGTATCACTTATCCATTGCTGTATAACGAACCACCCCAAAACTCAATGGCTTAAAATACCAACAATTTATTATTCCTCATTATTCTGTGAGTTGACTAGATAGAGCTCAACTCAATGGTTCTGCTGATCTCACTTAGAATCTCTCATGCATCTGCCATCTCAGAGTAGAACTGCCCCATAGGGTTTCCAAAGCTGTAATCTTTATGGAAACAGACTGCCACATCTTTCTCCCATGGAGCAGCTGATGGGTTCAAACTGCCAACCTTTCAGTTAGCAGCCCAGCACTTAACCACTATGCCACCAAAGCTCCTTTTCTGTTGATTAAAGGAGGCCAAAAAGGCCCGCCAAGATTCAAGGGAAGAGGAAATAAACTACCTCTTGATATGAGGAGCAGAACATGCATATGAGGAGAAGGTGAATTCATGGTGACCACCTGGAAGACACCTAGCTCAGAGATTTGCTGCCCAAATTTCAATTTAAAGCACAGATTTAAGATGTTTGTAATTTATAAGGAAATAAATGGTTGTTTTTTTACAAGAACAATCTTTGCTTTCTAGATCATAGAGCTTTTTTTGTTAAGTAGCAGCTTTCAAAGTGCACCAAAGTGTTGGTTTAGGGGTACAATGTAAAGCATTCTGAACTGAATTGGCGAGTACTCGTTTAAGATCAACCTGAAATGAAATACAAAAAAAAAAAAAAAAAAGCCCATTGCCATTGAGTTGATTCTGACTCATAGTGACTCAATAGGACAGAGTAGAACTGCCCCATAGGGTTTCCAAGGAGCAGCTGGTGGATTTGAACCATTGATCTTTTGGTTAGCTGCTGAGCTTTTCACCACTGCATCACCAGGGCTCTGAAATGAAATACAGTATCCCTGAAATTAACAATATAAATCAGTGACAAAATATGATTTAACATAAAAATTCAATTAACACAGAATATTACAGCTCTTTGTATAACAGGGCAGAGAGTATCACAGTGTCCTCAGTGTCATAACAGCTACATATGACATAAAATGTCACTTACATTTCCCAGGAGAAAAAGGCTAAACAAGCTGTCATATTAAGAGTGGTATGAGCATTGCCACTACTTTGATCCTACTGATGTATCTTATTTGAAAAAAAATCCCAATTTACTCATCATGAATTATGTATTTTCTCTAAAACAAGTTACTGTAAACAGAGAGTTGTGTAATAACCAGCATTTTTCTTCCCTGATTTTCCAACTTAACAGCATCTGCCTTAGTTGCCTACATCTATGGCACCCTTCTACACTACAGTGTGGCTCCAATTCAGATCTCATATGGCAGGAGTGTGACCTAGTTTTGAAACATTCCTCTGATACTTTTAGCAATGTGAAAGATATGGTGCTCAGAGTACACTTTATAGAGAAATCTGATAGCATTTTCAATAAAGGAACTTAGAAAGTATCGCCATTGAACAAACAAATAAAAAGCATAGGAAAGAAAATGTCAAAACAGTGCCTATACCTAAAACAAACAAACAACAACAAAAAAAGGTGCCTATATCTTCTAACCTGGACAAATTGATAGCACAAACAAAAGGCTTCTAAATAACTTTTATTACTATATAAAAACAAGTCAAGAAAAAATAAATGCATATTATTCCTACAAAATTGTAAAATGTTCAGGTTATTTAATATTTTTCAATAAATGTGCTGAGATAAAAAGACAAATTTAAAGATAGAAATCTTAATAAACAATCTGAAAAGGAAATTAAGAAAACAACTCCATTTTACAATAATATCCAAAAGAATAAAATACATAGGAATAAATTTAACCAAGGAGATGAAAGACTTGTGTACTGAAAATTACAAAACATTGCTGAAAGAAATTAATGAAGACCTAAATTAATGGAAACATCTCTTGTTCATGGATTTGAAGACTTAACGTTGTCAATGTGGCAATACTCCCCAAAGCAATCCCTATCAAAATTCCAACGGTCTTTTTTGCAGAAATGGAAAGCTGATCCTCAAATTTATATGGAATTGTATGGGGCCCAGAATAGCTAAAGTTAAAAATCTTTTCTTTACACTTCTGGTCTTCAAGTACCTTGCCTATTCTTCCCTATGTGTAGCTGTAAGACAGAGCAGTTATAGTTTCCTGTTGGAGTTATCTAAAACAGGACATAGCAAGATAAAAATTCCATTAGATTGCAATAAAACTAGCATCAAGATTTACTTCTTCCTTTGTGCTTTTAGATTTGGCAGTTGACGTGGTCCACCAGTACTGCACTGGAATTTCCAACTCAGCAGGAAGAAGAGCCTAATTAACAATGAGACATACTCTTTATTCTGTCCTTTAGAATATGGCAACCACTTGTCAGTATTCCTGAAAAAGTGCAATTGGCTTCTTTGTCGTTTGATTGTAAGATCTGAGATTCTGTTTCTGAACATCACAGCTTAAATGAAGCCGTACAAGTAAAGAAAGTACTTTGGAGGGAGGGCTCAGTTTGACGTAAGGAGCAAAGGAAGCTGTACACTTTTGATGACATTAATTCAAAAAAATATATTTACTTGAGTTTCTCAATAAACCCTTTGAGAAAAAAGGCTTTAGTGTTGATTTAGATGAGTGTTAAAGCTTTCTTTTCTGAAATTAGATTATGGGGTAAGCCAAGCCAGACCATCTCTGCAGATGATATAAGCTATAATTATTTGGGGAGGTTTCAATCACTGTTTTGGAATTGATACCTGAGGCTTTCTTCTCTCCTATTCTTTTTGAGGGCTTTTTATAAGATATTTTGGAGGGAGATGCTTTAGGTAGGAATTATCAGCTTTTGAAAGATAAAGGTGCAATTGTCGTTAGAATATAAAGCCTATGAAAAGAAGAGTCTCAAACAGAAAGATTTTCTAGATATATTTTACTATGCATTGTTTTCATAGGGGCTGAGAAAGAAAAGAAGTTCCTATAATATCTGTAAGATTACCCTCATATTAGTCCACGTGAGAGATAAAATAAAGGGCTGGGACGAACAGTGCTCAAATACTTTGCAATGGAGCTATTCTAGTGCCAAATCCATAATTAACTTTTCATGGATAACTGCTTTTTTGGCCTATATGAAATGGAATGGCAGCCTCTATTCTCAGGGTTCAGTCATTCTTCCCCTGCCCCCGCCAAAAAAAACCCAAAAAAACCTGGGATTTTTTGCACCTTTATGTAATGAAACATCCATGTATCAAAATATATTTGTTTGGTTAGTAGCATGCGCTTACCATCGAGTTGATTCCGACTCATGATGACCTAGGGTAGGCAGGCCTACCATCTCCACAGCCAAAGCTGTTCAGCAGCTAAGATTTGAAGAACAAAAATTAAATTTGATTCGTCAGGGTCATATCCAAACCTACTCTGCCACCAGTGGCAGAGTGCCTGTGCCCTATTTCCAGGTATGGTTGGTCTTTTTCCCTTGGTTATTTGGGGCATTTGTCTTGGAAGAGAGAGCCAGAAGGTAAAGAAGCACCCCTTAATAACACCACTCTATTCCTAAAATTAAGAATTATTCAGAGGGGTCTAAGTTGGTGCAAATTAGTATAAAACAGAAAAACACAGCATAACGAAGTGGTTAGGATCATGGACTCAGGAGCCAGACTGCTAGGTTTTGAATCTCAGTTCCACCACTTACAAGCTGGGCAACCGTTGAGCAAGTACAATTATTACTCCCATTTTATAAATGAGGGATCTGACTTCTCCAAATGTCAGCTCCCCATCTATAAAATGGGGATAACAGTACCTACTTCACAGGGTTTTTCTGAGGATTAAATGAGCTTATATTTGAAAAGTGCTTACAATAGAATACATACAAGTGCTATGTAAGTATTTTTAAAAATAAAAACAGAAACCTAAGAAAAAGTGCACTTGGATGTTTGCAAAGAAGTTTATGCTGCTTAAACATTCAGACCTATTCTCATTCTAGGCAGGTTTGGGATTGTGGATCATAAAGTATACCAATCCCAAGGAAGCACTGGGACTAAGTTGGGTTTTGGATAATCTTCCAGGCCTGACCCAAGATTTCTTCAGTCACTCAGGGCTCAGTCACTGTTCCAAAATACCCTAATATAAAGCCTGGTCTTAGATGTGAGCACAGACCAGCTGGAGTGGTGAAGAGGGAGAAGAGGTGGGGAGAAGTGAGCTAAATTTCCAGTTATTTTCCTAAATTTTTTTCCCTGTATTTTAGTCATGATATCTGTATAGCATCATAGTCTAAACCCTGTCCTGGAGAGTCATGATCTGACTCTGAAACTTTAGTACTAGTTCTACTTAGTTTTGGAATCATTGAGCTCCTGGGAAATGACTAAATGATCAAAGCACATCATGCTGCCAGTTTACCAAATTAATCAACCGATAGACATATGTTGAGCATCTATTCTGCATGAGGCACTGGGATTCTGTGTAAGGCACTGTGACAAATGCTTTGGTCCTCAACAAGAAAAAGGTAACATGACCACAATTTATATACAGTCATCCCTCAGTATGCACAAGGAATTGGTTCCAGATCCCTGTGGACACCAAAATCCATGGATGGTCTTTTATATATGTATATATAAATGCCTTATATAAAATGTCACTGTTGTTGTTATTAGGCGCCATTGATTCTGACTTATAGCAACCCTATGTACAATAGATTGAAACGTTGCCAGGTCCTGCACCATCCTCACAATCATTGCTATGTTTGAGCCCATTGTAGCAGCCACTGTGTCAGTCCATCTCATTGAGGATCTTCCTCTTTTTCGCCGACCTTCTACTTTACCAAGCATGATGGCTGTCTCCACGGACTAGTCCCTCCTGATAACGTGTCCGAAGCATGTGAGATGAAGTCTCACCATCCTTGCTTCTAATGAGCATTCTGGCTGTACTTCTTCTAAGACAGATTTGTTCATTCTTCTGCAAGTCCATGGTATGTATATTCAATATTCTTTGCCAACACCGTAATTCAAAGGCATCAATTCTTCTTTGGTCTTCCTTATTCTTTGGAATAAGGAAGCTTTCACGTGCATATAAGGCAACTGAAAACACCATGGTTGGGTTAGGCACACCTGAGTCCTTAGAGTGGTATCTTTGCTTTTTAACACTTTAAAGAGATCTCTTGCAGCAGATTTGCCGAATGCAATGCATTGTCTAACTTCTTAACTGTTGCTTTCTGGGGTGTTGATTGTGAATCCAAGCAAAACTTGCATATAACCTATGCACATCCTCCTGTATACTTCACATCATCTCTAGATTACTTATAATACCTAATACAATGTAAATGCTGTGTAAATAGTTGTTATACAGGACTATACTGTTTAGGGAATAATGACAAGAAAAAAAGAAGTCTTTTTTTTCCCCAAATATTTTGAATCTACTGTTGGTTGAATCTGAAGATGTGGAACCTGTGGATATGGAGGGCCGACTGTTTATATTGATCATGTCCTTTCCAATTCACGTAAGTTCACAGGTCCCAATCAATACATAGTCTTTCAAGAAATCCTACTTTATGATTAAAATAAATATTGACAGTATGTAACTCAATCATCTTATGGCTAAACAGGAGATGCTAACGCGTAGGGCTGGTTTGTAAAAGTGGAGTTACACATGCCAACATTTTACATGGTGGATCTCTGTCCAGCATCATCAAGGGTGAAGTTTCTTTTCCTTGCTGCTACTTCATTGTTTAACTCTAAATCCGATTTGTCTGTGTTGTTGCCAGAGTTTATTGCCATGGAGCCGTCCACTCCTTCTGTAGTGTCTCCATTGGGGTGAAGAAAGTTAGGATTTGGCTCTTTAGGACGTTTCCATTGTGGTCTGGTGACTATCCAAAAAATGAGGGCTCCGAACAGCAGAATCAGAAGGCCAAGGGTATTTGTGAAAATACCTTCCGGTGGAAATGAACTGTATGAGGGATTTTTCCTATGAAAAATAAGAGTGTGTGTTAAATTACAAATAGGGTAGTGTAACAACATTCAAAGCAGTGCTGAATTTAACTGCTCAAACTGTACACTGGTAGAGCTGCAATGTAAATTCCCTTAAAGATTGATATTAAGGAGAAATTTAAGTCATACTATAAGCCACTCAATGGAATACTATGAAATTGTTTAAAAAATCATAATCATGCAATTGATGTTCATATAATATTTTAATATAGCATCCGGAACACTTGTATCACTTAAGAATTGAAAAAAGATGAAAAGAATGTATGCACATTTTAATTACAATTCATATAAAAACACGCAGATCAGAAAGACTGAAAGGGAATGCAGAACTTGAGCACTGCACTTGAATCTGTTGGACTTTTTGGTCCTTCTTCCAAGCTTTTAATAATGATGATATATGCATAATAAAAAATTTTTTACAAATTGATATTTTTTATTTTAAAATTTAATGTAGTTTAAAACAATATTTATATTACATTTTCCAAAGAACAAGTACTTAATATGTTATAGCTTAAGTATTACAATTAGGAAACGTATGCAACTTACAGGACAAAAAACAGTTTTTCTGTCAATCCCATAAGTGCTGTTGCAATCACTGTTCCAAAGATGAGAAGTCCAGAGTAAACGTGTATGGGCATGAGAACTGCTCGGAGAGAAAGTGGAGCATATGGAAGCAGGAAAACGAGAAAACCTAGGAGAAGCTAAACACAAAAAAAGTGCAAAAGGTTATTTAATTTTAAACTGTAATTTAATTTTAAAATTATTATAAAAGTAATATGTACAAAGTGAGAAAACCTTTCATAAAGGACCAAGGGCATAAAATGAAAAGTAAGTTACCCTAATCCACAGTTCCCCTAGCCAAAGGTAATACTTGTCACCACTTTCTCATGTTTCCTTCTGGAGAATTTCTAACCCTTTGCAAGCATAACGAAAAACAAAAAATAAAACCAAACCCATTGCCTTTGGGTCAATTCTGACTCAGTGACTCTATAGGACAGATCAGAATTGTCCCATAGGGTTTCCAAGGCTGTAAATCTTTACAGGAGCAAACGGCCACATCCTTCTCCCAGGGAGCAGCTGATGGGTTTGAACTGCGGACCTTTTGGTTAGCAGCTGAGTGCTTTAACCACTACACCACCAGTGCTCCTCGTTACTCGAGTCTCTCTCTATATATGTGTGTCTGTGTATGTATAAAACCAAAGTATATATGTATATATAAAACCAAAAACCAAAGCCATTGCCACTGAGTTGATTCCAACTCATAGCGACCCTATAGGACAGAAACTGTTCCATAGGGTAGTTTTGGTTAGCAACCAAGCTCTTAACCACTGTGCCACCAGGGCTCAGTGTGTGTGTGTGTGTGTGTGTGTGTGTGTATAAAAGAAAAGGGAGCTAACTATACATATTTTTCTGCATCTTGCTATTTTCCCTTAACAGTATAACTTGGAAATCTTTTCATATCAGCACACATTTATCTAGTTAATTCTTTTTGGTGGCTGTCTAATATTCTATTTTAATTTTAAGGATGTAGCATAATTTATTTATTCAGTTCGGTATTTATAGATGTTTCTGTTTCTGTTTTTTTGTTATCACTAACAAGGCTGCAGTGAACATTCTGATACTTGTTTGTTTTTTATCTATTTCCTAAGGTTGCTAAGAGGAAGGAAATAAGAGTTTTTAATCATTAAAACCAAATATAAACAGGCATAATTTACTTAGTTCAACTTAAAAAGTTATGTGGAAAGAAACTGACAGTTTTGTTTCATGAAGAACAAATGAGTTCTCCAGAAAAGTTATCTCCATTTCCTTGGTAATTAAATCTCTAGTGGGATACTTCTCTGCAGTAGAGACAGCAAGATTCATATATAAACTGAAGTCATGTGTGCTATACATTCACAGTTTTTGTTTTGTTGCCCCACATTTCCTGCCTGTTAAGTATTCTCTTCAAGAAAGTAAAGATGATTTAGTGACTAATGAATTACTGAGTCTAAAAGGGCATTTTTCCTCCAAGTTTCTATTTGGTCCCTGGGTGGCGCAAACAGTTTGCGCTTGGCTACTAACCAAAAGGTTGGCGGTTTGGATCCACCCAGCAGAGCAGCAGAAGAAAGTCCTGCTGATCTTCTTCTGTGAAGATTAAAAAACAAAACTCATTGCTGTGGAGTCAGTTCTGACTCATGGCAACCCCCTGTGTTACAGAGTAGAATGGCTCCATACGGTTTTCTTCACGGAAGCAATTCGCTGGACTTTCTTCTGCAGAGTGCTGGGTGGGTTCCAACAGTCAACCCTTGGGTAGGTAGCCAATCACAAACCGCTTGTGCCACCCAGAAGCCTATGGAGTGCGGTTCTACTCTGACACACGTGGGCTTGCCATGAGTCAGAATGGACTTGATGGCAATCGTTTGTTTTGTTTTTCTTTTTAAAATCTGGAATCTACCACCTTTAAAAAACAACTACTGAGTAAGAGAGAATGAGGAGAAAAGCACTAACATCACTGTTTGCCTTTTCCTGATTCAGATCAAAGGACTAATGGGGGTACCAGAAGGAAAAAAAAAAAAAAAATTTTTTTTTTTAAGGCAGGATAAAATCAGTTTATAGACAACAGTAATGAATGGAAAGAAATTAAAAATACATAATAGGCTATTTGCATATTTTGTTTTGTACTCAATACCACAAATGCTAGAAAACAAGAGAAACGGTTCAGAGGGTGGCTCAGGATATTCCTGATTCTCCTTCAGTGAATTTAGTGAATTTGATATAAGGATTAAAGGAGCAATTCCTGAAGTACATGTTGTCCTTTCTATAAAAAAATGTGTCTTGAGGAAGTGACTATTAGAAATTTCTGTGAATAAGTCACCGTATCTTTTTTGTGACTTACCCACAGAAAAAAAGCTTTTTTCTTTTCTCACCCACAGAAATATACATTTCCCACATCCCTGTTCTCCTGCCTTTTTTCATTCCTAAGCTTTTTACTGTTTTCTCTCACTTCCTTCATGATTTATCGTGTGTGTCTCCTGTAATCCTGTGGGGTTCAATGATCTAAGCAGGTGGGACATTAGAAATTTGCTTACAGGGCCCTTGGGCTATTCAACTCCCCTAAATCTTATTTTCACTATTAAAATTTTTTCTACCATAAGAAAATTGCTTTTAAAATTAAAGTAAAAAAGTTATTACGGAATGTTTAATTTTGATTAAAAATGCTCCATGTGAACTTCTGTAAAGACTTTCCAGCGAGTGTTCTTATGTTTACTCTGTGCAGCCTCCAAACCGTCTCCCACACTGGAGCCAGAATGGTATTTTTTTAAGTGAAAATCATATCATGTAACTCATCTGCTTAACATCTTCCAGTAGCTTCCCACTATTCCCAGACTAAAGCCTAGATCCCTAACCATGTCTCACAAACCCACCGTCCATGAGGATATGGCATATGGGAACTCTTACATACTGCTGCAGGAAGATACCTGGAGTCAGTACTTCAGAAAACATGTTAGGCTGAACATGCAATTCCACTCTTAAGTACATGCCTAGAGAAACCTTGCATATGAGTACCAGGAGATGGGTACATGATTGTTCAATGAAGCAGTGTTTGTAACAGAAAACAATTTAAAATAACCCAAATAAAGAATGAATAAATTTGTGGTATGGTCATACAATGGAATGAGAAAGTAAAAATGAATGAACTACAGGTAAAGGAATCAATATGGTTGAATCAGTAGAGTGAAAAAAAAGTCTCAATAGAATACATAGTACATACATAGTATGAGATCACTTTTAAAAAATTCAATTAAAAAAAGAGCAAACCTAAACAATATATTGTTTGGAAATTCATAGTATGTGGTAAAATTATAAATAAAAAGGGAACAAGAGGTCAGGAGAATGGTTACCTCTAAGGGTTGGGGTAGGTAGAGAGATGAGGGGTCAAGGAGGGTACAGGGGACATCTATGCTTTCTAAATCAGGTTGGGTGGTGGAATCATGGGAGTCCATTTCATAACCATACATACATTTTTTTTTCAAAAATGCCACAGTTAGATTTTACAAATGGTAAAAACTGTAAGCTAGAAATGCTTTACAATCCACAGATAAACGTGAGGTAAGAAGACTTTTGGGCCCTTTTTGGTTGGATCTTTTTGTCACTTGTTTCTTTCCCTCCCTCCTTCCTTCATTTATTGAAACAACCCAGACACTGGCTTCATCTGGCAGGTAAATACTGCTTTTCCACACAGGAACTAAATCAAACCCTGACAGTGCTAAGGTCGAGAGGACCTAATCTTCAAAATCTCTCCCTTCTCTTCATACTCTGCGCTAGGTTTGTTTCTTGAGTTGGACTGAGAGTGTGAACTGACTTCACAAACTTGGGTGAATGGTCTGCACGCAATTTATACTTAGTGCCTGAAGTGCACTGGCCGTTCCAGCTGGGAACACCCCTGTGGCTGGTGTTTTGACAGCCAGTAGCAAATCAGCCTGCAGCAGTTGTGTCCAGAGTGGCTACTTCCTGTCCTCTACCCAGAAGTGGCAGCCCCTGGAAGTGCCACTAAGAGAGAATTCATCTTCACTTAAACCTATGAAATCTGACAGAAAACATCTCTGTCAAAGCATATTTTTGTGGCTCATGTATTTTTGCAACTAAGAATATGGAGGCAGGCATTTTTGTCAGTCATAACGAAGGAGCTCAGCACCTATCAAAAGTGGAGAAAGAAAGTTTAGAAATGGTTTCTTCCCAATGAGAAAGGAATTGTTCTTTAATTTCTCCCTTCCTGCACCTGGGAAATCTGTTCTGTCATTTCTAGGGAGAAGAAACACAAATAAAAAAGCTTTCTTACAACAAAGGAATAAAGCTGAAATGTAGTTAATTTTTCTTAGACTAAAACAAGAAACACACACACACACATATATAAAAAATCACACACATACATACATACACACATTTATATGCATATGTAATTTATACATAATATATACAATTTTTATGATTTATATATATTTAAAAATTCAAGCAAATCAAACAAGACATATTTTAAAAATCAGTAATTCCCCAGCCAATCCCACTCCTACAATGGTAGCAGTTTAGTATATTCTCCCATACCTTTCTTGACCCATCTATACATGTATTTTTTTTTACTTTCTTTCTCCAAAAATAACATTCTACTAGACACATAACTCCCCATTATCTTTTAAACTGAAGTATATATCATAGACTTCACTCGTGGGTCAGAAGCTATAACTGTAATATTCTTTTTTTAATAAGGTTACGAACCTTATGATGGAGAAATAATGCTGAGTTATCTGAGTTGGCCCCATCTAACCCCACGAGTCCTTAAAAGCAGAGGACTTTCTCTGGCTAGAGGCAGAAGAGATGTGGCAGGAGAAGTCAGAGAGTTTACAAGCATGAAATGAATTCCACACACCATTGCTGTCTCTGAGATGAAGAGGGGGCCGCTCACAAGGACTGAGAGGTTAATATCCAGCAAGGAAATGGGGACCTCAGCTCCACAACATCAAGGAGTTAGATTCTGCCAACAACCTAAATGTGCTTGCTTAGAAGCTGATTCTTCCCCAGAGCCTCTGGACAAAAGCCCAGGCTGGCTGACACCTTGATTTCAGCCTTGTGAGACGCTGAACAGAGGAACCAGCTGAACCAACCTGCACTTCCGACCTGCAACAACGGTAAGGTAATAAATTTGTGTTGCTTTAAGCCACTAAGTTTTTGGTAATTTGTTCCGGCAATAATAGAAAAATGATAAAATACTTCATGGATTTTTTAAAGGTATTTATTAAGTCATTTTTCCTTGTGTATTTTGCTGTTCTCTTTGTAGTTTCTAAAGTGAATACGTAGTTGGTGTATTTTAAGTTCTTTACAAAAAATAAATAAATAAAACCATTTAAACCTATATTTCTCTGAGAACCACTTTAGTTAAGACTTATAGATTTTAGAATAAGTATTCTCTTTTTTATTAATTCTTAGATATTTCTTAAATTTACATACTAAGATACATAACAGAGTATATATTGGCTTTTAGAGAATCCAGATTAAAGGGCATATCTGGTATAGAAAATCTTTCTTTAAACTTTAAAAGCATTTATCATTATTATTATTATTATAAAAGAAATACATGCATGTTACAGAAATGTTAGAAGATACAGAAATTGAAAAGAAAAATAATCTACTAGAATCCAGCCACCTAGAGATAATCAGTGTTAACATTCTGGTGTGTATCTTTTCAGATGTTCTGAGAATGGCTTGGTGTATACCTAATTCAGTAAAGGCATTTTAACTCATTTTAACTACTATGCTCAGAACTATAGACAAACTCTCACAGGTAAGCTGTGTGTGAGTTTGGGTGGTTTCCCCTCTCTTCCTCAGAGATATGGCTGTCCACTAAGGATGCTCAAACATGGGCTGAGGGATCGTGGGGGAGTCGTGGAAGTGGTGGATTATAGGGAGGGTTCAGGGCTTGGACAGACCTCGGCCTGAGTGCCTGCTCTGCCACTAGCTGTGTAGCAGGAAAAGTTATTTACCTCTCTGTGCATCTTCACCATCAATAAACCACGTCATGGGTGACTAAAGGATTAACTGAATTATGTACAATGCTTCACACAGTGCACAGGCTATAGTAACCTGCATCCTGATGCAGCGCAGAGGAAATGAGAAAAAGCCAGGGTAACTGTTATGGATTGAATTATGTCCCCCAAAAATGTGTGTATTAACTTGGTTAGGTCATGTGTGGTTGTCCTCCATTTTGTGATTCTCCTATGTTTTATAAATCATAATCTCTGCCTGTGGTTAAAAAGGATTAGGGTAGGCTATAACACCCTTGCTCAGGCCATGTCCCTGATCCAATGTAAAGGGAGTTTCCCTGGGGTGTGTCCTGTACCACCTTTTATTTCCCAAGAGATAAAAGGGAAGCAAGTAGAGAGTTGGGAACCTCATACCACCAAGAAAGCAGCACTGGGAGCACAGTGTATCCTTTGGACCTGAGGTTCCTGCGCTAAGATGCTTCCAGACCAATGGAAGACCGATGACAAGGAACCTCCTCCAGAGCCCAGAGAGAGAGAGAAAGCCTTCCCTTGGAGCTGGCGCCCTGAATTTGGACTTATAGCCTACTACACTGTGAGAAAATTAATATCTCTTTGTTAAAGCCATCCACTTGTGGTATCGATGTTATAGCAGCACTAGGTGACTAAGACAGTAACTGACCGCTGAAAACAGAATAGGGAGTGCAGGAAATTCCTAAGGAGATGCCAGTAAACCAAGTGGGTCTCCCAAAGCAGCCGGCAGCACCTCAGTGGTCCCTGCCCTCATCCATCTTACTCTCTCTGGGCAGAGGGTACCCTAGTTGGAAGAAGAAGAGGAAGCTACCTCCCAGATGCGAGGTAGTGGCTGAAAACACTGAGGGAAAATTAACCTTGAGGAGAGGAGGGTGTTATGGATGCCTGAGATCTGAGCTAGGTTCAGCTGTCCAATTTGAGATATTTTCCTTTTTCCTCAGTGATCGAAAAGATCATGTTTGATACGAGGTTTTCTTAGTGCTTCCCTCCTGCCTGGCATTTTTCCATTCCCCCGACCCCACCCCCAGGCCTGGTAATGCACACTTAAATAATTAATAGAGTCCATAGAGATATTAAGTTTTCTTTAATTAAAATTCAGAAAGCCATTTAAGATAGAAATAATGGAATAACTATGTGTCCCACTACAGTTTAATTCCTTAAGAAAAAGAAAAATGACAAATAAATGTCTGGTAAAAGAACCATTTTTTTTAAGGGATGTGAGGGTTAATTTTATATGTCAACTTGGCTAGGCTATGGTGCCCAGCTGTTTGGTCAAGCACTAGTTTAGCTGTTGCCATACACAAACTGTTAAGTTGGTGATTCGAATCCACCCAGAGGCGCCTTGGAAGAAAGACCAGATGATCTGCTTCCAAAAGGGCACAGCCTTGAAAGCCTTCAAGTGCAGTTCTACTCTGCACACCAGGAGTCACCAGGAGTCAGAATCAGTGGCGGCTGCTCTGGTTTTTTTGATGAAGGTATTTACAGGTGATTACACTTAGAGCAATTGACCTTTAGTAAAGCAGATCACCCTCTACAACATGGTGGGCCTCATTCATGCAGCTGAAGGCCTGAAGGGCAGACACTGAGGTTTCTGAGGGGGAAAGATTCTGCCTCAAGACAGAACACAGTTATCTTACTCGAGTTTCCAGCCTGCCTCCTGCCCTATGGATTTTGAACTCAAGACTGCTGGACTTTCCAACCTGTTACCTGACCTATGGATTTTGGACTTGCCAGCCCCTACAATCTCATTAGCCAATTCTTTAAAATCTCTCTCTCTATGTACATATGTGTATATTCCTGGTTCTGTTTTTTATGGAGAACTCTGACTGATACAAGGGGTCGTACATTTTAGGATATGTTTTGGGGTTTTGTGGATTCACTCTACTTTCTTATTCCTCCTATATTCACAGAAAAGTAAAGCTCCCAATGATGTCCCAATCCAGTAGTTGGATTATATACTGTACTAAGTAAGGAAGGGCAGTGAATCAATATATTTTATAAAGATTTTTTAACAAAATGGTTAACACCAAAAAGAATTTTTAAATTAACCTTTACCTCAGTGACCCAGAATAGCCAAATAGCAAGCCAAAACAGATTGCTCTCAAGAGTATGTGTTTTTAAAAAGTGAAGGGAAGCAATAATACCAACAACAACCAAAAAAAAAGTGTGTGGTTACACATATATATATGCATATATGTATATGGGTATATAAATATGTGTACATATGTATAACATACAGATGTATCTATATGCATATGTATGTCTTAAGCTGGAAACCCTGGTGGCATAGCGGCTAAGTGCTACGGCCACTAACCAAAGGGTTGGCAGTTTGAATCCTCCAGGCGCTCCTTGGAAACTCTATGGGGCAGTTCTACTCTTTCCTGTAGGGTTGCTATGAGTCGGAATCGACTTGACGGCACTGGGATGTCTTAGGCTGGGTTCTCTCATGAAGTAAAACTAGAGAGAGAGAGAAAGAACGAGACTTATCTCGAGGAAATGGCTCACATAGTTGTGGAAACTGGCAAGTCTCAAATCTGTGTGTCAGGTGCTAGGCTAGAGGCTTCTCCTGACTCATGTGCTTGCAGGGGCTGCTGGCTTACAGGGCTGTGGGATCTGGTGGATCCCAAATCTGCAGGTCAGGCAGCAGCTGCTGGCTCATGTCCCAAGAACCAGAGATCAAATGATGACGAGTCAGATGCAAGATTGAGAGCAAAAGCAAGTGAGCTTTCCTAGAATGTCTATGTATTTTGGTTGCAGGCCACACCCCTAAGGAAAATTCTCTTGTAACTGATGGGCTGACTACATCATGGAAGTGATTACACTGTATTACTTACAGAAGAGCAATCAGTCCAGTGTCTGCCAAAGCACTGAGAATCATAACCCAATCAAGCTGACACATAACATTAACCATCACAATGTATATACAGGTATGTGTATGCATGCATATATATTCATATATGTAGTAAGTCACATAGAGGGCACAGTTACGGATCCTTTTTAGACATATCCAAATACCTTGTGAGTTTGGTTTTGTGGGTTTGGAGGCTTAGAACCGTACTCTTGTGGGACAACTTGGTCAACTGGCATAATATACTTCATAAAATTTATGTTCTACACCCTGGTTTGGTGAGTAGTGTTCAGGGTCTTAAAAGCTTGAGAGTGGCCATCTAAGATACAACTATTGGTATCTATTTGTCCAGAACAAAAGAGGATGAAGGAAACCAGAGACTCAGAGAAGAAACTAGTCTATAGGACTAACAGTCTACATGAACCACAGCCTCATCTACCCTGAGACCAGAAGAACTAGATGGTGCCCAGCTACTGCTATCGACCGTTTTGAGCAGAGCCACAATAGATGGATCCTGACAGAATGGGAGAAAAATGTGAAACAAAACTCAAATTCTCAAAAAGTCCAGACTTACTGGACCTGTTGAGATTGGAGGACTCCCTGAGACTGAGGTTACCTTGTTACTAATAACAGAGTGGCTTGTAAAGATAAAGAATATGACCCATGAGTACTGTGCTCCTTTAAAAAATTACCTATATGAGACCAAATGGTTAACGATTACCCTAAAGCAAAGAGAAAGCAAAGGGGTAGGGAAAACAGATTATTGGAAACAGAATGGTACTAATGAGAATGTTGGCACATTGTGAAAAATGTAATCAATGTCACTGAATAATCTGCATATAAATTGTTAAATGGGAACCTAATCTGCTGTGTAAACTCTCACTGAAAACACAATAAAATTAAAAAAAAAAAAACTGAAGGGAAGACAAAGGGATAAATAAAATAGAATGCTGAATTTTGTCATTGTACTTCAAAATCCAACAAAGAAATATAAATTCATCTCTTCACTCATAAAGTTAAACCTAGAAAATAGAAGTCATAGAGAACGTGGGGAAGAAATCTATAGCTCTTGCCAATGCTAGTTTATTTAGCACATGGAACTTAAAAGTCCAAGAAATGTTAGTGTAGATGTTATGAGATGGAAACTTTCCTACAGACATTTGTCAAAATTTAAATCTCACATTCAAGCTCACAGTCTGAATTCTGCAGTTCCAGTGGCCCTTCTAGGGGAAAATACTTATAATGGAAACAAACTCATCACAAGGACTAGTAGGAATGGGATATTTCCAAGAAACTGAATGTTTAGAGAACATCTACTGTATCTGAGTTGTTTTACTTTTTCTACTTGTTTATAAATACACCGATTCACTGACCTGTAAGAAGTAAAGTATGACAGCTATCAATCCAATCCAGCTGTGCAGACTGTACATATTGGGGATATTCCCAGCATTGTGGTAATCAAAAACGGCCACCATAGCGATAATTGCAAGAATGGCAGCAACGGAGTTTAAGCCTGCATGAATGGATTTCATCAGTAGCTTGCTGCATTTCCAGGTCCATGGCAGTCTGTATACAATGATGGCTAAGGAGAGACAAAAAAGGGCAGAATGTGTTTAAAAAAAAAAAAAAGCAACACAAGACAGTTTGACATGCCAGATACTCTTTCATGAAGTCCCTTTCTCTTGGTTCTGCTTCTCTTCACTTCCCTGTGTTACTCCTGCCTCTCCGGTGGCTCTTTCTTGGGCTCTTCTGCTAGCATCTTCTTCACTTATAATTTGCTAACATGGGTGCTCCTCAGATTCATTCCTACAGCTTCTGCTCACCCTGCATTCTCTGTGAGGGTGGTCTCATTCACTCTCCCACCAAAATGCTATCCACATGGCAAGGACTCCAAAATTTTTATCTCTAGCCCAAAACTTGCCTTGTTGGCAATGGGTATGGTGCGGGTGCGGGTAGCCCAGAACTTGCTGCCTAACTCCAGACCCACATACCTAACTACTTTCTCTACATCGCCATATAGATGCCTCCCAAATATCTCAAACTGAATACATCCAAAACTAAACTCTTGATCTTATGATCTGGTTTATGCCTGTTGTCTCCTTCTTAGATGTGTGTTAGTTTTATAAGAAAAAGAAAGATTAATGATAGAAATATATGCAAAATGTTTAAATAGACATTTCATAAAGGATTATATCTAAGTGGTAATAAGCATAAGAGAAGTAATCAACTCATAAATAGTCATTAGGGAAATGCAAGTTAAAGCCAAAAGAAAATATCTCTACCATCCACCTGAATGGATAAAAACAGAAAGTACTGATTATTGGAGAGGATGTGAAGTAATCAGAGCTCTCATATTTGGCTAATGAGAGTGCAAATGAGAACAACCACTTTGGAAAACTGGCAGTATCTACTTAAGCTAAGCTTATGCATACCTTATGATCCAGCAATTCCACTCCTGAGTATATGCCCAAAAGAAATATACAATATATTCATCAAAAGACCTCTACTGGAATATTATTAGCAGCACTGTTTGTAGTAGCCCCAAAGTGGAAACTTCCCAAATGCCCATCGCCAGTAGAATAAATAAATAGTGATATTTCCACACCAGAGAATATACAACAGTGAGAATGAATAATCTATAACTACACATAATGATATGGATCAACCCACAATGTCAATCCCAAGAAGCCAGGCACAAACAATTTATATAAAGTGAAAGCGCAGGCAAAATTCATCTCATGAAGGAGTATACAGCAACTGGAAGGGAACACACAGAGGATTTCAGGCTACCAGTAACATTCTCCACCACCTGTCTGTCAGTCTATCGTACTGCGGTGGCTTGCATGTTGCTGTGATGCTGGAAGATACGCCATCAGTATTTCAAATACCAGCAGGGTCACTTGTGGTGGATCGGTTTCAGTGGAGCTTCCAGACTAAGACAGACTAGGAAGAGTGAGGCCTGGCGATCTACTTATGAAAGTTAGCCAGTGAAAACAGAATATTGTCTGAAACTTCAACTCTCTTTCTTTGGATGAGCCATCAGGAGGGACTGATCGCTGGAAAAGGGCATCATGGAAAAGGACATCATGTTTGGTAAAGTGGAGAGCCAGTAAAATTGAGGGAAAACCTCAATAAGATGGACTGACAGCATGGCCGCAACAACGAACTCAAACATACCAACAATTATGAAGATGGCACACAGCCAGGCAATGATTCATTCTGTTATACATTGGGTTGCCATCAGTTGGAGCCAATTCAATAGCAACTGTAAACAAACAACACTAATATTCTGCTCCTCGATCTCAGCGTTGGTTTCATAGGTGTTCAGTAAGGGATGATTCATCAAGCTATATACTTATATGTATACTTTTCTGAATGTAGATTAAACTTCAATAAAAAGGTTTTTTAAAGTGTTGTAGTTTAGACAATAGATTATATGGTCACCTTAACCTACATTCAATTAATTTTTGCTCTGAAGACAATATCCTGCTTCTACCCACTCCCTCTCATCCATGTCAGAGAAAATTTAGATATTTGGAAATGTGAGCAGATTGAAAAAAGTTTAAAGAATACAGTCATCCCTCAGTATCCATGGGGGATTGGTACCAGGACCCCGGTGAATACCAAAATCCTCGGATGCTCAAGTTCCTTCTATAAAATGGCACAGTATTTGCATGTAACTGATGCACATCCTCCTGTATACTTTAAATCATCTCTTGATTACTTATAATACCTAATACAAAGTAAATGCTGTGTAAATAGTTGTTATACTGTATTATTTAGGACATGTACAGACAAGAAAAAAGTCCATACTCAGTACAGACACAGCCATCATAGGCCCAACTACAGAGTACACGTCAGCAACAACATAACATTTTTTTCCCCCATATATTTTCAATTCGTGGTTGTTTGAATCTGATGCAGAACCTGTGGATATGGAGGGCCAACCGCACTTCCTTGGAAGACAGATTCAACTGTATTGGCAGTGTATCATGTATACTTCATAATTCCTAGCAAGTAGAACCCTCTCCCCACCAAAGATAATTATAATTTGAGTATATAAAACTTCAGAGCATCATTAAAATTTAAGGAATTATTTAGTCCATTTTCAGGCAGAAACATCCAAACCCACAAAAACAGATATGACCTCAGCCTCTTTTAAGCTTTCAGCACAAAATGTCAATCTTTCAACTCTTTGATACCATTCCAATGCTTGACACCTGTAGTGGGTTGATTAGCATCCTCCCAAAATTCATGTCCACATGGGACCTTGGAATGTGACCTTATTTGGAAATAGGGTCTTTGCAGATGTCCTCCTTTAGGATGGGGTCATACTGGATTAGACCAAACCTGTTGCTGTTGAGTCGATTCTGTCTCATAGTGACTCATAGAACTCACTGACTCATAGAACCCACCAGCTACTCCACAGGAGAAAAGACCTGGCAGTCTGCTCCCATAAATATTACAGCCTAGGAAACCCTATGGGGCAGTTCTACTCTGTCCTATAGGGTTACTATGAGTCAGAATCGACTTGACAGCACAAGTTATGGACTGAATTGCATCCCCCAAAAATTTGTGTCAACTTGGCTAGGCCATGATTCCCAGTATTGTGTGACTGTCCTCCATTTTGTGATCTGATGTAATTTTCCTATGTGTTGCAAATCCTAACCTCAGCCTGTGATTAATGAGACAAGATTAGGTTAAGTTAAAGAGGTTAGGGTGGAATGCAACACCCTTACTCAGGTCACAGCCCTGATCCAATTGATGTAAGGGGAGTTTCCCTGAGGGGTAGCCTGTATCACCTTTTATCTTATAAGAGGTTAAAAGGAGAGAGAAGTGAGCAGAGAGAGAGGGACTTCATACCACCAACAAAGAAGATCTGGGAGTGGAGTATGTCCTTTGGACCCACACTCCCTGTGCTGAGAAGCTCTAGACCAGGGGAAGATTGATGACAAGGACTTTCCCCCAGAACCAAAAGAGAGAAAAAGCCTTCCCCTGCAACTGGCACCCTGAATTTGGACTTGTAGCCTCCCAAACTGTGAGAGAGTAAGTCTCTTTAAAGCCATCCACTCGTGGTATTTATTATAGCAGCACTGGATAACTAAAATAGCACACAACAATAACACCGTTGTTACGGTTATCATCATCATCATCCTCCTCCTCCAAGCACTGCCTGGTTGGAATCTTAGATGAGTGGACTTGAACATCTCCATATGAAAAGGAAATACTCAGGATGTGTTTGTTAGAAAAAGCACATTATGAACAATCGTAACAACTTTATCTCCCCAATCTGCATCATATTACGTCAAAAATTTCCAAAATCAAAACTAACTGATGTTAAGAGTCAAGAGTGGTTATCATGACTGAAAGGGGTTACACAGGATTACAAGGGTGATTCTAGGGCACCAGGAACATTGTTCCTTGATCAAGGTGCTGGTTATACAGTTTTGTTCACTTAGAAAAATGTGTCACTTGATTTAGGTACTTTTCAGTGTGTATGTTGTTCTTCAGTAAAGAGTTCACTTAAAAAAAAAAGTCAAAAATTCAAAGACACTCTGTTCCCAGTGAATTTTTACTGTTCTGAATACTACAGGCATCACAGAGGTATGCATCAAATTTTCTATAAAACTAAAATCTACCCCCTTTGAGTGTTGAAGCTTGATTCTTAAATCTTTTATGTTTACTCAAATGTTTTTCAAATTGCTTGCACTTCTTTCCTTCTTCAGCAATAGCATGAATGAAATGATATAATCTTTTATGAATGATTAATGAGTAATAAAGTCATCAATAAAATACCATCTGTTGACCTGTTACCATAAGAGGAAAATCCTCTGGGGTTTCTGGAGCATGAGTGGTGCTTGCCTGTGATCCAGATGGGCCCAGACAATTTTGGTGTGTTAAGTGCCTGGCTCTAGTGTAGAGTTTTTCCATCTTTTCTTTCAATTTCCTGCGTAGGTCAGGGTGCCTACTCCAACTTCTCCCATCTATCATCCTTCCCTAACCTTCTTCCTACCAGCCTTTACTTTCTAGCTTATAAATTTTTGTTTGCAGAAATCTTAACATCTCTTAAATATGGGTAGTGACTGCACGGGGATGTACTATATTATTTTCTGAGGGTTGCAAGAATTTGTAATTGTTTTAAAGTTAAAACAGTATTTTGTAAGCTTGCAAACCTGATAGCCAATTAGTCTCAACAACTAAATAGGCACCTTGTAAAGATCTGAGAGGCTCACCTCTGAGTGGGGCATATGGCTTATAGCGCATGGAGCTTTCAACATCTTACATCTATGCAGAGGCCCTGCTGAAGAGTTGAGTATGCTTCAAAACACTCTCTGGATAAATGAAGGAGGACCACAAAATGTTGCAGTTGTAGAAGCTTTATGTTTAAATACTAATAAAAATGTATAAATAAACTAGCTGGTAGACTTCAGGAGAAAAGGGGAACCTTAACAAGTCAAACCACATTTCTTAAACAGGAAACTATTCTCAATAGTTACAAAAAGTGCCTGGAGAGTGGAATTTAAATATTTCTTGCTTCTTTGGTTTGGCACTTACCTAGACATCATTCCTGAGGTTCAGTGAGAAGGAAGAAAAAGGTCTCCTAAGCCCACAAGGAGGAGAAATGGTACAAAACAGCTACTTGTGATGAAAACAAGAGTTTTCTGTTAGAGGCTTTAATTGGCAAGACCATTTTCTCCAGAAAATGAGGTGAAATATGAACATATATATATAAGAAATACATTTTAAATCTTGTTAAAGGAAAAATCGTTGGTAGAGTAGTATATTAGTGTTATAAACAACAACAAAAAGTGATACCAGTGTATAACAGTAAACAGCCCCAGGAAAATACAGTAACTTCAATTTGAATTTAATTATCAGAAAATTTCTCAGCCCCTAACTGCATAATAAAAACTCAGGAATATGTAGAAATATTTATTCTCCAAGATGTAATTAATCTCTACTTCAATGCCAGCTTTCCATAGTACACCATTACAAAAATATTTATATACACAAATTTGTCTTACAGCAGGCAGTGCAAATTTAGAATATGTCAAAGTGTGTATGTGAAGGGGAGCTGGGCAGAGGAGAGAAATGTCCGCAGACAGAAAACATTTTGACTCTAGTTCTTCTGATTAAATTTTATGATTCACGAGGGCAGGAGCATGTCTGTCTTGTTACCATCACATCCCCAACACTCAGCATGTAGCCTGGCACATAGTAGGCATTCAGTATGTGTTGGATAAATAAATCTTAATAAAGCAAAGTAATTCATTCAGTATTCCCCAGGAAATGAGATTTTCCTTTAAAATGCACAAATCAGAAACTCTAGACAATTTGTACCACTGACCCAAGTATTAGCTAATATAAGACTCAATGGTCCTTTCACATAAGCAAAAAGTATTCTGCAGTTGGACCCACTTAAAAGCTTTAGGTAATCTTTAAGTGAATTCAAAAATTAAATAAGAATGAGTTGTTGAGTTAGAAGTATACTGGAATTTTAAAACACTTCTAAAGACAGGGTGCCCATTACACTTTCCTTCACTCTTTGAATAAGTTAAGCATTGTTTTGCCCTCCTTGGTAGAATGCTCAGAACAGGATTATCAATCTTTACAACTCATTACCCTGTGCACCCAAGAGTTTACCAGACTCTGTAAATCAAGTTGAAACGAAAATGCAGAGAGCCCTCTTTAAATAAACTTCTTGAAAAGATTCCTGGAGTGGCTATCAAAGAGAATCTGAGCTTTGAAACATGCCTGCACATTCAAACTGTCTCACGGCATGAATATCATGAAACTGAAAACCTTTGGAGAATCAAAATGTAGGAAGTGATTTGGAAGATGTGTTTCAAGCATCTTGGCACTAGAAGCATCTCTCTTTGAAGTGACTGCAGTCCTCACAAAGGCTACTTGATACCAAATACCTGTATGAAAAGTAAATACTTCAATTAATTGTCTAAACACTTAAAAATATCTGGAAATTTTGTGTTGTTAGAAAGATCAGCCATATTTGTTGTGCCTCTCATAGATATTATGACTCATTAGAAATAGTACTGGCTCTGATATCACCTGGTTGTCTAACCCTGGCCAGGCATTTGATCTCTAAAATAAGGAGTTGAATTTACTAGTTCTAAATATTTAGGGCTCAGTATAACCTATATTTCTAAAAGAAAACTGTTAAGTCATTTCTAACCAACTCAAATGGGAACAGCTTGTAGACAGGGCTGCATCTTATTCATTTGTTTTATACAGTGTCTGGCATACCAACCAACCAAACTAAACCCATTGCCATTGAGTTGATTGCAACTCATAGCGACCCTATAGGACAGAGTAGAACTGCCCTATAGGGTTTCCAGGGAGCAGTTGGTGGATTCAAACTGCTGACCTTTTGGTTAGCAGCTGAGCTTTTAACCACTATGCCACCAGGGCTCCAAGACAGTAAGTGCTTAATAACTGTATGCTAATTAAGTGAATAGGATAATATATATGAAGTAATTGACTGAATGAATGAATACATGAGCAAACTTAGAAAAATGCTGCCAAAGTTTGCCATATCAAATTCTGTTTTGATCTTTTAAGAGACTTTCTATAGGAAGAAAAAAAGTTATAAAAGACTTTGGTCTATTTTTCTTAAAAAGGAAGATCACTCAGGCTGTGGAGAGATTGGAACACTTCTACACTGCTGGTGGAAATGTCAAATGCTACAACGACTTTGGAGATCAATTTGGCGTTTCCTTAAAAAGCTAGAAATAGAACTACCATACGATCCAGCAATCCCACTCCTTGGAATATATCCTAGAGAAATAAGAGCCTTTACACGAACAGATATGTGCACACCCATGTTTATTGCAGCACTGTTTACAATAGCAAAAAGATGGAAGCAACCAAGGTGCCCATCAACAGATGAATGGATAAATAAATTATGGTATATTCACACAATGGAATACTACGCATCAGTAAAGAATAGTGAGGAATCTGTGAAACATTTCATAACATGGAGGAACCTGGAAGGCCTTATGCTGAGTGAAATTAGTCAGTTGCAAAAGGACAAATATTGTATAAGACCACTATTATAAGAACTTGAGAAATTGTTTAAACTGAGAAGAAAACATTCTTTTGTGGTTATGAGAGGGGGGAGGGAGAGGGAGGGAGGGTGGGAGAGGGGTATTCACTAATTAGATAGTAGATAAGAACTACTTTAAGTGAAGGGAAAGACAGCACACAGTGGGGAGGTCAGCACAATTGGACTAAACCAAAAGCAAAGCAGTTTCCTGAGTAAACTGAACTCTTTGAAGGTCAGCACAGCAGGGGTGGGGTTCTGAGGACCATGGTTTCATGGGTCATCTAAGTCAACTGGCATAATAAAATCTATTAAGAAAACATTCTGCATCCCACTTTGAAGAGTGGCATCTGGGGTCTTAAACGCTAGCAAGCAGCCATCTAAGATGCATCAATTGGTCTCAACCCACCTGGATCAAAGGAGAATGCAGAACACCAAGGACACAAGGTGATTATGGGCCCAAGAGACAGAAAGGGCCACATGAACCAGAGACTACATCATCCTGAGACCAGAAGAAGTAGATGGTGCCCGGCTACAACCGATGACTGCCCTGACAGGGAACACAGCAGAGAACCCCTGAGGGAGCAGAAGAGCAGTGGGATGCAGACTCCAAATTCTCATAAGGCTAGACTTAATGGTCTGACTGAGACTGGAAGGACCCCGGTGGTCATGGCCCCCAGACCTTCTGTTGCCCCAGGACAGGAACCATTCCCGAAGCCAACTCTTCAGACATGGATTGGACTGAACAATGGGTTGGAGAGGGATGCTGGTGAGGAGTGAGCTTCTTGGATCAGGTGGACACTTGAGACTATGTTGGCATCTCCTGCCTGGAGTGGAGATGAGAGGGTAGAGGGGGTTAGAAGCTGGCAAAAAGGACACAAAAAGAGAGAGTGGAGGGAGAGAGCAGGCTGTCTCATTGTGTCTCATTAGGGGGAGAGTAATTGGGAGTGTGTAGCAAGGTGTATATGGGTTTTTGTGTGACAGACTGACTTGATTTGTAAACTTTCACTTAAAGCACAATAAAATTTATTTTTTTTAAAAAAGGAAGATCACTCTACTTTCTAAAGGAAAATTCAAGAACGCAACAAAGTCGAAACAAAATCCTAGCAGCAGTCACTTTCAAACTGGAAGGCCATGAACTAGGTTTGGTTTAATCAGCACAATGTTTTGGAGGTTTTTGTGGCTGGTTAACTTTTCATTTGAACCAATTTTTTTTTTTAAGTCTGGATTCTCTTGTAAAATGGAAAGATCTGGCAAGCTTGGGCTGGCATCCCCACACAGCCACAATCCTCCAGAGCTAAGTAGAGGTTTGCTGTTTTGAGCGGGGTAGGCATTTTCTAATTCCCTTCAGTGCCCACCTCTCAAACAAGGCAAATACCTACACTCACTATAGTGAGTAAGAAACTGATCTTCTGTTAACTATCTCTGATCCCTGGTAACTGATAAGGTGGTTTGTCACCAATGTTATTAGGCAATATTGCTTATAATCAAAATGACCCCTGACTAGTAAACTGTTTCTGAACTGGAAAGAACAATGAAAAATCTGTAAATACCTGATGGGAATACCATATTTTGGGCTCCCCAGAGAGCAGTAACACTAGCAACTGTCATATCTTACAGGGACCCTGGAAACCAAGCCTACAGAGTATTACAAGAGATATTGGCTTCTGTGGGTATGGAGGTTTTAAGCCTTGCCTCCACCACCACCCCAGTGTGGATCTCATATCCTGGTGCCTGAGCAGTCACCTGGGAGAGGAGAGCTTCTGAGGGCTACGTGTACTGCTCATGTAGCCTGTTGCTGCAAGGATGCCCACTAAGGAGGCATGCCTGATGCTGACTGCTGGCAAGTTCTAGTTCCTGTCCTACATCCTTCTGAGTAGACTAGTGCCCAGTATGGTCTTGGTAGTCTTATGGGTCTGAATGTTTAGTTGACCCCAGGAGGAGTAGGCAGTGAGGAGAGAAGGACCAAGAGAAGGGGGTGTTCTGGAAGCCAAGTGTAGAAAGTGTTCCAAGGAGGAGCAAGGAATCAATTATATCCAATGCTGCCTTCTAGTCAAGAAAGATGAGGACTGAGAATTGGCCATTGGAATTAGCAGTGTGGAAACCATTGGTTACTATGTTAAGAGCAACCGTGGTAGAGCAGTGGGGTGAACTCCTGACCGAAGTGGGTCCAAGAGAGCATAGGAGGCGGGGAATTAGAGGCACCAGGTGTAGACAAAACATGTGAAAAGTTTTATAGTAAGGGGAGCAGAAAAATGGAGCAGTAGCTGGAGGAGGGTATGGGGTCAAGAGTGTGGTTTTTTAAAATATAATAAAAATTATGACATATTGGAAATAATCTAATGGGGGAAGAATTTAATGATGCAAAAGAAAGAAGAGAGAATCGCTTAAGTGATGTCCTTGGGTAGGTAAGAGGGAGCACAGAGAGTATTTAACCTTCTACTGAGATTTAGGCCCTAGAACAAAGATTCATTTCCAGTGCGATACGATGCCCATTCTTCCCTGAGGTTGACTAAGCCAGTGGTTCTGAGAATTCTGCTCAGGAGAATCATGGGAGGGGAGCACGGGACGGGGGACCTTTTATGTTAGAAGCTGCTTTTATCTTCACAAATGAGCAGCAGTAAAGTTGCATTTTGTTCCTAACTAACTATGGTACATAAACGATCACCTAACGCATTCAGGAACCATTTTCGGGCTACCATGTGTCAATTCTAGTGCTATTTTAGGTGCTAGAGATGTAATAGTGAGCAAAATAATTACATTATAAAGGGAATTGCGTTTTGAGTACCCTGAATTCTCTCTTACTGCTTTGTAAAAACCCTCATTTCCCTAAGATTCATAGGCTTCCTATCAATGGTGTGTCCAAGTCTGGTTTTGGAGTAGTATTTGGGTCACTTTCTGAAATGAGCGTCTGGGTATCTTACTTGCCAGGTTTTACCCCAAGACCCTTTCAAATGTAGTAGTCTTGGAATTTGGTCATATTGAGACACATTAATAGGCTATCTCAACTGCCTTTTTAGACCTACTCTTAATTTCTTTCTCTTATTTTAAATGTTACTTAAATGCAGTTACGTTCTTTCACAAAACCAACCTGAGATCATTATACTATTCGGTTTCTCTTCCTTCGGTTTATATAACAGAAGCAGGTCTACACGTGAGAAAGTAAGTAGAACAGAGTTGCCAAGACGTCTTTTTGCTAAATTGAGACACCTGAATTTTCTACCTTTTACTAAAGAACACATTCCAGCTTACTGAACCTTTTAAAAGGTCAACTGCCACGTTGAGAGCGTCTTTTCTGTGGACTTCTTTTCAAGATTTGTTTCTCTGATTTCCTGGCAGTATATTTATTTCTTGTGAAACATTCCTTTTAGAGAAGCACAAAGCCTCTTCTAAAGTTCTCTTTGAAACTCTTCCTTATTCATGTCAGAGTCTGTTACCTAGATTTCCGAGTAGATTTTACATTTTAGTTTTAGATTTCCCATAGTCTGTTGTACTTTTTTTGGAGTACATATGTTCTCTAAAATACACTTGGAGTGTGCATGCGTGTTTGTGTGTGGGAGTGGGTATAGAAAGAGAGAGAGAGGGGGAGATTTTTATTTTGTAATTTTTATGTAATTCTTGCTTTCTTCAGAGCGAGCTTCTTAAACGTGTTTGAAAGGACTCATTCTTGTCTTCATATAGTTTCAAATACTGTTTACTGTATGTATATTGCATTTGTAAGGCATTTTAGGCTTACAGTAATAACTGTGACTTTAGCTTTCCTTTCCTCACCTCCAAATAGTTTGTGTATCACAGAAGAACTCCATTACATCATGTTCATTATTACAGATCTGAAATAAATCTTCCTCCCTGAAACAATAACACACAGTAAAAGTCTGCTCTAACGTGGCTAGTCTGTAACGTGTGTGTTTTCCTCCCAGTCTATAAAGTCAATTATTCACTCCTAGTCCTGGTGGCGTAACAGTTAAGCACTTGGCTGCTAACCAAAAGGCTGGTGGTTTGAACCCACTCAGCAGCTCTGAGGGAGAAAGAACTGGCAATCTGCTCCCATAAAGATTACAGCCTAGAAAATCCTATAGGGCAGTTAGTCATACTCTGTCACATGGGGTTGCTATGAGTTGGAATCGACTCGATGGCACTCAACGACAAGTTCTTCCACTGGAGCCCTCCTCTTGCTTGGGGTGAGGAGTTGGAGGTGGGTCAAGATTTGGAAGCAGTGGGGAGAACTATGCATGTGTCTATATGTCTGTAAAAATTTATGTTAATGTCAATTAAATGTGTTATGTAATTAAAGTGCCTTGCAAATCCAGGATCCAAATAGTAAACAGAATGGGTAATGTTGACAGGACAAATACTTGGGCATTAATACAAATACAGGAACTAAGCCTAAAGAAAACAAGGTTTGCATGAAAGCAGCAAATGAAAATTTTCAAAATACCTATTTTCATATTTTTGCCCCAAAATATGTATAAACAGAATAAGAAAAGTTCAAAGTTTAGGAAAATTAGAAAAACTCTTAGGAAAACTGTACTGAAGTCTAACATGAATGAAGACCTTCAAGGCGTATTTTAGAAAAAGCTTTTACTTCTCTAAAAAGAATGTTTTGCAGAAAATAAGTATATTGTCATAAAAGCAAAGAAACGGACCTTGAAAATAAGGCCACTGAAGAGACTCATTCTACTTCCTTGAGTAAATTACTTAACTGCTGTGTGCCTCAGTTTACTCTTACGTACCTGTGAGATAATGCACATAATGGACACACTGAAAGCACTTAAATGTTAGCCATTATTCTGTGACTCTGTGCTCTTTGGTAACTCAGGCGATAAGTCATATCACCCGTATTTCTTTTACCCTGAATTCTGAGAAGAGAACATTCCAGAATGTGTGGAAAGTTTCTTGGTATTACAAGGTGCTCTGAAGAACTGACTATTCCTACTCTGAGCAAACAGAAGGTGTTGACTGCTCTGGCCACACTTAATGGTTCCACCATGAGGAAAGTGTGCTTCTGGTGACAGCTTTTGGAACTTGAACGTGTTTTTCTCATTTTTGTTTAGTGGCGAAATTGGTGAGAATTATGCAACGAAATAACTTGGATGAGCAGCGGAACTCATGCCCTGATGCCAATCCCATGCATGCCAGGAAAGACTGGGAAAAACCTCTGAGCATTACCTGCCAGCGTGGAAGAACGGTAGCCACATCACCCGAAGGCTGCAGCACACATTTTAAACAGAAAAAAAAAAGTGTTTTCTTTAGGAATGATGTCGGCCTTTTTCCGTTGGTTCGTTTGTTTGTGGTGAGTTGAATGTTGGTTGGAAAAAGGCAGCCTGCTCAGAGGCGAGGCTACCGGTTCCAGCCAGTGGACATCTCTTCCCGAACCCTTTCCATCCTCTGCATTATTTTCTGCGACATAAACTCAGTCCACCTCTTTCTACTTTTTTCTAAAAACTTTCTTCTGCCAAGGCCTTGACTTCATTTTTCGGAAAGCGGTTACAAATCAATGGCCCTTGCACCACTACTTATAAGTTCCTCTAGCCAAAGAGCAGCCGAAGGAAACTGTTGGGACATTTTGAGAGACTCTACACAAGCGACAACAAAAACAGTCACCGACGGAGCCGTCCCTCCGCCTCAGCGTAATCCCAAAGAATGCAGGCCGGGGACTGGCTCATCGCCAGCAGGACGCGGACGCAGCAAGACCCAGAGAAATCAGTCCCGAACAGAAGCATCTCGGAGCAATGCAGCCGCGGCTCCCCTCTTGGCATCTGGGGGCATCTCTGGCCCTACAGACCCGAGACCCGGGCCAGCACCCAACAGGAAACCCCTCAGAGGAACTTCGCCAGTGGACAGCTACATAAACAAGTTGGATTCAAGACTGTCCAATGACAAGCAGGGCAGTGAAACACCCTTTGGAGTCCTAACAGTTTAATGCTTCAGAAGGAGTGAAAACTGGTGCGGATGCGTTACTCACCCTGGGTACTGACTGGCCTGCGCCTTTACACAAAGCAAATCTGAGGATGTTACAAGACAAGGCAATGACTTGTCTCTGCATTTTTTCCCCGTTGCCTTCCTTTCCTAATTTGCAGTTCTGAAAGCAACTGCAAAGAAAGGCCTCGGCTAAAAGATTGTTTCCGCGAGATCGCTCCGCCGGAGGGCGATTTTAGGTGGCAGGAGGCCGAAAGCGGCCCGGCTGCGCTGCACACACGCATCTCTCTTGCTGGTGTCGCTAGTGCGCCTCAAAGGCGTCCCACCCACTTGCTGCAAGGAGTTAACCAAGTGGGGCCGGCCGGCCGGCGTCCAACTCCGCTCCTGCAGGCCCTCTCCGCCTCTGCGTCCAGCGGACCCCTCGGCGCGTCCTCACCATGATCCCCGGGCCCTCGCGCGCCCCGCCCAGAGCAGCAACTCCCGCGCTCGTCCCCGTCGGTTCGAACCTGGCCTCTGTCAGGGCCTCTCGACCCCCGGCGCTGGCGGGGGGCGGGGGAGGGGGTGCGCCCACTTCCCTCCCGCCGCCGCGCACCGCTTACTGGGTCCCCTGGCGAGCTCCCCGACCCTCACCCCTCGCTCATCCATGTCAGCCCCAGGCTGTCGCTTCTCGGTCGGGGACCCCCGGCCCGCACCGTCCTCCCCGCCGCGCCCCAGGAGGTGCCCAGTACCGATGCCCTGGATGAAGACGAAGCCGGTGACCAGGAGCACCGGATGCCAGTTAAACTCGAGCCCGGTCCCGTCCCAGCCGAGCCCCTCCCGGTAGTGGAGAGCCCAGATGAGAGTGAAGATCACGGACAGGAAGCCGACCAGCAGCGCGGACACCAGCAGCCCCAGGAAGCCTCTGTAGCCCTCCATGGCCATCAGCGCCCCATACTCCGCGCCGCGGCAGCCACAGGAACTCGGCGAGGCGGCGGCAGCCTCTGGATACTAGCCTGGCGGCGCGACCCGGGCGAAGACTTTTTGGAGCTGTCTCCGCCTAGGGGGTGGGGCCCGCGGGTTTCCTCGCCGGCCTGCTGGGGATGGGCCTCCTGGGGGTGGGCACTGGCCACTTGCTCTGAAACGGCCCCACCCTAGGCATCTTTGGCAGCTGAGAGCTCTCACTGTACGGGGCCCGCTCCCTGGCCCAGACATCCGGGTCGCTGAGGGTTTAAGTAACCGTTCAGTTATTTGTTCAGATAATTTCCTAGCTCCAACTTTTTCTGAACAATCCGGTCTCTTCCTTATTTGCGCGCATGTGTGTGGTGGTGGTGCGGGGGTGGGGGGGGGGCGTGTGCTGAGTAGGGCAGTGGTGCGAGCTCTTGGTTAACAGAAGAGAGGGACCCTTTGGATGGGGATGTGTGTACGCATGATTTTGATTAAGGAAGCCTCCTGAGCCCCGGTCCTAGGGGATTGACTGTCTTTGATGCCAAGGATGTGCCAAGGAGGAGCCTGTAGTGTACTGTGGGGCAGCAGTGGACTTGGCCTTGCCTAGCAGTGTTTACTTCTGTTGTACAGACAGGGTCGCAAAGAGTCGGAACTGACTCCAGGGCACCTAACAACAACAGCAGCAAAGAAACTACTCAGTTTGCAGTCTAAAGATGAAAGACAAGCACCTCCTGGACCCTGGACCTGCCTATAAAGTGATAAAATAGACCTTAAAAGTGCTCTTATGCCTGACCTTATTTGCACCAAAGCCCCACCTTGATGAAGTGAAGCTTGCTCTCTGACTTCTTCCCCTTCTTGATTGGACATGAAAAGTGTCAGTGGCATCTGTTACTTTTAAAGAAAAAAAGGCTCCTAATCATATTTTTTTAATCATGCCGGTCTTCTAGAATCCATTTGGGGGTGTTCACTTCTTGCCTTTTCCTGGTAACTTAACTCCAAGTACCAGTTTACCAGATTGTCTTGTTGCCATTTTGAAAGACCACTGAATGTTCATGAAGTATGTGAGGGTGATTTTCAATGAAAAGGGCCAGGTTTTAGAGCAAGGAAGTATGTGTCAAGCCTCGGTGGTGGGACAGGGATTAAGGGCTAACAGTGAGAAGCTGCAGACTTCACCTGTGTCATCGTTTTTCCCCTGGTGGAGACAGAAAGTAAGCAAATGGAAGAGGAGCGCTGCCCCTCCTACAAGGCTTTCTGTCACCTGACCCAGCCTACCTGACTGTCCTGGAATATTCTTGGCAATAAGCTTCTCTCTCAGCTCCTGACTTCTCCCTATCCACATCTCTGCCTCTAAATTTGCCCGACTTTAAAACTCATCTCTACCAAGAAACCTGTGAGTTAGGCCATGCCCCTGACTATTTTACACCCCCACAGACCTCCCCATCCGGTGCCTCCCGGCATCACTGACCAAGACGTATTATAGTGATGTGTACCTGTGGCTGTCCCCCCTCCCCAGGCTGCCCCTTGAGGAGCATTAACTCCAGTTTGCCATTTTATTCCTCTTTGTCATATAGTAATTACTCAAAAACACTTCTTGGAGATTAATGGAATACTGAGTGTCTGTCAGGATCCTGCCAGGAAACAGATGAAGCACTCCAACTGGGTGATTTAATTAAAAAAAAAAAAAAAGAACTATTTACAAAGATGTGTGCAGGGTGTGGGGAAACCACAAGGGTTATGCAGTAACCAGGCCTGAAGGGGAAAGAGTTACCGGAATCCAGAGAGAGAGAAAGAGAGAGAACTGTGTAGAAAAGGAATTCTGACAGCTGCTACAGCCTTGAGTTGAGGCCAGAAGGGAGAAAGAATGGCAGGGGGATAAATAGTCCAACCTCACTCTCCTCCTGCCTCCGTTCTCCACCCAGGGTTCCCCAAGGGCTGACCCAGTCAGAGGTCAGAGGTCAGAGGGCAGTTGATGTAGTACTTACAGATCACCCTCTCAGGGAACAAAATAGAGTGGAAAGGGTGAGAGTCGATCAGGAGGAATAAACATGAAGTGTCACTAAATCTCCTGGTAGTCTCTTTTCAGACATTTTTTTGGTTCTTGAGTGCTGCAAACATCCCCTGTTCAATTTTATGCTGTTTCTCTTCCTCCGTGATCTTCAGCTAGTAATTCTGTACCAGCAATGTCGTTGTATCCCTATTCTTCTCCCTCAAAGTGGCTAGTCCTCGTCCTCAGTTAACTTCCTCACCTTTTTGACCCAACACTTTCACTTCAGTCTTGAGTTGATTTTGCTCCATAGCAGCAAATGAGAATCTAGGATTCCAGACCCCATTTAATAAAACACCTCAGGAGAATGAAAACATGACCAAATGGTACAGATGATGTTGAGTTGACTTGAAGTTATAAGCTAAACTGAGGGAATTTAAACTTTCAAGTTTCCCTTTAAGGACCTAACTTTGACAAACTTGTCACTAAAAAGAGGAAATTTTTTTATAAATGTTGGTGTGACTTTTTAAGAGCAGAATAGCAAAACAGTATCCAAACCCATTGAATACAGGTGATATATTAAGTCTGTGATTTACAGTTCTAAAATAATAATTTGTTTACAGATAACAGAATTTGAGTATAAATTTAGGAATCATTGCAGGGTTTTATTTAATATAAAATTATATGATGTAAATATATTAAAAACTGTAATATCTGATCCTTATCAAGGATCTTTAAAAAGCAGATGGTAAGACCTAATGTTTCATCTTAAAGAAGGGGAACAGAGAGACTTAAATGCCTTGGTTTAAACACTTTAATAAGCCGGTTGCAAATTTAGGAAGAAGATACTCTTATCAGAGCACCAAGCCATGGTCTCTAATTCAGATCAATTATTTAGAGTCAACCATTGTATTTATCGCATTTATAGATGGCATAAAACATGTAGGAATATCACAATTACTAATGGCTAAATCAAGACTCAAAGTTATCTTGAGAATGGAATCTGGGGTTGAAATAAGAAAATCTAATTCAATAATTAGTTTAATCGAATAAAGACTTGCTGAATACCTATTACGTATCAGTTGCAGTGCTAGGTACAGAGGATGTAAAAATGGAACATTGCTGTGCTGAAAGAATTCACAATTCAGGTGGGGAAGTAGAAAATCACAAGAGATATAAATGCCTGCAGATATATTAGATTTTAAAAAATCACACAAGTCCTGCACAAGGGATGCCTGACTAAATAGAAGCTCATGTGAAAACAACTGGGGAGTTTTAGCAATAACCAAGTCATTGTGTGCCAACAGTGCAGTGTTTTTCTAGATAAGTAAACACACTCCTGGGTTACACTCATAGAAGCATGGCATTCAAATCAAGGGGAATAACCAGACCCACTGTCCTGTGCTGGGCAGACCCCACATGGAACACCCTGAATTTAGATGAGATGTTGGCAAGTTAGTGGAGAACCTGGAAGACAGATCAAAAGCCTGGGTTCAGTTCTCTTGCTAAATGCTGGAGCTATATCAGGAGTTTCATAACCTTTTCAAGAATGTTTTGCTTGGACTTCTAGCTTTTGATTAGTCATTGCTTTGCTACTTTACTCCAGAGGGCAGAGCTAGGACTAATGGCTGCAGATTATAGGGAAGCAGACTTGGTTTAGAGTTAAGAAATATTTTGGAGTTGCTCAATAATGCAAGTTTCCTTCAGGAGATTGTAAACAGTTTGTCTCCGAAGTATTTAACCAGATTAGATAACCTGTCAGCAGTGCCATCGAAAGAATTCCTGATGTGTGAGTGGAGGAGAGTGTTTGGAAAGGGGGGAGGGGTGGATCATTGCAACAAGATGGCCTTCCTAAAAATCTGTGATTCTAGAAATACGTACACATTGACACAGATTTTTATTGCCTCTGACACAAACGTAGAATGTAGAGTAAGGAGATAAGATGTGAAAGGGTAGGGAAAGAAAATCTAAACCCCATGCATTGTGCGATGGGAAACCAGATGCTCTCTATGCCGTCTCTTTATTGAAATTCCAAAAAGTAGTAGTATTTACTTTTGATGCACACATAAGCCCACATAGTTGTTTGCTTTGTGGGATTAAGTGGAGTATTTTTTAAACTTTCCGATATTCACCATGTGTCGGTTACTCTGTTTGCCCCCGCCTTCTCCACCCGTCTTTGCCTTGCTTTGTGCCCTGAAAGGCTGATGTCTGCAGACTGCATCGCCTGGGTTTCTTGCTCTCTGGCTTCTAACTGGGTTTGGCCAATGGGCCACACTGGCAGCAGATTAGCAGGCAGGAGGAGCGAGGTCAATCTGTTTGTTCCCCTGCACCTCTTTACCATGTCATGGCTTTTGCAGTGGCTGCATTGTCTTCGCCACAGTTACTTTCAAGTGGCCCCTTTACACAGTTGCACCTCTCACAGGGGCCCAGTAACACCATCTTCCTTTTAGTATTGGCTTCTTGCTGTTGGTTGTCCCTAGTCTTCACCGTTCCTTGTTGGGTTCCCTTAACTCTACAAAAACCTCTGTAAATAGCCCCTTTATTAGACTCTCTCCAATTAAATCCTTTGTGCAAACCAGCTGATTCCTGCAGGGCCTCTGGAAAAATACTCTCACCAGCCGCTGTTTCCCTAGCTCCACTTAATTTTTTTTGTGCTTTCTTAACACATACTGTGAAAGGAGGAATATGTGAAGCAAAAGAAAATCAACAGCAGGAGGGATGAGCTCAGACACCTTCTTTTCTTCCCCTTTACTAGACAAGAGATGTGGGGATCAGAAAACTGTCCTGAATAGCAAAGATAAAGCCATTCACAGCTGGCACTGTGACTCATGATGTAAGCCTGGCTCAGGAAGTGGTCAAATGCTCCTTAGTGAAATAAAGCCAGGCTTACTGTTTTGAAAAGAACACCGTCAGACCCATGTTAACGGGAGGAATATATTTCTCTCATGTGAGGCTAGACTGTGCCATCTTAGGAAGAAAATGCTTGCTTTGCCAAGGTGTTTTTCCTCTGAGGGAACTAGTGAGGAGATGAGCCCTAGCTCTTGCTGTGGGGCCTGGGCGTGAACCAGCCTCTGCCATGTCCCTAACTCAAGAAGTTCTCAGAGCCCAACCACCCCAAGTTGACAGGGCTTGAGCAGAGGAAAGATTTCATTCGTACCTGGCCACAGCCTGAGAAACCCTAGTGGGAGGTAGCTCTCTTTCCCTGAGAGAAAATAGGACACAAGACTGGGAAGCAGACATGAAGATAAGAGGAAGATGCCCAGGGAAAGCAGGGGAGTGAGGAGAGCACCTTAAGAGGCGCTCAAGCAAAAGGCCTACGTCTATAGAGCCTCCTCCCCATGCTACATGGGAAGAAGTATGTTAGACCAAGGCATTATTTCTGTTCCTTTCACATTATACCACCCTTATAATGTCTACCTGACCCTTCATTTAAAATGTTTAAATGCTTCCATCACCTTCTGGTATGAGTTTGGTTTGGGAGTGACTGGCAAGGCAGGCGACACTGAGCAAAGAGATTGGTAACTCTTCCTAGTCATCTTGCATCTTCCTAATCATCTGGCAAAATGAAATGAAAGTGAGCCCATTCTGCCCCTATCTCTCCAGTACAGACATTAGTAGGTGGAGTTTACTCTAGGCCTTTATTCAGGCAGAAGAGAAATAGGATTAAATTTCTTGATTCCCCCATTTTCATTCTCTATCTTTACCTTGCAGGTTAGCAGAAATGACCAGGTGTGGAAGAAAAGAATGAGGCCTAGTCACACCTAGCTGGGTTCTATTTAATTAGAACTCCTCCTACGCAAACACAGAAGTCCTAGACTAAAATACAAGCTTGAAGGTGGGGATTCTGTCTGTCTTATTTGATGCTGTTCTTTCAGAGTCTCCAACAGTTCTTAACAGAGGAAGACTGCTGACTGACTAGAAGATTAGCAAGCCAAGGGTCACTTTTAGTCGGATAGAAATGGGTTTAAGATAAAGTCAGAATTAGCAAAGAAAGAAGTGCTTTTGAATATTTTTCTTATAACCAAGCTTTCTTCTACATAAACCAAATTTTATAAGCATTTTGGACTGTTCGGTTGGGACATTATAGTATGTGAAGAACTGAGCTATACTATTATTAATGAGTAGCCAAAACTATAATTTTAAATTTAGATAGCTTTTATTGGATGCTTCCTTGTTTCCCTTTGCAATAACAGGACTAAGGGCTCTAATTATAATCTTCTCTGTCACTGATGCGTTTTTAAAGGGCAGAACATCTCAGAAATATATTTCCAGAATTTTGGCTCACGGATCTCAGGGCCTTTACTGAATTATGACAAAATCTTGCATATCCAAAAAAAAAAAAAAAAAAGAAATGGACCAGATAAATTTTCTTAATTGTTAAAATATTTGGCTAACAACTTAAACAGACCTCACTGGATCTTGGGAAGTTTTGATTACAGTTTGTGTTAGCAAGCAGAACTTTTTTTAAAGGGAAAATTAAATGGTATATGTCCAGATCTTACTTTTGTTTGAAAATAATTTAGTTTGGCTTCTGTCATTTATACGTTGCTTCCAACCTTAGATCCTTGAAATTCCAGTCAACAGGAAGCAGTTTGGAATAAGGGAACATATGTTGTTCAATCTACTACTAGCTTGCTGCATGCCAGGACAAATTGTGGGGGCCAAAAACTGGGTTGCAGTTTCCTAATCTGGGATAGCATAATTTGGACTAGATAGGAGTTCTCAACCTGGTGTCTGTGGATAGAACCTGGATGAGAAAAAACTGCATCTTTATATTCACTAATGTCTAACTGGAATTTATCAATTCCTTCAATTATGACTGCAGAAAACAAACCTCAGTAGTATTCACAGTAACTGTGACTTTATCACCAATGGAAATCCCTCATATTGTCATGTCTCATTAGAATTATTGCATGAATCTCAATTTATCATTTATGATCAGCACTTAAGTATAGTAGTTACTAGATCTGCAGCTAGATCTTATTAATGCATCAATAATGAAGCACATATTATATCAGAAATTTGTGTTTTTTTTTTTAATTTTGGTACTTTCTTTTCAGTAGATTTGGTTTCCTTTGCTATGCTGTTTTTATTTTACGCATTTGAAAACAGTATTCTGAAGAGAGATCCACGCACCTTATTAGCCTGCCAAAGGATTCTCTGGCACAGAAAATGACTTCTAAGGTTTATTCCTGCCTTTGAATCTATACCTTGAACAGTTGTTCCCAGATATCCAGAGGGATATCAACTAAACCAAACTCAAGTTTTATACAGTACAGTCATTATCCAGCAATGATAGGAATGTAAAAAAGAACACTTGCAGAACTTGAAATGTCTTTTGGAAAACAACCTAAGAAAAAAACTTACTACCTCTTTTCTTTGGTGTGTGTGTGTATGTGCACGCTTTAGGTGAAGGTTTACAGAGCAAATTAGTTTCCCATTCAATAGTTTATACAGAAATTTGGTTGCAATCCTGCAATGTGTCAGTAATCTCACCATTATCACCCCTGAGTTCCCCGTTTCCATTTGTCTGATTTTCCTGCCTCTTCCTGCCTTCTTATCTTTGCTTTAGCACAGATGTTGGATTTTTGGTTTCATATAGATGATTGCTCTAAGGAGCACTTTCCTTATGGGTGTTATTGTTTATTTTATAGGCCTATTTATAATTTGGCTGAAAGGTGATCTCTGGGAATGGCTTCAGTTCCAAGTTAGAAGGGTGTTTAAGGGCCATAGTCTTGGGGGTTCCTCCAGTCTCTCTTGGACCAGTAAATCTGGTCTTTTTCATGAATTTGAATTTTGTTCTACATTTTTTTCCCACTCTAACTGGGACCTTCTACTGTGATCTTGGTCAGAGTGCCAGATAGTGGTAAACAGGCATCATCTAGTTTTTCTGGCCTCAGGCTAGTGGAGGCTGTGATTCCTGTCATCCATTAGTCCTTTGGACTAATTGTTCCCTCAGTCTTTGATTTTCATTACTCTCCTTTGCTCCAGATGGTAAGAAAACAGTACTTGTGTCTTACATGGCCATTCGCAAGCATTTAAGACCCCATATACTACTCATCAAAGTAGAGTATAGAACATTGTTATGCCAATTGACCTAGATGTCCCCAGAGATTACTACATCTTCTTAATCCAGAGCTGTTGTTAAATTCTGAGTTGTCCTGAGTATCGTACTTCCTCAAGATTGAAAAGCCTGTCTCTTCATTGCTTACTCTTTACTTACTGGTAGATGTGTTCTTCATTGCTTACTCTTTACTTACTGGTAGATGTGTTCTTCTATAACCATAAGCAGGTCTGGCAAGAGTGTCAAACAGGCTCTGTTTGTCATGGGTATCCTGTCCCCCTATCTTTTTACACCTTTCTCCCCTACCTTGGATCTTCCCTGTCCCAGCACCTGCTTTGTTTGTATGAGAACCCCTGATACTCAGAGCTGCCTACCATGGTTAGGGTCTCAGATTGAGATTTACCCTTCTCCCACCCTCTATCAATACAGATTGATTGTGGGGTCTCTTCCTACTAAGTGTTGATGATCAATGGTAATACTAATGATGAAGTGATAATTGCTAATACTTAATAATATAAATATATATATATATTTTTTATATTATTGTGTGGGTCATTAACACATTATGGATAACATTGTGAAGAATGGGAATTCCAGAACTCTTAATTGTGCTCATGAGGAACCTGTACACAGATCAAAAGGCAGTTGTTTGAACAGAACAAGGGGATACTGCGTGGTTTAAAGACAGGAAAGGTGTGCATCAGGGTTGTATCCTTTCACCATACTTATTCAATATGTATGCTGAGCAAATATGAAGAAGAACAGAGCATCAAGATTGGAGGAAGATGCATTAACAACCTGGGTTCTGCTGATGACACAACTTTGCTTGCTGAAAGTGAAGAGTACTTGAAGCATTTACTGATGAAGATCAAAGACTACATACAGCCTTCGGTACAGATTACAAAAATCCTCACAACTGGACCAATAAGCAACATTATGATAAACGGAGAAAAGATTGAGGTCGTGAAGGATTTCATTTTACTTGGATCCACAATTAACACCCATGGAAGCAGCAGTCAAGAAATCAAAAGATTCATTGCATTGGGCAAATCAGCTACAAAACACCTCTTTAAAGTGTTGAAGAGCAAAGATGTCACCTTGAAGACTAAGGTGCGCCAGACCCAAGTGATGGTGTTTTCAATTGCCTCATATGCATGTGAAACTGGACAATGAATAAGGAAGACCAAAGAATTGATGCCTTTGAATTATGGTGCTGGCGAAGAATATTATACATACCATGAACTACCAAAAGAACAAATAAATCTGTCCTTGGCAGAAGTACAACCAGAATGCTCCTCAGAAGCAAGGATGGTCAGCCTACATCTCACATACTTTGGACATGTTATTAGAAGGGATCAGTTCCTGGAGAAGGACACCATACTTGGTAGAGGGTCAGCGAAAGAGGAAGACCCTCAAGAAGGTGGATTGACACAGTGGATGCAACAATGGGCTCAAGCATAACAACAATTGTGAGGATGGTGCAGGATCAGGCAGTGTTTTGTTGTGTTGTACATACGGTGCTATGAGTCGGATGGGACCTAACAACAACAATACTTATAGACCACTTGATATGTGCCAAGCACAATTCTGTGAACTTTCCATGCATTCATTAATTCAATTCTTTAAAAAAAAAAAAAAAAAACCACTTTGCAGATGAAGACACTCTTTTGGGGCTCTTCCTTGGTGTCATGGATTGAATTGTGTCTCCTCAAAATATCTGCCAACTTGGCTAGGCCATGATTCCCAGTGTTGTGTGATTGTCCACCATTTTGTCATCTGATGTGATTTTTCTATGTGTTGTAAATCTTACCTCTGTGATGTTAATGAGGCAGGGCTCAATCTACAATATTAGGTTGTATCTTAAGTCAATTTCTTTTGAGATATAAAAGAGAGAAGTTAGCAGAGAAACATGGGGACCTCATACCACCAAAAAAAAAAAAAAAAAAAGAGCCAGGAGAATAGCTCTTCCTTTGAACCCAGGTCCCTGCAACATGAAGCTCCTCGACTGGGGAAAACTGATTACAAAGACCATCTCCCAGAGCCAACAGAGAGGGAAAGCCCCTGGAGCTGACATGAATTTGGACTTCTAGCCTACTAGAATAAACTTCTGTTTGTTGAAGCCACCCACTTATGGTGTTTCTCTTATAACAGCACTAGATAACAAAGACAACTGGTTAGCCACTATTTTCCCCAGCTCTGCTCACCTGCAGGCTTTGGTAACTTCAGCATATTGGCAAAACTCCACTTGGTTTCCAAGCTGATCTTGACCACTCCACTCACCACCAGATAAAATCTGGAGTTAGTTTAGTTTCAATAAACCTGGTGTAAGCCCTGGGCATTCTGTGCCCCTTTAAGCTTTTCATTACTCCTTTCTTTGTTTTCCCAGTCCCCATCTCCTGGAATCTTCCTTTTCATGATTTTCTTCTAAAGCACTAAAAACTGTTGCCATCAAGTTGATTCTGATTCATAGTGACCCTATCAGACAGAGTAGAATTATCCCATAGGGTTTCCAAAGAGCAGCTGCTGGATTCGAACTGCTGACTTTTTGGTTAGCAGCCTTAGCTCCTAGCCACTGCACTACCAGGGCTCCTCTTTATTATATAAAAGAATTTCTATCAACTTGGAATTTATTTGGCTGAGTACATCAGAAGTTCCACAAAAGTATCTTAAGGCAAATTAGGGATTTTGTTTTTCTCAACAAACAAGAAGTCCAGAAGTAGAGAGTCCAAAAATGGTATGACAGTGCTTCATGACACCAGTGACCCAGGTTTCTTTCATTCTTCCAGTCACTCATCTTTAGGGCGTGCTTGTCACCTCATGATCTCAAGATGACAGCCTTCTCTCCAGTATAACATATTGGGGGAAGGTTCATGGCAAAATATGAGTGGCAGGTGACTCTGCCCTCCTTTAAAGATCTTTACCAGAAGATCCACCAAATGTCTTCTGTTTACAGAATATTTCTATCTGCAAGGAAGCTAGAAAATATAGTTTGGGGTCTATATTAGTGTTATGTATTGAACTGTGTCCCTCAAAAATGTGTGTCAGCTTGGCTAGGCCATGATTCCCAGTATTGTGTGGTTGTCTTCCATTTTGTGATCTGATGTGATTATCTATGTGTTATAAATCCTAATGTCTATGATGTTAATGAAGCAGGATTAGAGGCAGTTATGTTAATGAGGCAGGACACAATCTACAGGATTAGGTTGTACCTTGAGTCAATCTCTTTTGAGATCTAAAAGAGAGAAGTGAGCAGAGAGGAGAGGGACCTCCCACCACCAAGAAAAAAGAGCCAGGAGGAGAGCATATCCTTTTGACTCAGGGTCCCTACACTGAGAAGCTTCTAGATTAGGGGAAGAATGATGACAAGGACCTTCCCCTAGAACTGACAGAGAGAGAAAGTCTTCCCTTCGAACTGGCACCCCAAATTAGGACTTCTAGCCTCCTAGACTGTGAGAGAATAAATTTCTGCTTGTTAAAGCCATCCACTTGTGATATTTCTGTTATAGTAGCACTAGATAACTAAGACAGAATTTAGTATGAAGAGTGGTTGCTGTTCTAACAGATACCTAAATGTGGAAGTGGATTTGAATGCATGGAGGCTGGAAGAGTTTTAAAGTGCCTAATAGTAAAAATCTATATTGCCTCAAAGAGACTGTTGGTAGAATTATGGACATCAAAGACAAATCTCATGAGGGCTCAGAAGGAAGTGAGGAGAGCTGTAACACTGGAAATGGTGCAAACGGTGAGAAGCAGCAGAAGAGAAACAGCAGTAGCAGAACCAGGAGACCAGTGCAAAATGATGCGAGAGTGACCCACGGAGCAAGACAGCTGCATGCTTCAGGCAGGAGGCCGGTGGCCCCTGGTGGAGTGGGGTGCCTCCAGGCAATTTTTGGTGGAGCCAGGCTTGCCAACCCATGGAATGAGAGAGCTATGTGCCTTCTGGCTGAGGTTTACTGGCAGAATGGGGTGACTTCAGGTACTTAACTGGTAGAGTTAAAGAGCTCTGGAAAACTTGCCCAAGCATGGCAGATGCTGGGCCAGCTCAAGAGGCCCGAGGGGCTGAGAGGCCAAGGAACCAGGAAGCAGAATCTTAAGGAACAAGGAGCACAGGAAACAGAGCTGCCTCAGTCTCAAAGGGTGGGACCACAACCTCTGGGATCTCAAAGGGTGAAGCCATGGCCTGCTGGGTCTCAAAGGGTGGGGGCACAGCCTCCTAGGTTTCAAAGAGTCAGATCTTCACTGAATTAGTTCCAAAATGTGAGGCAGCCATTCACAAGTGCCAGGGGGATGGGGCTGGATCCACTGCCTAGTGCTGAGGGGGTGGGGCTTCCATGCCCAAGGGCAGAAGAACGGGGCCTTCTGGAGCTGAAATGATAGGGTTGCCACTCAGACGGACTAGGAGAACGGGGCCATCCAAATTCTAGGGAACAGAGTGCTGTCCCAGTGGGCCTCAAAGGTGGAGCTGAAGCCCAGGGCTGAGGGGCCTCCACCCAGAATCCAGAGTGTGGCCAACACTCAGAATCTGGAGGGCCGGGCAATTATGTAAGTGATCTCAGAGAACAGAGGATTATTTTCAAGCCTTCAGAGCTAATATAATGTGTTCTGCTAAATTGCTTAGTGCCTGTTATCCCTTCTTTCCTTCCAGTTTCTCCCATTTGTAATGGAAATATCTACCTTGTGCCTGTTCCACCATCGTAACTTGGAAGCAGGTAACTTGTATTCTAGATTTCACAGATGAAGAGGGATTTTGCAGAAGATGAGATTTTGGACTTGGAGTTGATTTAAGATTTTTGGGATGATATGATGAGGTGAATGTGTTTTACATGTGCAAGGGTATGAACTTTGGGGGGCAAAAGTATGGAATGTTATGGATTGAACTGTGTTCCCCCAAAATGTGTGTCAACTTGGCTAGGCCATGATTTCCAGTATTGTGTGGTTGTCCTCCATTTTGTGATCTGATGTGATTATCTATGTGTTATAAATCTTAATGTCTATGATGTTAATGAGGCAGGATTAGAGGCAGTTATGTTAATGAGGCAGAACACAACCTACAGGATTAAGCTGTATCTTGAGTCAATCTCTTTTGAGATCTAAAACAGAGAAGTGAGCAGAGAGGATAGGGACCGCCTACCACCAAGAAAGAAGAGCCGAGGGTGGAGCATGTCCTTTGGACATGGGGTCCCTGCTCTGAGAAGCTCCTAGACCAGGGGAAGATTGAATGACAGGACCTTCCCCCAGAACTGACAGAGAGAGAAAACCTTCCCCTGGCACTGGCACCCTGAATTCAGACTTCTAGCCTCCTAAACTGTGAGAGAATAAATTTGTTTGTTAAACCCATCCACTTGTGGTATTTCTGTTATAACAGCACTAGATAACAAGACAATTGGTAAGAAAGAAGGGGAGAATGAATATCGATTGGGTAGGCCACTAACAGTCTTTGTTATACAGTCTATGCAAACCTCTGACATATTGCTGTCAAAGGGGTTCTTTTGGAATTGCCCTGAACAAAATGGTATCTTTGTCCATTAAATTTTTTTTAAATTACAAAACATTTAATTCTTACAAAAGAATGTATATAACACATATGAGGTGTGCTTTGACCATTTTAACTGACCTTTTATTATTTCTGGAAATAATAACATTGTCTAAAGAAGTATTCCACTGGGATGACTCACTAGATTGCTCAATGTGATGCAGTGAATTACTTAATATGGCTCTTCTAGCTATGCATGGTCTTGTAACCCCCACATGATAATTGGGTGGGACTATGCAAATAAGGTGCATGGACCCCGGTGGGGGTGGGACCATGAAAATAATGTGTATGGAACCTCAGCGAAGGAATTGGTCAATTTTGGCATCCTGCTAAGCTTAAAAGAGAGCCAATTCCAGAGCAGAGAGGCGATCTCACTACCATCCAGAAAGAAGAGCCAGGAGTGGGAGTGTGTACTTTAATCACAGGGTCTCTGCACTGAGAACCTCCTAAGCTCAGGAGACAGAGAGAGCTGTAACACCGGAGATGGCACAAGATGGTGAGAAGCAGCAGCAAATGCAGCAGAGAAACGGCAGCAGCAGCAGAACCAGGGGACAGGTGAGAGACAGCCGGTGGGCTTCCCAGCCCATGGAGCGAAGTGGCTACAGTGGGCATGCTGACCCACGGAGCAAGAGAGCTGAGTGCCTCTGGGGAGGAGGCTTGCTGGCAGAGTGGGTGCCTCTGGGCACTTGCTAGCGAAACTAAAGAGCTTTGTAACACTTGCCTGAGCAGGGCAGAGACCAGGCCCGGAGGAGCCTATCCTAAGGGGGCCGAGAGGAGCCTATCCTAAGGGGGCCAAGAAGAGCCTGCCCTGAGGGGGTGAGAGGAGCCTATCCTATGAAGGCTGAGCGCAAGGGCCCAGGCCCAAGCAGGGCCCGGCGGCAGAGGCCTGTCTGTGGGTATGGCCGGAGAAACTGTCCTGATCGAAGAACTGCATCCTAAGTTGTACCTGTTACTTCCCTAATAACCCCCGAAACTGTGAGTATTGTCTGTGAGATCTGTGTGGCTGTTGCAATTAATGAACCAACCCAGCAGAGAAGTAGAGTGTGGCATGGGAGGGATGGCTGGTGTCAGAATTGATAAAAAGGTTGGAGAGGAGATGTATGTCTGACTTCCACTTCATAGGATTCAGCTTTGTGTTCCTCTCCCTTGTAAAGTTAGATGAGGTCTGATGCCGCTGCCACACCATTTTTACATTCAATGACACATTGAAGGTGATCAGAACGGATAATGCAAACAAAGCAGAAAGCCTAGTCATGACCTTGAGTGGATCAGTATACCATAAACAAGACCTGGTATATAAATACTCCCATTCTAGTCTCTGAACTTCAGGAAGAGGATGAGCAAGGCTCAAAAAAGTGCAGAGATATTAAATCAAGTCTTCATATATGAATAGTTCCACCATAAAAAAAAGGAGGGAAGGAAGGATTTTCAGTTTGGGCTGTTACTGGACTTAAGCTACATAATGGCTAGAAATAATTCATGGGTATAACACTCAACTCATCCTTCTCTCCCACATCCAATTAATGGGCCCATTGTTACTGCCGCTAATTTCATTCCAGCAACACTCATCTCAAGCCTAGATTAGCACAACCACCCAATTGGTTTTCTTGCTTGTAGATTTGCTCCATCTCCCCCAGTCAATCCATTTCCCACATTACATTAAGAAATAATCCCAAAGTACAATCTGACCCCATCCCCCTCATCAAAAGTCTTTCAGTGGCACTAGGTTTAAAGAAAACCTTCTTGACATGGCGTTCAAGGTTTTTCTGAACGAGTCCTTGCTGATCACCCCAGGCTCATCTCTTACCACTCTCCCCAGCATTTACAGCTGCCACCATCTTGAGTTATTTATAGGTTCCCCCCAGATTCCATGCTCTCTCTTACATTCTGTCTTCTTCTTTGCATACAACGATGCTTCAGACTACAGTGTTCAGTGGTCTCTCTTCTGCCTGATTACTCATCCTAGTACAGTAGTTACAAATCAGAAAAAGCAACTAAAATTGATTTATGCATGGGTCCTTTGCAAATATAATCATGCCTATTGCCACTTTGAACAGTTATACAGTTCTCAGCTTTATAGTAAAATAATTAAGGAAAACACTGAAATGAATTATAAGAGTTTTTTGGCCAAATAACTGTCAATTTGACATATTAAAAAAAAAGAAATTATAAATCAAATAATGTTCCGGGGGGGGGGGAAGAATCCATAGTCATGATAAAATAGTGCTGAGAGAAAGAGTCTCTTAATCTCAGATCAGATTTCTTGTTTAATATGTAATGTGCTCACCCCAAGCTATGCTGGAAACAAAGAAATAACATTCCAGTTTCTCACAGGCTTGGATTCTGTTATGTTTACGCTGACCAAAATGTGGGACACTTAAGTAGATTAAGTTTTAAAAATCAAGCAGCATCTGAATAAGAAGGGATAATTTTTTTTTTTAAGTCACTCTGTGATTCATTGGTCATATTTTGGCGAAGTGCATCCTATGCATTTTCAGATTCTTACAGCAGAAATATAAATATTAAAAAAAATCAATTCTTTGCAATATACTGATTGTTTTAATCAAAACCTGTTTTCACACATAACTGTGGAATCTCCTAGAGACGACAAGGCCTCAACTGTCAGAAAGTGTCTTAGGCTGGGTTCTCTAGAGAAGAAAAACCAGTGAACCCAGTGATACATACATATATAGAGACAGAGAGAAAGAGAGGAAAATCATGGAAATGGCTCACACAGTTGTAGAGTCTGGAAAGTCCCAAGTCCAAGGGTCAGGCATCAGGCTGGAGACTTGTCCTGACACATGTAGCTGCAGGGGCTGACGAACCCAGGTCAGACAGCAGGGTGCTGGCTCATGGGCTGTGGAGGCTGATGAATCCAAGATAAGCAGGTAAGATGGCAGGCTGCTGGCTCAAGTCCCAAGAACCGGAGCTCAGATGATGATGAGCCAGATGCAGGATCCAGAGCAGAGCAAAAGCCAGCAAGCTTTGCCAGAAAGTCCATATATATTGGATGCAGGCCACACCCCCAAGGAAACTCCATTTCAGCTGATGGGCTGCTCATAGCAGATCTGATCATGGAGGAGATTACATTACATTAGATCTCCTGGAGGTGATTACATCATTACATAACTGCCAGGCCACTGAGAATCATGGCCCAGCCACGTTGACACACAACCTTAATCATCATAGAAGGGATCCTGAGTGAGGAAACATCTTTTAGTCCAGATCCCACAAGGCTCATGACTGTGCCCTATGGAGAGCATAGAGTGTGTACCATAAGTAAAAGGTGATCAAGCTGTGTCTTACTAGGGTACTGAAGCTGCACAAATGTATAACTCACTAGTGATCTGTCAGGCAGCTTTTGGTGCTTTGAGGGCTCCATGGGTCTGATTAGTGATTACCATAAGAAAATTTTGCTTGAGATTTTGATGGGGGCAGTGAAGCAGCAGTCATGCTTATGCTTGGAAGGTTGGGGTAGGGTCAGGTACTGTTACAGCTCACGTACACTGTTATGGATCTGCTGGCTCACCTTGGTAGAGTGGGCAGTAGCCAGGCCTGTCCATTTGGATTTCTCTGGGGCATACCAGTTTCATCTTCTCCAAATCTTGGTCCAAGTACATCTGGTAAAGTGCACTGAATCTTCTCTAAGTCTTCACTTCATCGGAGTTGGGTATTTGGAAGCAATGAGAGGCAGATACGAGTTCTATTTCCATGTTATTGGTTTCAGCTCAGCCTGTGGGTTCCAGTTTGTCCTTGCTCTCACCCATGTCACATTCATCTCTGCTTCCTAACTGAAGGCCATGCTGATTTCAGGCCCACCGCCAGACATAGGGCTGCCATCTTACATAGAGTCCACAACTAGTTCTCACAACTGTGTAAGGTCTAATCCCTATACAAATCTCTCTATATCACTCATATTAGTCTGTTCCGGTAATCAAACCCTAATTGATACAACTACATAATTATTTCCTTTGGACGAATTCCTAGAAGTGTAAAACTGGGTAGAGATAATTCATTTTATACTCCCTTAAATATTTTTCTTTCTTTCTTTTTTTTTTTTTGCTTTCTCAACGTCTGTTTGGTCCACCTTTTGGAACATACTATCCATGTAAATGACATCTAGGATTGTGCAGTGCATGATCTGAACAACTATATGTGGTATCCCAGACCAGTTAAATTACCCCAGGTTGAATTTTCGTCATACAAACTTAGTCTTTCTACCTGTTGTTTGTGGCCATAGTTTTTAGATAGCATGTTCTGTCTGCTGGGCTAGACATTCACCCATGGTCATCATCAGCTGGGTCTGTCCCCTCAGGGCCACCACCAACCTGGTAGGCAGATAAGCTCTAGGATTTACAACTATAGGAATCAGTATATCCCACACCATTGCAGTTAACCAAGCCAAATCTAGGTCTAGGTGTGTACCAAGCTATGTATGACAAACCAACTTCCAGAAACTCCTCCCAGGCCTCCTTCCTGTTTCTTGGGTAATACATTTACATTTACCTTTGTCTAAAGTGCTAAAAACAAGGTGCTAGTAACCTCTCGGCTTCTTCCATGTGACATCATGAAGGCTTTCTTTGCCTATGTACAAGGCTGTAAAAGGAGCTGGTGGGAGGTCCTTGATTTGGCTGAGAATCCCACTGTAACACCAGTTTCTGGCAAAAACAGCACCTGCCAACTATGAAATGAGTGATGGTATTTCTTTGCTATGGTTCCCATGTTTGCTGTAACTCAGATCTTGTCTAGCTCTGTCTGTGTGGGAACAGTTTTTATTTGGGGCAATTAAGTACTAATGATTTTTTTTTTTTTTTAATTTGCATGACTTACCCAGGTTAAAACATGGTAAGGCATTTAGGGAAATATATAATGACCTGGAAGGCCAGCTCTAGCTCTCTGGTTCAGCACATACATTCAAATTGAGAAGAAGAATATATCCACATATTCTGACCTTAAATATTTTTCCAAGATTAACTTAGAACACTTTACATTGATTTCTAGAGTGGTACAGTCTTTGGGGACAAAGACATTTGCCATTGTTCTTGGGTGGGAGCCTTTGTAAGTGATGGTTCTCTACAAGCACTTAGAATGACTCTTTTAATCATTTAGAATGTCCTCTTTGTTACTAAAATCCAACTCCAAAAAATGAGAGGTTGTTTTCCCTGGATGGTCTCCATCACTGGCATCCTCTGTGTATCATAAGTGAACCTTAGAACAATGATAGATAATTTCACTATCACACTGGAAGCAGACTTACACAGTGAGTCTTGGATATTTGAGCTGCTTTTTTTTCTTTTGGGTAAGCCACAGTCTCCCTGTGCCTCACTTTTCACCTAGGATGAAAAAAAAGTAGCAACCCTATGCAACGCCCCATAGGGTTTCTGAGGAGCGCCTGGTGGACTTGAACTGCCGACCATTTGGTTAGTAGCCATACCACTTAGCTGCTACGCCACCAGGGTTTCTACCTAGGATGAAGTAGGGGAATAATCCAGGTATTCTTTACAATCCCTCCAGTTCCAAAATAATTTAATCTTTTTTAAAAATGGCATTTACTTGTAGCCCAAATGTTTACAATGTTTGGTAGAGTTCTCAAGAGCAAGTGCTAAAGAGTACAACTATTGCAAAATTAATACATGAGAGTAAAACTGTCAGGTTTTCTAACCATGGTGTTTACTTATTTTGGATACATTCTGAAGAAAAACTGTCAATTCCTTGTGCAGCTTAATCAAATATAATTTAATTAGTGGCTCAAGCATAGAAAATATAAGAAGATACTCTTCCGGTCAAATATAGGCAATTTATCAGATCTCTGAAGTAATTAAATTAACATGCACATAAAATTGCTTTACCTTGAAAATACTGTGCATTAAATACTCTAGTGTCCTAAATCAGAAAACCCAGATGACATGAAAACCCTTTTCCCTTGTTTCCTTCAAAGGACTTGTGATCGTTAATTTTATCTGTGAACTGGACTAGGCTATGGTACTCAGTTGTTTGGTCAAACGTAAGTTTAGACTCTGTTATGAAGTAGTTACACATGATTAAATTAGTTGGGCTTAAGTAAAGCTGTTTATCCTCCATAACGTAGGTGGAACTTATCCAATCAGTTGAAGGCCTTAAGGGCAAAAAAGGAGTTTTTTCTAGAGGGTATTTGCCTCCAGACTATAAGCAGACATTCTGCCAGAACTCCACACTTCACACTTCTTGCCACCTGGCCTAAAGCTTTTGGGACACAAGACTGCAGGAATCTCTGGTCTGTCACCCGACCTACAGATTTTGGACTTGCCAGCCCCCGACATAAGCCAATTCCTGAAAATAAATCTCTTTCTCTCTACATATGTCTCACTGGTTCTGTTTCTTTAGAGACCCCTAAGACAGAACATTACTACTATAACTTTAAAAGAAGAAACGGAGTTCAGTTTAATCAATTACATACTGAGTTAATGATTATTGCTTATATTCTCTTAAGGTTTAGGTATAGTTAAGTTTATCAATGCTTAAGAGGCAGGGCTAAATTTCCACCATAAAAATAACATTGGTAAGTGCTATATAAGTTTACAGTACAAAGGAAATAATATAATAGAGCTTGTTGCCCATTTTACCTGTGTACTTTGAATTCTATGATACCTAATCTATTACAGGACTTCAGACTTTCATGCTTATTTAAATTAATTAAAAAAAAATCATTCATGGATTTATTGACTAGATTAAAAGTTCAGCAGGAATAAATATTTGTGAAGCTTAGGTCTTGATAGGGAAAGAAAAACAAGGTATTCGTCCATATATAAAGAATAACACTTAGGACACTGGAGACTTGCTCTATGGTTCAATATTTGGTCAATTTTGCTTTAATATTTCTGAAGTACTTGAAAAATTTGACTTTTCCCCCAAATCCCATAAAAATTTCCTTTTTAACAGGGTCAGTGAAATATTCAAATTGTTACACTGCATCTATACTATGTTGAAAGTAAATGTGCTCTATTTCTTTTAAATTGCATAAAGTAAATATTCTGTACAGTTCAGTATTTATAAGCAATATTCTTTTTTTTAAATAATTTTTATTGTGCTTTATGTGAAAGTTTACAAATCAAGTCAGTCTCTCACACAAAAACCCATATACATCTTGCTAAAAAAAAAAAAAACAAAAAAACACACTCCCAATTGCTCTTCCCCTAATGAGACAGCCCGCTCTCTCCTTCCACTCTCTCTTTTTGTGTCCATTTTGCCAGCTTCTAACCACCCCCCATCTCTCCTCCAGGCAGGAGATGCCAACATAGACTCAAGTGTCCACCTGATCCAAGAAGCTCACTCCTCACCAGCATCCCTCTCCAACCCATTGTCTAGTCCAATCCATGTCTAAAGAGTTGGCTTCGGGAATGGTTCCTGTCCTGGGGCAACAGAAGTCCTGGGGGCCATGACCACCGGAGTCCTTCTAGTCTCAGTCAGAGCATTAAGTCTGGTCTTCTTATGAGAATTTGGGGTCTGTATCCCACTGCTCTCCTGCTCCCTCAGGGGTTCTCTGTTGTGTTCCCTGTCAGGGCAGTCATCGGTTGTAGCCGGGCACCATCTAGTTCTTCTGGTCTCAGGATGATGTAGTCTCTGGTTCATGTGGCCCTTTCTGTCTCTTGAGCTTGGAATCGCCTTGTGTCCTTGGTGTTCTTCATTCTCCTTTGATCCAGGTGAGTTGAGACCAACTGATGCATCTTAGATGGCTGCTTGCTAGCGTTTAAGACCCCAGATGCCACTCTTCAAAGTGGGATGCAGAATGTTTTCTTAATAGATTTTTTTATGCCAATTGACTTACATGTCCCCTGAAACCATGGTCCCCAGACCCCTGCCCCTGCTACACTGGCCTTCAAAGCATTCCGTTTATTCAGGAAACTTCTTTGCTCTTGGTTTAGTCCAATTGTGCTGACCTCCCCTGTATTGTGTGCTGTCTTTCCTGTCACCTAAAGTAGTTCTTATCTACTATCTAGTTAGTGTATGCCCCCCTTCTACCCTCCCTCCCTCCCCCCTCTCATAACCACAAAAGAATGTTTTCTTCTCAGTTTAAACTGTTTCTCAAGTTCTTATAACGGTGGTCTTATACAATATTTGTCCTTTTGCAACTAATTTCACTCAGCATAATGCCTTCCAGTTTCCTCCATGGTATGAAATGTTTCACAGATTCATCACTGTTCTTTATGGATGCATAGTATTCCATTGTGTGAATATACCATAATTTATTTATCCATTCATCTGTTGATGGGCACCTTGGTTGCTTCCATCTTTTTGCTATTGTAAACAATGCTGCAATACCCATGGGTGTGCATATATCTGTTCGTGTAAGGCTCTTATTTCTCCAGGATATATTCCAAGGAGTGGGATTGCTGGATCGTATGGTAGTTCTATTTCTAGCCTTTTAAGGAAGTGCCAAGTCGATTTCTAAAGTGGTTGTACCATTTGACATTCTCACCAGCAGTGTGTAAGTGTTCAACTCTCTCCACAGCCTCTCCAACATTTATTATTTTGCATTTTTTGGATTAATGCCAGCCTTGTTGGAGTGAGATGAAATCTCATTGTAGTTTTGATCTGCATTTCTCTAATGGCTAATGATCGTGAACATTTCCTCATATATCTGTTAGCTACCTGAATGTCTTCTTTAGTGAAGTGTCTATTCATATCTTTTGCCCATTTTTTTAATTGGGTTATTTGTCTTTTTGCAGTTGAGTTTTTGCAGTATCATGTAGATTTTAGAGATCAGACGCTGATCGGAAATGTCATAGCTAAAAACTTTTTCCCAGTCTGTAGGTAGTCTTTTTACTCTTTTGGTGAAGTCGTTGGATGAGCATAGGTGTTTGATTTTTAGGAGCTCCCAGTTATCTAGTTTTTCTTCTGCATTCTTAATAATGTTTTGTATACTGTTTATGTCATGTATTAGGGCTCCTAATGTTGTCCCTATCTTTTCTTCCATGATCTTTATTGTTTTAGATTTTGTATTTTGGTCTCTGATCCATTTTGAGTTAGTTTTTGTGCATGGAGTGAGGTATGGGTCTTGTTTCATTTTTTTGCAGATGGATATCCAGTTATGCCAGCACCATTTGTTAAAAAGACTGTCTTTTCCCCATTTAACTGTTTTGGGGCCTTTGTCAAATATCAACTGCTCATATGTGGATGGATTTATGTCTGGATTCTCAATCCTGTTCCATTGGCCCATGTATCTGTTGTTGTACCAGTATCAGGCTGTTTTGACTACTGTGGCAGTATAATAGGTTCTAAAATCAGGTAAAGTAAGGCCTCCCACTTTGTTCTTCTTTTTCAGTAATGCCTTATTTATCTGGGGCCTCTTTCCCTTCCATATGAAGTTGGTGATTTGTTTCTCCAACTCATTAAAGAATGTCATTGGGATTTGAATCAGAATTGCATTAAATGTATAGGTCGCTTTTGGTAGAATAGACATTTTTATAATGTTAAGTCTTCCTATCCACGAGCAAGGTATGTTTTTCCATTTATGTAAGTCTCTTTTGTTTTCTAGCAGAAGTGTACTGTAGTTTTCTTTGTATAAGTCTTTTACATCTCTGGTAAGATTTATTCCTAAGTATTTTATCTTCTTGGGGGCTACTGTAAATGGCATTGATCTGGTGATTTCCTCTTCAATGTTCTTTTTGTTGGTGTAGAGGAATCCAACTGATTTTTGTATGTTTATCTTATATCCGGATACTCTGCTGAACTCTTGTATTAGTTTCAGTAGTTTTCTTGAGGATTCCTTAGGGTTTTCTGTGTATGAGATCCTGTCATCTGCAAATAGAGATACTTTTACTTCTTCCTTGCCAATCTGGATGCCCTTTCTTTTTTTATCTAGCCTAAAAAAAATTTTTTTTTTTTTTTTTTAATTGCTCTGGCTAGGACCTACAACAAACACAATGTTGAATAAGAACGGTGATAAAGGGCATCCTTGTCTGGTTCCCGATCTCTATGGGAATGCTTTCAGGCTCTCTCCATTTAGGGTGATGTTGGCTGTTGGCTTTGTATAAATGCCCTTTATTATGTTGAGGAATTTTCCTTCTATTCCTGCTTTGCTGAGAGTTTTTATCATGAATGAGTGTTGAACTTTGTCAAATGCCTTTTCTACATCAATGGATAAAATCATGTGATTCTCGTCTTTTGTTTTATTTATATGGTGGATTATATTAATTGTTTTTCTAATGTTGAACCATCCCTGCATACCTGGTATGAATCCCACTTAGTCACGGTGAATTATTTTTTTGATATGTTGTTGAATTCTATTGGCTAGAATTTTGTTGAGGATTTTTGCATCTATGTTCATGAGGGATATAGATCTATAATTTTTTTTTCTTGTGGTGTCCTTACCTGGTTTTGGTATCAGGGGTATGGTGGCTTCATAGAATGAGTTGGGTAGTATTCGGTCCTTTTCTATGCTCTGAGATACCTTTTGTAGTAGTGGTGTTAACTGTTCTCTGAAAGTTTGGTAGAACTCTGCAGCAAAGCCGCCCGGACCAGGGTTTTTTTGTTGGGAGTTTTTTGATTACCTTTTCAATCTCTTCTTTTGTTATGGGTCTATTTAGTTGTTCTACCTCTGTTTGTGTTAGTTTAGGTAGGTAGTGTGTTTCTAGGAATTCATCCATTTCTTCTAGGTTTTCAAATTTGTTGGAGTACAGTTTTTAATAGTAATCTGATATGATTCTTTTAATTTCAGTTGGGTCTGTTGTAATATGGCCCTTCTTATTTCTTATTCAGGTTATTTGCTTCCTCTCCTGTTTTTCTTTTGTCAGTTTGGCCAGTGGTTTATCAATTTTGTCGATTTGTTCAAAAAAAACCCAGCTTTTGGTCTTGTTAATTCTTTCAAATGTTTTTCTGTTTTCTATTTTAGTTTAGCTCTAATTTTTATTATTTGTTTTCTTCTGGTGCCTGTGGGTTTCTTTTGTTGCTCTCTATTTGTTCAAGTTGTAGGGATAATTCTTTGATTTTGGCCCTTTCTTCTTTTTGGATGTGTGCATTTATTGATAGAAATTGGCCTCTGAGCACCGCTTTTGCTGTGTCCCAAAGATTCTGATAGGAAGTGTTTTCATTCTCATTGGATTCTATGAATTTCTTTATTCAATCCTTAATGTCTTCTATAATCCTGTCTTTTTTGAGCAGGGTATTGTTCAGTTTCCAAGTGTTTGATTTCTTTTCTCTGTTTTTCCTGTTATTGATTTCTCCTTTTATGGCCTTATGGTCAGAGAAGATGCTTTGTAATATTTCAATGTTTCGGATTCTGCTAAGGCTTCCTTTATGACCTAATATGTGGTTTATTCTAGGGAATGTTCCATGTGCACTAGAAAAGAAAGTATACTTGGTTGCTGTTCGGTGGGGGGTTCTGTATATGTCTACAACGTTAAGTTGGTTCTTTGTGGCATTTAGATCTTACGTGTCCTTATTGAGCTTCTTTCTGGATGTCCTGTCCTTCACTGAAAGTGGTGTGTTGAAGTCTCCTACTATTATTGTGGAACTGTCTATCTCACTTTTCAGTGCTGATAGAGTTTGTTTTATGTATCTTGCAGCCCTGTCATTGGGTGCATAAATATTTAATATGCTTTTATCCTCCTGGTATATTGTTCCTTTAATCATTATATAGTGTCCTTCCTTATCCTTTTTGATGGACTTAACTTAAAAGTCTATTTTGTCAGAAATTAATATTGCCACTCCCACTCTTTTTTGATTGTTGTTTGATATATTTTTTTCCATCCTTTGAGTTTTAGATTGTTTGTGTCTCTAAGTCTAAGGTGTGTCTCTTGTAGTCAACATATAAACGGATCTTGTTTTTTAATCCATTCTGCCACTCTTTGTCTCTTTATTGGTGCATTTAGTCCATTTTCATTCAGGGTACTTATGGATAGGCATGAATTTACTGCTATCATTTTGATGTCTTTCTTTGTGTGTTGTTGACAGTTTCTTTTTCCCATTTAATTTTATGTGCTGAGTAGATTTTCTTTATATATTGTCCTTTCCTCATATTTGTTGTTGATTTTGTTTCTGCTGAGTCTCTATTTTTCCCTTGTATTTTACTTTGATGAGTAGGATAGTTTGTCTCCTTTGTGGTTACCTTATTATTTACCCCTATTTTTCTAAATTTAAAACTAACTTTTATTTCTTTGTATCACCATATCTTCCTCTCCATATGGAAGGTGTATGATTACATTTCTTAGTCTCTCTTTATTATTTTAATGTTGTCCTCTTTCATATAATAACATCACTGTTACCCTGTTTTGGGCTTTTTATTTCTTTTTTTTTTATAATCTTGCTTTGTTTTTTTTTTATTTCCTTGTCTGGGTTGACTTCTGGTTGCTCTGCCCAGTGTTCTAGTCTTGGGTTGATACCTGATATTATTGATTTTCTAACCAAAGAACTCCCTTTAGTATTTCTTGTAGCTTTGGTTTGGTTTTTACAAATTCTCTAAACTTGTGTTTATCTGGAAATGTCTTAATTTCACCTTCATATTTAAGAGACAGTTTTGCTGGATATATGATTCTTGGTAGGCAACTTTTTTCCTTCAATTTTTTAAATATGTCATCCCATTGCCTTCTTGCCTGCATGGTTTCTGCCGAGTAGTCCAAGCTTATTCTTTTTTTTTTTTTTTTTTAACTTTTATTGAGCTTCAAGTAAACGTTTACAAGTCAAGTCAGACTGTACCAAGCTTATTCTTATTGGCTCTACCTTGTAGGTGACTTTTCTTTTATCCCTTGCTGCTCTTGTAATTCTCTCTTTATCTTTGGTTTTGGCAAGTTTGATTATAATATGTCTTGGTGACTTTCTTTTCAGATCTACCTAATGTGGAGTTCGATGAGCATCTTGGATAGATATCTTCTCATCTTTCACAATATCAGGGAAGTTTCCTGCCAACAAATCTTCAACAATTCTCTCTATATTTTCTATTATCCCTCCATGCTCTGGTACTCCAATTGCTCGTAGGTTAGTTCTCTTGATAGAGTGCCACATGTTTCTTAAGGTTTCTTCATTTTTTTTATATTCTTTTATCTGATTTTTCTTCAAATATATTAGTGCCAAGTGATTTATCTTTGAGTTCAGAAATTCTAGCTTCTCCTTGCTCAATTCTGCTCCTCTTTCTATTGAGCTGTCAATTCTGTAATTTTATTGTTAATCTTCTGAATTTCTGATTGCTGTCGATGGATTTTTCCAGCTTATTAAACTTTTCATTATGTTCCTGAATAATCTTTCTTATTTCTTCAATTGCTCTATCTGTGTGTTCCTTGGCTTGTTCTGCGTATTGCCTCATTTCCTTCCTGATGTCTTGAAGGGTTCTGTGTATTAAACTTTTGTATCCTGGCTCTGGTAATTCCAGGAAAGCACTTTCATCTAGGAGATCCCTGGATTCTTTGTTTTGAGAGCCTGTTGAGGTGATCGTGGTCTGTCTCTTTATGTGACTTGATATTGATTGTTGTTTCCGATCCATCTATAAGTTATTGTATTAGTTTATGCTTGCTTACTGTGTCGTAGCTGCTTGCTTTGTTTTGTTTTGGTATACCCCAAACAAGTGAGCTAGCTTGTTTATTTTCGCCTTTGGAACTCTGATGTTCTGTCCCCAGCTGGCTAGAGCTGTTATCAGGTATATCAGTCTAGTAGTCCATTCACTTTTCTTGTATGAATTCAGCTCAGGTTTCCAGGTAGCTGATATCAAGTGTGTGGTACAGGCTCTGTCCACAGTTAGAGGGGCAGGGGTGATTGGCGTATACACTGGTATCTGATTGCAGTAGGGGGTCATGCTCTGAACAAGGCAGGAGGCTGAGAACCGACTCCCGGGTGTCTCTGAGGAAAACGCATCTCTGTTCCCTAGAGCGTGCTGGTGGGTGGGTTCTCCAGATGGACCATGGACACCCAAAGTTTTTGATTGTAAGGACTGGGAGGTACCAGTTATCTTTGGACTCCTGTCATGGGTGGCTGGGTGACCTGCGTGGAGCTACCAGTCCTTAGGTCCCTGATGTGGGTAGGTATGGACCTTGTTTAATAGGCAAAGCAATGTCCAACACCCACCTCTCCACCACACAGCTGACATGGTTGGAGTTTGCTAACAAGGACCTCTTCTCCTGAAATAGGCCCACACAGGTCCATGTAGCAGGGAAAGGTGCTCAAGGTCCATGGACGGCTTATGCCTGGACAGGAACCGCTTCTGAACTGAGCTCATCCGGTTAATGGAGCTAGCAAATTATCTTTTCCCCCCAGTTGCAAATTTTTTCCTTCCCGAAGGCCGGAAGGATGGCTCTAGGTGCTCAACAGGGCCTGTGTCAGGCCTGGGGATTCAGCTGCTGAAGCCGGCTTGGGGATGGGGGGCACGGTAAAATATACACAAGTACTTAGCTTTTGCCGAGAGCACCGTTCTTCTCAGGTTCCGGAGGTGGGAGTAGGCTGTGTAGCCGGCTGCTTTTCCCTGAGGAAACTGTGGCCGAACACTAGTACCAGCCCGCCGCCGCCGCTCCAGGGATGGTGCTTGAGGGCTGCCAGTGATTCAGGTCTGGTAACTCCTCTTCACGTCTGAACCGTCTCTTCCTCCCCCTGCCCCTCAGTTCGTTGTCTAAACTTGCCTTTGATGCTCGGGGCTCCCAATTTGTCACAAATACACTCGTTTCACTTTTTTGGGGGGGTGTTTGTTGTAAAGAGGGCTCGCTGGAAGCTTCTGTCTATTCCCCCATCTTGGCTCCACCCCCAAGCAATATTCTTTTGCAAATAGAAATATGTTGTTGTAAAGCAACAAGACCTTGCAAATGTTAGAGTGCTTAAGAACTACCTGGAATATCCAATAAAAAATAGGCTAAGGTTAGGAACATAATAATTGATAGGAAAGGAAACAATTTTCTCTTAGACATATGAAAAGGTATTCAACCACATCCACAATAAAAAAATAAATAAAAATCATAAAATACCATTTTCACTTATTAGATTTGATGAGTATCAAACAATTTTAGAATGCACTTGCTGAGAATGTGGGAATATGTTGTTATTGTTGTTGTTAGGTGCCGTCGAGTGGGTTCCGACTCATAGTGACCCTGTGCACAACAGAACGAAAAGACTGCCTGGTCCTGCACCATCCTCACAATTGTTGCTATGCTTGAGCTCATTGTTGCAGCCACTGTGTCAATTCACCTCACTGAGGGTCTTCCTCTTTTCCACTAACCTTGTGCTCTGCCAAGCATGATGTCCTTCTCCAGGGACTGATCCCTCCCGACAACATGTCCAAAGTATGTAAGACGCAGTCTCGCCATCCTTGCTTCTAAGGAGCATTGTGGTTGTACTTCTTCTAAGATAGATTTGTTCGTTCTTTTGGCAGTCCATGGTATATTCAATATTCTTCGCCAACACCACAATTCAAAGGCATCAGTTCTTCTTCGGTCTTCCTTATTCGTTGTCCAGCTTTCACATGCATATGATGCAAATACCATGGCTTGGGTCAGGCGCACCTTAGTCTTCAAGGTGACATCTTTGCTCTTCAACACTTTAAAGAGCTCCTTTGCAGCAGATTTACCCAATGCAATGTGTCCCTTGATTTCTTGACTGCTGCTTCTATGGCTGTTGATTGTGGATCCAAGTAAAATGAAATCCTTCACAACTTCAATCTTTTCTCCATTTATCGTGATGTTGCTCATTGGTCCAGTAGTGAAGATTTTTGTTTTCTTTATATTGAGGTGCAATCCATACTGAAGGCTGTGGTCTTTGATCTTCATTAGTAAGTGCTTCAAGCCCTCTTCACTTTTAGCAAGCAAGGTTGTGCATCTGCATGATGCAAGGTTGCTAATGAGTCTTCCTCCGATCCTGATGCCCCATTCTTCTTCATATAGTCCAGCTTCTTGGATTACGTGCTTAGCATACAGATTGAATAGGTATGGTGAAAGAATACAACTCTGATGTACACCTTTCCTGACTTTAAACCAATCAGTATCCCCTTGTTCTGTCCAAACAACTGCCTCTTGATCTATGTAAAGGTTCCTCATGAGCACAATTAAGTGTTCTGGAATTCCCATTCTTCGCAATGTTATCCATAATTTCTTATGATTCGCACAGTCAAATGCCTTTGCTTAGTCAATAAAACACAGGTAAACATCCTTCTGGTATTCTCTGCTTTCAGCCAGGATCCATCTGAGAACAGTAATGATATCCCTGGTTTCACGTCCTCTTCTGAAACCGGCCTGAATTTCTGGCAGTTCCCTGTCGATATACTGCTACAGCCGTTTTTGAAGGATCTTCAGCCAAAGTTTGCTTGCATGTGATATTAATGATATTGTTCTATAATTTCCACATTTGGTTGGATCACCTTTCTTGGGAATAGGCATAAATATGGATCTCTTCCAGTCAGTTGGCCAGGAAGCTGTCTTCCATATTTCTTGGCATAGACGAGTGAGCAACTCCAGTGCTGCATCTGTTTGTTGAAACATCTCAATTGATATTCCATCACTTCCTGGAGCCTTGTTTTTTGCCAATGCCTTCAGAGCAGCTTGGACTTCTTCCTTCAATACCATCAGTTCCTGAGCATATGCTACCTCTTGAAATGGTTGAACATCAACTAATTCTTTTTGTTATAATGACTGTGTATTCCTTCCATCTTCTTTTGATGCTTCCTGCGTCATTTAATATTTTCCCCATAGAATCCTTTACTATTGCAACTCGAGGCTTGAATTTTTTTCTTCAGTTCTTTCAGCTTGAGAAATGCTGAGCGTGTTCTTCCCTTTTGGTTTTCCATCTCTAGCTCTTTGCACATGTCATTATAATACTTTACTTTGTCTTCTCCAGCTGCCCTTTGAAATCTTCTGTTCAGTTCTTTTACTTCATCAATTCTTCCTTTTGCTTTAGCTGCTTGATGTTCGAAAGCAAGTTTCAGAGTCTCCTCTGACATCCATCTTGGTCTTTTTTTTCTTTCCTGTCTTTTCAATGACCTCTTGCTTTCTTCATGTATGATGTGCTTAATGTCATTCCACAACTTGTCTGGCCTTCGGTCAAAGTGTCAAATCTATTCTTGAGATGGTCTTTCAATTCAGGTGGGATATACTTAAGGTCATATTTTGGCTCTTGTGGACTTGCTCTTTCTTCAGTTTCAGCTTGAACTTGCATATGAGCAATTGATGGGAATATAGGTATGATCATATCTGGTACAAGTATAAATTGATGCAATTTCTATGAGGGAAATGTAATCCAGCAATTTTATCTCTAGGGATTTATAATACAGATATACTCATTTAGATGTGAAATGATACTACAACGTTGTTTAGAATGATTGTTTATAACATTGTAAATGATTGGATACAATATGAAGGTCCATCATTGAGGAACTGGCTAAATAAAGTCCATACAATGGATTATTATTCAGCCTTATAAAAGAATGAAAAAGTTCAACGTGTTCTGATCTAGAGTGATATGCAGGATATATTGTTGATAGGTGCTGCGAAGTTGATTTTGATTCATAGCTACCCTATGTACAACCGAATGTTGTACCTGATCTTGTACCATCCTCACAATCATTGCTATATTTTAGCCCATTGTGGCAGCCACTGTGTCAATTCATCTCGTTGAGGGTCTTCCTCATTTTCATTGACCCTCTACTTTACCAGGCATGACATTCTTCTCCAGGGACTGGGGTCCAAAGTATGTGAGATGAAGTCTCGTCATCCTTGATCCTGAGGAATATTGTGACTGTACTTCTTCCAAGACAAATATGTTTGCTCTTCTTGCAGTCTATGGTATATTCAATATTCTTCAGCAACACTGTAATTCAAAGGCATTGATTCTTAAAACTTCCTTATTCCTTGTCCAGCTTTTGCATACATATGAGGCGAAAAAAAATACCGTGGCTTGAGTCACCATAGTCCACAAAGTGACATCATTGCTTTAAAAGAGGTCTTTTGCAGCAGATTTGCCCAATGCAGTGCATCGTTTGATTTTTTAAAAATAATTTACTTTATTTGTTGTTGTTTGATTTCTTGACTGCTGCTTCCATGGATGTTGATTCTGAATCTAAGTAAAATGAAATCCTTTGACAACTTCAGTATTTTCTCCATTTATCATGATGTTGCTCATTGGTCCAGTTGTGAGGATTTTTGTTTTCTGTATGTTGAGGTGTAATCCATACTGAAGGCTGTAGTCTTTGATTTTCATCAGTGTTTCAAATCCCCTTCACTTTCAGCAAGCAAGGTTGTGTCATCTGGATATCACAGGTTGTTAATTAGTCCTCCTCCAAACCTGATGCCTCATTCTTCTTCATGTTGTCCAGCTTCTCAAATTATTCGGTTAGCATACAGATTGCATATGTATGGTGGAAGAATACAACCCTGACACACACCTTTTCTGATTTTAAACCATGCAGTATGTTCTGTTCAAATGACAGCCTCTTGGTCTACGTACAGGTTCCTCATGAGCACAGTTAAGTGTTTGTCATACTGTGGTGGCTTGCATGTTGCTGTGGTGATGGAAGCTATGCCACCAGTATTTCAAGTATCATCAGGGTCACCCATGGTGGACAGGTTTCAGCAGAGCTTACAGACTAAGACAGACTAGGAAAACAGACCCGGCAGTTTACTTCTGAAAAAAAAAAAAAAAAAAAAGTTGGCCAGTGAAATCCTTATGGATATATTGTTAGGGATTTCCAAATATGGCATTATGGCTGACTAGGTGCACTGAGCATCCTTCTGCTAAGGAACAACTAGATCTTGGATAGAATCCAATTCTTTCAGACAATGTTGGTCTCTCAACAAGGGGTAGGGAAGGTCTCCAAAGACTCTTCCCCTACAAAAAACAAAACAAGAGTTGTCCTGAGGGAAATGCTAACAGTAGTAGCACTATTATCAGGATACTGAGGCTTTGGCCAATACAAGGCTGGCAAGGATGAACTGAGCCAAGATTCTTAATGGTCCTGGGATGGTGGCATCCCTAGCTACAGGCAGAAAAAAAAAAAAAAATTTACAGGCAGAAGCAGAGTCAAATCCTCTCTGGAGGACAACTTTCCCAGTTTAGGACTTAGAAGTCTCACAGATTAAAATCAAGCAATGAGCTCACAATCAAAGATCACCAAGCTCATGAGAAGGCAAGGTAAGTCAGTTTTAGTGAGAGTCTGCATAAACAATAAACAATATATAGAAAATCTGTGAATAAAATGTTTAACAAATAAAGGAACACAAAAACCAGTTTCAGGCAGATTAAGAGCCTAGATAAGAAAGGCAAAACTAGAAAGTTCTTAAGAATGTAGGAAAGAGTATCTTCATGGCCCCAGGATAGTAAAGAATTTATAAAAGAAGATGCAAACTATAACAACAATAAATTAAAAAGACTGGTAAGTGCAACTATATTAAAATTAAGAACTTCTGTTTCACAAGAGACTCCATTATTGTTAGGTATTGTTAGAATAAAAAAAATGGAAGAAGGTATTTGTAATACATATACTGAACAAAGTCTAGTGAGTATTACTATTACAAATTGACAAATTGATGGGGCGAAGAGAAACCCAATGGAAAAATGGGTAAGAGACTTTAACAGGTACTTGATATCCAAATGACCGATAAATAGACAAAGGGGAGCTCTACCTTTAATAATCAGGGAAGTGAAAATTGAAACCACAATGGGATACACATATCAGATTGAAAAAAAAATAAAAGCCTGACAATATCAAGTGTTGGAGAGGAAGTGAGCAATTAGAATTCTCAAATACTGCTGGTAAGACTGCAAATTGGTTCAATTTTTTTAAAAAATAGTGTGCCATTATCTAATACAGTTGAACATATACATATCCTCTAATTCAATGATTTTACTTCAAGATATAGACTCTAGAGAGGTACATGTACATGTGTGCCCTGATATATGTATGAGATGTTCATGGTTGTATTATTAATAATTGGATCATACTGGAAACAACCAAAATGCCCACTAACAGTAGAATGGATAAATAAAATTTTGGTCTATTGATATAACTGAATATTATACAACAATAAAAATCAACTAAAAACAAACTGGAGATACATATAACAACATAAATGAATCTTATAAACCTAATGTTGAATAAAAAACCAAGACACAAACAATATGTCTAATATAAATCTATTTACACAAAATTCAAAATGAGGCAAAAATAAACCTTTTTTTAGGGATAAATACACAGGTAGTAAAATTAAAAGGGAATTACTATAATAAAAGTCAGGATAATGGTTAGGGAGGAATAGAAATGTGACCAGAAAGGCATACACATGCGACTTCTAGGGTGCTGATAATGTTCTATTTCTTGACCTGGGGGATGGGTTATGTGGTTATTTGTTTTGTGGCTTCTTTCTGAATTATGCATTTTCCAGGACACATTATATTTCACAGTTTAATTAAATAAAAGGGGGGGGGGGACAAAGGACACAATTACAAAGGTAAACAAGCCACATGAAATTCATCAGGGACGAACAAGCAGATTTGGGGAAAAAGTAGAACTTACACATGGAATACTAAGCAAAACCGACCAAATGCTAGACCATGAAGCAAGTCTCAACAAATTTTGAAGAACAGAAATGATACAGAGTATATTCTCTGACTACAGTGGAATTAAGCTAGAAATAGATAACAAAACCCTAAGTAGAAAACCCACACATACTTGTAAATTAAGAAATACATTTCTAAATATTTCATTATTCAAATAAGAAATCCTTATTAGAAAATACCTTGAATTGATTAATAATGAAAATACAACCTGTCATAACTTGTGAGACGTAGCAAAAGCTATGCTGAGTGGAAACTGAAAAACTAGTGATCTAAGTATTTATCTCATGAAATTAGAAAAAGAAGAGAAAATGAAATCCAAAGAAAGTGGAAGAAAGGAAAAGATAACGATAAAAACAAAAATTTATTCAATGAAGTTGGACCTCTACCTCATACCATATTAACAAAATAACTGAAGATGGATCAATGACGTAAGTATAAAATCTAACCAAAAAATTCTTATAAGAAAACATAGGGATAAATTTTCATGTTTCTTATTTTTATCAGTGGGTTCATAGACAAGACAACAAAAGCACAAGCAACAAAAGAAAAAAGTAGATAAATTAGACTTCAACAAAATTTAAAACTTTTGTATACCCAAGGACATAATCAAGAAAGTGAAAAGACAATCTACAGAAAGGGAGAAAATAGTTGCATATCATATATCTGATAAACATTTAATATCCATAATATATAAAGAACTCTTACAATAAAACAATAAAGACAAAACCCCTATTTAAAAATGGGCAAAGAACTTGAACAGACATTTCTCCAAAGAAGATATACAAATGGTCAACACGCACATAAAAAGATATTTACTCAACATCATTAGTCATCAGGCAATGCAAGTCAAAACCACAAAGAGATACCAGTTCATATCAACTAGGATGGCTATAATAAAAACCAAACAAAAAGCAAATGGAAAACAATAAGTGTCGGTAAGGATGTGGAGAAACTGGAACTCATGTATGTTGCTGGTAAGAATGTAAAATAGTGCAGCCACTGCAGAAAACAGCTTGGCAATTCCTCAAAAAGTTACATATATACTCACTATTGACCCAGCAATTCCATTCCTAGGTATATACCCAAAGGAATTGAAAGCAAAGATTCAAACAGATCCTTGTACATCAGTGTTCATTGCAGCATCATTCACAGTAGTCCAAAGGTGGAAACAACCCAACGTCCAGCAACAGATGTGGTATATACATACAGTGGAATATTGCCTGTTGTTGTCGAATCAATTTCAACTCATGGTAACCCCATCTGTTACAGAGTAGAACAGTTCCGTAGAGTTCTCTTGGCTGGAATCTGTATGGAAGCAGTTTCTGGGCCTTTCTTCTGTAAAGCTGCTGGGTGGGTTCAAACCATCAACTTTTAGACTAGCAAACCACTTGTGCCACCCAGCGACCCAATGGAATATTATTCAGCCATAAAAAGGAATGAAGTTCTAATACATGCTTTGACATGGATGAACCTTGAAAACATTATGTTGATTGAAATAAGCCAGACACAAAAGAACAAATTTTGTGGGATCCCACTTACATGAAATATCTAAAATAAGAAAATGCATAGAGATAAAAGTAGATTTGTGGTTACTAGGGGCAAAGAGAAGGTGGGAATGAAGAGCTACTGCTTAATGGGTACAGAGTTTGTTTGGAATGATGGTTGTACAACGCTGTGAATATAATTAATGCCACTGAATTGTGCACTTAAAAGTGGTTAAAATGACAAATTCTATTTTATATATATTTACCACAGTAAAAAACTAATGAAGTCTGGAAAAAAGATACCTTCACATATCAACATACCAAATAATTAATAATAAAACTAAAGAGAGATGTTTAAGACCTCTACATAGAAAATCTAAAAACAATTTTTTAGAGAAATTGAAAATGACCTACATAAATAGAGGGATGTGTACTATGTTGATGTATTGGAAGACTCAAAATAGTAAAGATGTCATTTCTCCCTAAGTTTATACGTAGTCAGTGCAATCCCAATCAAAATTGCAGGGAGTTAATTTCTGTGGAATTGACAAGCTGATTTTAAAATGTATAAGTAAAGGTCAAGAATATCCATGACACTCCTGAGAAAGAAGAATGTTCAAGGACATACTCTACTAGATATTAAGACATTTATAAATCTGCAGTAATTAATACAATGTGGTATTGGTGAAAATATTGAAAAATAGGGAAATAGAGCAAAAAGGATCCATATACACCCGTTGCTGTTGAGCCAGTTCTGACGTAGTGATCCTTTAGGACAGAGTAACTGCCCCACAGACTTTTCAACGGTCAGCAACAAAGAGGAAGACCCTCAATGAGATGGACTGACACAGTGGCTGCAACAATGGGCTCAGGTTTTGAGGATGGCACAATGTTCTGTTCTTTTGTGGGTAGGGTTGCTGAGTTGGAACTGACTGGATGGCATCTAAGAACAAAAATAACAATCTTTATGGAAGCAGACTGCCACATCTTTTTCATGCAGAGCGGCTGGTGGGTTTGAACCACCGACCTTTCAGTTAGCATCTGAGAGTTTAACCACTGCACCACCAGGGCTCCTGATAGTGACCCTACAGGACAGAGTAGAACTGCCCCATAGAGTTTCCAAGGAGCGGCTGGTCGATTTGAACTGCCAACCTTTTCGTTAGCAGCTGAATTCTTAACCACTGCGCCACCAGGGCTCTGGGTCCATATATAGACACTTGATTTATGACAAAGATGACACTTATGATGTTAGGTTAATTGAATTTTTATTAAATAAAAAAAGAGTTAGTCCTTATATTACACCATAAACAAAAATCAGTCCCAGGTGGGCTGTAGCTCTAAATGTGAAAGATAAGGATCATAGCGACAAAGCCCCAAAACAGACGCAGAATGGGGGTGAGAAGGGAGATTTACTTTTGAACATTCTGAATCTTTAAATTGTAATGAACTGTGAACTCCTGCTATAGCATATTTAAGTGACAATGGACAGGATGGCTCAGTAATTCCTCACAAAAAAATCTAGATCCCTTTCCTGAAATACTGAGCCTGTCAGAAACCATTTCATTCCTTTGTGATAAGGATCACTAGGCCAAAGAGCTCCACTGAGCTGCGATTCCCAGGTTTCCTGTCCTCAGTCATATCCCGACACAGTTCATTCCCAAATGGGGCATTTCCACCTGTTTCCAACACCTTGGCTCCCTGCTGCATTAAGGATCTCTCTTTGCAGAGTGGTTAATTCATTATGCTTCATGAGTCTGGACAGTTCTGCTAAAAAGAACTCTGCCACTCTCCTCCATCCTGAAAAATGCATTGATTCTTCTCAAATCACCAATATATTTTTTAAAACCTCAAAGATGAATACATTAAAAACAACACCTACTAGTACCATATCCCAATGATGATGCACTTCGGAACCCGTGTATAAGATTTCTCACTCAACAGAATTTTAGGTTAACCTCAACAGACATAGAAATAGTCTTGTTTCATCAATCTGTATATAATTATAGTATTTATTGACATGAAATTGTACTAACTAGCTGCACCTTGTAACATATACTTTTAGCAGGTATTAATCATTACGAAAATACATTTTGTTTTATTCCTATGTCATTAAAAGTGCTATTAACAATGCTGTTCTTTTCAGATAGAAATGTGTTCAACGATCAGACTCATTACACAGTCACAAAGGTTGATGTGTTTAAATACGTGTTTTGGTAGGTATTAGTGGGCCTGTCCTTTTGATGACTCAGAAGTATTCTCAGACATTTCTGTGTAATCAGTTAAGTTTAATATAAATAACAGGTATTTATCATAGTACACTGTTGAAATTCTTAGATTTTGAGACTGAAAAAGTTTGTAATTGTTCAGAAACTCATACGCACTTATAACACAGTCACTATTTTGCTGTCATTTATTAGTGTCAACATTTATAAAATAATAGGTATTACCATAAATTCACAAGATCATGGGATTAATCTGCAGGCTCATGTGTACTCATGGATTGAACACCATTAAGGGACAAGTGAATACCTACCTAGGCCATTCCTGCTCTTGAGATTTCACTCCTTAACAAAGTAGTAGCACATAAGCTTTTCCCTCAGGTCTGCTTTTGGTGCAACCCAGGCAAAGACAGCTCTCAAATCTTTTACAGCTATTTTGTCCACACTTTGACAGCCATGTTTGTTACCTGATTTAATCATCTTTCCAAAGCATTCAGTCTTTTTAACAGAAAAAGCAAACTTTTTTTTAATACTCACATTTCATAGGTTAATGTAATAAGTAAATTATATACTTATAATAACATACATAATTGGCATAAAGAGGTCTGGAAACAAACACAATTGGCCCTTGGTACGTATTCAATCCATGAGTTTACAGGGGAGCAGCCAGGAAACTCCAGGTTAATTTTGTTTATATTGTACAGCATTCTATAATTAGATCTAAGGGCCGTCATTTAAAAATTAGAATATTTAACATAAATCAAGATTTCCACCTTCTTAAAAGAAAAAAAAAAAGGCCTGGAAACATTGGACTCATGCATAAAATGGGCCTCACACAGGCTTGAAGAAGTCAGGGCCTGCTGAAAGATGTTAAACCTAGGAAATTGACCTTTACCTGTTCTCGGAGAAAAGAACTTGGGATTGTGCTAGGATTGCTTTGCACTAGTTGTACCTGGTGAACAGGAGGCACGTAGTCAGAGTCTCTACAACCAGGAAAGTACAAAGTCCCTAAGGACGAGGCAAAATTGAGCAGGTAATGCCTGGAGGAATCTTACCTGCACAGGTGGTGTCATCATCAGTACATTCTTGTGAGAATTTGTAAAGCCTGTACCTCCAGCATGCTGTATTGTCCCCTGCGTTTGAGGACCATCTCTTTAAATTTTCATACACGTTCCTAGTAAAGCAACTTTCCCATTCTCTGTGTTTTTTGGTCATTCCATCATTCATATCACTTTCCTGTTTGATACAGACTGGTGTCAAAAGAGGGACTGACACAGACCTTAATGGCAAGGTTGATTTGTGGGAGGCATAGGTAAACTATAGGGGAAAACATGACCCTGAAATAAAAGGATAACAATAGGACACCCTTGGCACAGGAGATGGTGTTTTGTGCATAAAACACCATCCAGAGTGAGCCAAGGTTTCAAAGTATATTGAACTCAAATGGGTTCAAGGCAATGCTACTGTATCAGATATCATGTTCCAATGGGGTATATGTCCGTTACCCTCTTGATTATGGAAAGTTTGGCATAATAGATCAAAAAGAAATTATGGGCGGATTGCCCAAAATGGGCAGACTTACCATTTCCTGGACCATATGTCCCCCTTTACTCATAACAGGCCTGGTTTATGTCTGTTGTCCAGGCATAATGATTAATAATGTCTCCTTTTACTCTCAAAAATATCTGGGTTTAGACAGTAAATTATATGATCCCTCTAGCTCTTGCCAAAGTAGCAGAGGCATCTCAGATAGTCTAGCAGAGACTGAAATAGGAAACTACTGAATCAGGAATCTACGTGGTAGGGTAGACCAAGACAAACCATGGGTTCTAGTGTACGGAAACGAGAAACTTGGGATGTTATACTGAGTGTGGCAGTGGGCCCAAGGACCTCTTCAAGTCCACACTAGACTGGCTGTCAGCGTATTTTCAAGCAGATGTTGTGCAAAACCTAAAGTTTTAGATGTAGGAGGGGTTGGTGCTGGGGAATGCTTTAACTCTCACTGGCTTTGCTGTCTGTAGTAAACAGGAGACAGATCACAGATGGGTAAATTAAGTGTTAGAACGGTTTTGAAACTGAGCAATTCTCTTTTAGCATGCTTTAACCAGTTGTGTTGCTCTTAGGGATAAAGCTTGAGAAGTCCTGCCCCTGGAGCTTGTGATTTTCAAAAAAAGAATTCAGAAGGATTCAGAAATGATTTTCTACTTGAACAAATACTCTTCTAAGAGAAAATAAAAAATACTTCACTGAGCCATGAAAATTTTATTGGTAAAAGAGTATAACCAGCTATTTCTTTTGAAAATTTCATTTGAGATATCAATTTATGAGTGCATGTGACCTGGGCAGGTAAGTGTCCTGAATATTATCAGTGATTGTATCTTTATGAATTTAGTTAACTGTAAGCTTAACTAAGGTTTAAGCCAAGGTTTCAAAGTATATTGAATTCAAATGGGTTCAAGGCAATGCTACTACATCAGATATAATGTTATTTATCTTTTATATAGGCTTTCTGGACTGAGATAAGATGAGGAGAGGCTGGCAACATGCTCAGAGCCTCTCCAGGGTTATAAGTCCTGGAAAAAAATATTTTGAGTCTGTTAAGATTCTTGCCTTCTGGCCCTGGCTTATGCAGTTTCACCTGCCTTCTGTAATATGTATAGAAAGGCTACAGAAGATAAAAAATGTGTTGGAAGAGATGGTGGAGATAAAAATGAAAATATTGAACAGAAGGAAAATTATTATATTAGAAAAGAGTTACCAAAGTTAGGTAGCAAACTCTCAGAGCTCAAACACTAGAACACAGAAAGGAGCAGTAGCACTGAGGCCTCACACTGGGGGCTGATGGACAGACTAGTACACTCCTGGTTACCCAAGCTGGAAGAGGCAATTAGAGAGCTGGGGAAGAAGTCTGGGGAGATACACTGAAGCAGTTGTGCTCCCCAGATGCACGTATCAACTGGACATGCAAATGAAATCCTTTTGGTAATATCAACTCTAAACAGAGAATTAATTGGAAGCAGTTAAATTTCCTGATGTCTTAGGCTGGGTTCTCTAGAGAAGCAAAACCAGTAAAGCGTATAACTATATACATAACAAAACAAAACAAAACAAAACCACTACCATCAAATTGATTCCGACTCATAGCGACCCTATAGGACAGAGTAGAACTGCCCCATAGGGTTTCTAAGGAGCACCTAGTGGATTTGAACTGTCGACCTTTTGGTTAGCAGCCATAGCTCTTAACCACTACGCCACCAGAGCGTCTGTATAAATATATATAGAGAGAAATTCGTATTAAGGAAATGGCTCATGTGGTTGTAGAGGCTGGAATGTCCCAAGTCCATGGGTCGGGCTGGAGGCTTCTCCTGATTCACGTAGCCGCAGAGGCTGGTGAACCCAAGTTAGACAACAGCACTCTGGATCACAGGCTGTGAAGACCAATGAATTCCAAAATCGGCAGGCAAGATGGCATATGATGAACAGGTGCTGGCTGCAGGATCCAGACAGAGCAAATGGCAAATGCCCATGAGCCTTGCCAGAAAGTCCACCTATACTGGATGCAGGTCACAGGCTCAAGGAAACTCCCTTTCAACTGGTTGGCTACTCACAGCAGATCCCATCATGGAGATGATCACATGACATCAAATCTCATCACAGAGGTGATCACATCATTATACAACTGCCAAACTACATCATAACTGCCAAACCACTGAGGAGCACGGCCTAGCCAAGTTAACATACAACCTTAACTATCACACTTGCATATGTCAAGACTGCCTGCAATTTACCTTAAGGATTAAGAATAATGTGTTGACTCAGGTCCCACCAGGAAGCCCAATCCCAGTTAGCTTGATAGTATACCAGCAGTACTGTCATATTTGGGGATTTCATTGCCCCTGCCAATCATCTACATGGTTTTCCTAAACAAAATGTTCCTTTTTTTGTGGTGATCATGCAGTTCATAATATAATGCAAAATTTGGGGTAAATGATTCATCTATGCAAAAAATGTACATAGATGTTTGCACTAAAACTTTTATAACTAATTTACTGAATTCTATTTATATGAGAAGGAAACTTCTGGCAAAGGGCCAAAAATATCTGGAAAGCGTAAGGCAGAAAGTCATCAAAGTGTGATGAATTTGACATTACTAAAGCATACCACAGTGTAAATGTGAAGGTAAGCTTCATGAATTCATTATTGTAGAACTGATACAAGATGAAAAAATGGAACTACAGAAATTGTCTCACTTAAAATATGGTTAGAAATTTAGAGGTTTCGGGTCGCTTTATCCGAAGAATTCAATGTAATTTATCACATTAACAGACTGAAAAAGAAAAACCACATGGTCATCTCAATAGATGCATTTGACAAACGCCACCTATTCCCAATACTCTCTGAGAGCTAGAAATAAAAGGGAGCTTCCTCAACTTCATAAGGTGCATCTGTGTAAAACCTATAGCTAATATCACACTTAAGGATGAAAGACTGAGTGCTTCCACCTATGCACTGCTGGGTGATACAAATTGTTAGCAAGCTTGGCTACTAAACAAAAGGTTGGCGGTTAGTCCATCCAGAGGTGCCTTGGGAGAAAGGCCTGGTGATCTACTTCTGAAAAATCAGCCATAAAAACCCTATGGAACACAGTTCTACTCTGACACACATGGGATCATCATGAGTTGGAACTGACCCAATGGAAACTGGTGGTTGTCTATATGCTGGATATCCATATGCAAAAAAATGAACTTTGATTCATACCTTTCACCATATACAAAAATTAGATCATAGATCCAAATGTAAAACCTAAAACTATAAAACTTCTGGAAGAAAACAGAGGACAAAGTCTTTACAACCTTGTGTCAGGCCAGGGTTTCTCAGTCTTGGCACTACTGGCATTTTTGGGCCAGACGATTGTTTTGAAGGGGGCTGTCCTGTGCAATGCAGGGTGTTTAGCAGCATCCTCGCTCTCTACCAACTATACACCAGTAGCAGCCAGGTAGAGACAACCAAAAATGCCTCCAAACATTGCCAAATATTTTGTTGTTGTGTGCTGTTGAGTCGATTCCAACTCATAGCAACATTATAGGACAGAGCAAAACAGCTCCATAGGGTTTCCTAGGCTGTAATCTTTTTTTAAATTAATTTTTATTGGACTTTAAGTGCAAGTTTACAAATCAGGTCAGTCTCTCATACAAAAATTTATATACACCTTGCTATACACTCCTAATTGTTCTCTCTCTAATGAGATAGCACAGTTCTTCCCTCCACTCTCTCTCCTCGTGTCCATTCGGGCAGCTTCTGGCCCCCTCTGCCCTCTCATCTCCCCTCCAGACAGGAGGTGCCAACATAGTCTCATGTGTCTCCTTGATTCAAGAAGCTTGTTCTTCACCAGTATCATTTTCCATCCCATATTTCAGTCCAATCCCTGTCTGAAGAGTTGGCTTTGGGAAGGGTTCCTGTCTTGGGCTAACAGAAGGTCTGGGGACCATGGCCTCCAGTGTCCTTCCAATCCCAGTCTGACCATTAAGTCTTGTCTTTTTACGAGAATTTGGGGTCTGCATCCCACTGCTCTCCTGCTCCCTCAGGGGTTCTCTGTTGTGTTCCCTGTTAGGGCAGTCATCGATTGTGGCCGGGCACCATCTAGTTCTTCTGGTCTCAGGCTGATGTAGTCTCTGGTTTATGTGGTCCTTTCTGTCTCTTAGGCTCATAATTACCTTGTGTCCTTGGTGTTCTTCATTCTCCTTTGATCCAGGTGGGTTGAGACCAACTGATGCATCTTAGATGGCCACTTGCTAGCGTTTAAGACCCCAGACACCACTCTCCAAAGTGGGATGCAGAATGTTTTCTTAACAGATTTTATTATTAGACTGTAATCTTTATGGGAGCAGATTGTTGGGTCTTTTCATTCTCAGAAATGCTGGTGGGTTCAAAATGCCAACATTTGTGTTAGCAGCTGAGTACTTTAACCATTGTGCCACCAGGGCTCCTGTCGAATGTCTTACTTAGGTGCAAAATCACCTCCAGTTGAGAATACTGCATTAGGCAAAGATTTCTTAGGTCCAATAACAAATGTGTGATCCATAAAAGAAACACAAAATGATTAAATTGAACTTCATAAAAATTAAGAACTTCTACTCTTTGTAAGACATTGTTAAGAGAATTAAAAAGACAAGCACAGACTGGGAGAAAATATTTGCAAATCATGTATCTGGTAAAGGACGTGTATCCAGAATATATAAAACAGTTCTCACAACTCAATAATAAGACAACAGACCCAAATTTTTAAAAAGAGCAAAAGATTTCACTATGTCACCAAAGGAGGGCAAATAACCATATGGATGGCAAATAAACATATGAAGATACCCTACCATCATTAGTCAATAGGGAAATACAAACTAAAACCACACTGAGATACCACTACACACCTATTAGAATGTCTCACCAAACCAAGTCTGTGTGATCATACCAGGTACTGGTAAGGAAATGGAACAACTTTATAAAATTGGCTGTTGTAATCTGAGAAAGTTTGTGTTTATCCTAAATTCTTTATGAAACTCATGTTCAATGTTGTCTATAATAATGACGTCACTGTCCATGTAAACAGTTAAAGGAGAGTGTCAGACAAATCTGAAAAGCTTTTACTAATCTGAATCTTCTCTTTCATTGCTATTGTCTATGAGTCGTATGGGATTCTGATATCACGGTGCTCTGTGCATCGTATTCTTTAGTGTACCTATACAGGGTGCTGAGATTTTTCCCCCCGCCCCAGTTAGGACTCAAGTGATGATGAGGAAAGGGACTGGACCTACACACTTTGGAACAAACTCTAAGATACTTGATAATCAAAAAGACAAAAAGAAAAATAAGGGATTCTAAAATTTTGGGCAGCTCTAAAACTTGAACATGTTATTTGGTATCACAACACACATAACCTAAAACATTATAGTTATTGGGGCAAATATAATACACTTTCATATTAGAGCAAAAATTCACCTGATTTAGAGATAACGTAAGCTTATAACCTTTAAAGAAAAAGAGGTCGCTTTCTACTTTTACTAAATGGTTTATGTAGCTTCTTCTCTGGTGCCATCCTGCCCAGCTCCTGTAGTCATATGGAACAGTCTAATATGTACCCTCTGAAACCCAGGTTTGTTCTCTACTATTTGTCTCCATTAAAGGAATGAGCAGTGTATTCTACGTTTGAGAAAATAACTCAAGCTGAGTTTGGGTTACCTTAATTACTACAAAGAAAGACTGTTTTCATCAGTTCCTAGGGGGTGGTGGTATATAAAGAGGTTAACTTGATGAGAGGCTGCTTGACATAGGTAGAAACAATCTGAGTATCAACTAGAAATGATTACACACCCATCATAAATACAAAAAATGAAAAAGACTGACAACCACAAATGTTGGTGTGATCTGGAGCAACTGAAACTCTCATACATCGTGGGCAGGAATGTAAAATGGTACAATCATTTGGAAAAAAGGTCTGACAGTTTCTTGTTAAACTAAATATCCACCTACCCTGGTACCCAACAATTCCATCCCTAGATGCTTATTCAAGAGAAATAAAGACATATGTTCACAAAAAGATCTGAACAAGAATGTTACAGCAGCTTTATTCGTAACAGTAAAAAAGTGTTAACAGCCCATGTGTCCATCAACAGGAGAACGGAAAAACAAACTCTGACATATTCATACAATAGAATATTCCGCAATAAGAAGAAAGGAACTACTGATACACGCAACATGAATAAACCTCAAAAACATTATGCTGAGTGAAAGAAGCATTATGCTTTGTATGATTTCATTTATATGAAGTTCCAAAATAGGCAAATTTAACCTGTGGTACAAAAGAAACAGAACAGTAGTTACACTTGAGGGATAGAGTGTCGACTGGCTGGGAAGAGATCTGAGGGAACTTTCTGCAATGACTGTAATGTTCTAAATTTTAAAAAGGCTTTGGTTTGCACAGGTGTATGCATTTGTAAAAATTCAGCAAGTTTATACTTAATATTTGTACATTTCATTGTATGTAAATATTAAATAAGAATTTTAAAACTAAACAAATATTAAACTTTAGTTAATGATATGCATGCTGATGTATTCAGGGGAAGTTTACCGATATTTGCAATTTATTCTGAGATGCATCAGAAAAGTAAGATGGATAGGTAAGTGATAAAACAAGTAGAGAAAATGTAGAATCCATGTAGCTGGTATTTGAGTTAACTGCAAAATTCTTTCAACTTGGCTGTATGTTTAAAAATTTTCAAAATACAATGATGGGAAAAAATCCTCAGTTAATCTTATCTTTCTATTCAACACTCTTTGCCTGAAATAAGATAGCAACACAGGGACCAGAAATTGGCCCCTGAACCTTCCCTGAGATTCTAAATGGCAGATGATACGTGTAAACATGGTAAGAGAAAACATAAAAATTATTCTTGAAAAGGAAGACAAGTTACATTAAGAGTAATTAATACTGGTGTTTATTATGATCACAAACAGGATGAGAGTACAATTTTTTGTACCATTTTTAAACTGCTTCTAACCACTGAATGAAGACTACCTTTTATATCAAGTTTTGAGTATGCCAGCTGTATCTCAAGCAACTTTGTCTAAAATTTGGACATTCAAGCATTGTTAAAAAAGTGTTTATTAAGCATTTTCCCATGTATCAAATATTGTAACTGTCAGTATGCTACAACATGGAATTCAATTACATCCATTGCCTTCTGAAAGCTTTGGAAGAAATTTGGCATAAGTTCATGTCAAAGAAATCTGGATGTGTTTCCCATCTCTGCACTTATTGGCTGTGGGACTTTGGGCAAACTAACTTCTGTGAGCCTCACACTTGCCTCATTTAGAAAATGGGGATGGATAAGATAATGGAGGTTCATACTTTATGAGGCTATTTTGAACATTCAATGAGACAATCCATTCTGCATGTATCACAGTGACTGGTAGGTAGAAAGTATTCAATAAATATAAGCTATCATTTAAAAAGAAAAAAGTGTGTAACACAAAACATTCAACTGGTGGAAGAATGTGAAGTACCTTAATTCGTTTATATAGAACAATATCATCTCCTTAACAGAAAACAAAACAAAACAAACAACCCATTGCCGTCAAGTAAATTACAAATCATAGAAACCCTAAGGACAGAGCAGAACTGCCCCATAGAGTTTCCAAGGAGCGTCTGGTGGTTTTGAACTGCCAACCTTCTGGTTAGCAGCTGTAGCTCTTAACCACTACACCACTGGGGTTTATGTACTTGTCACCAGCACCTGTTAAGTAGGTGGGCACACGGCTAGAGTCTCTAAAACAATCAGGTAGAAGCGGGGGTGGGGGTCAATGTGAGACAGGAGGATATTAACCACTACTTTCCCCCTTACCCCCAAGAGAATGACAAACTAAGCAGCTCACACCTTGCAGGTGGCAGAATGAGCAGCTGTAAGCCATGTGGGGGGCTGGGAAGCCCATACCTTTTGGGAAGCAGTTGTATTGCCTCCTGCCTTGTGTGACATCTAGAAATTTCTCAAATTCTTTGTTATCTTCTGTGTCTTCTGGTATCTTTTTGTCAACCACCCTGTTTAACAATGATATAGTCCACATTTCCACATAATGTTACAATTGGCTGAAACAGTGTAGCAGCAGCTTGTCTTTTTAGTTGGGGCATAGCTTTTCCTGTTGTTACACTGCCCACAACTTCCTCCTGTCTTTTACACTAGGCATATTTCCGGTCTGGCCCGTATGGCATTTGGATAATGGTCTAGTGAGACTTTGGCAGTGGTGACACACTGGGAGCTTCTTAGTGGTCTGGGCATATCTAGACTAGAAGTATTCTACTTCCTCTTTGCACCAAAAAAGCAGCCAGGAAATTTCAGATATTTCTCAAATGCTTTTTTGACTAGATGAGTTCCTTTCTATCGTTTCATCAAAAAGAAGACAATGACTTAAAAGAGAGGGTGAAACTCAATAAACACTTAAAAAAAAAAAATTGGACAGGAGTGAAGTCTGACAACATCCTTTTCTGAAATACTCTTAGAAATGGAGAGTAAGCCTTCTGCTTCACACAGCGCTGCACTTACTTTAAAACATACCAACACTGTTTTCTGTCTTTCTTCTGGTATTTTCACTCTATTCCCTCTTACTGGACTTTTTTTTCAAGACATAAATTCATTGGGCAAGATTGTTTAGATATAGCTAGTGTCCAGTTGAAAGTCCAGGGCATTATCTAGTAAACTGTAACTACTCAGCTGCTTTGTAATCATAATCATGTCTCTAAAATGCCCTGAAATCTTCAGATATTAAATAGTACTACTAAACATGCATAAAATGAGAGAGAATTTTTCAATTAGTAGGTATAAAAATATTAGAATTTAAATATATAAAGAGAGTTTTAATCTTGCTCACAAGGAAATCACTTCTACTTTCCCAGATGGTTATTATACATAGCATCAGATTCAGAAAGATTAATTTTTAGCCCGTGCATATTTTCCTTTGTTCTAGAATGTTAGTAATCTTTCTTTTCTATTGTACAAAAGACATTTTTTCATGTGTTCCCTTTATTTATTTTAAACTTATGGGCCCTGCTACTAATTCCTTAAAACTTTTGGAATAGCTAACACCTCTTTCCTTAGCCCTGTTGATCCTAAGTTTGAACTTTATCTGCACAATTTCAAGGGCAGAACTGGGCAGGAGTTATATCATTCTTAACACGGATCAAACCAAAGCTGAAGAAAAAACAAAGATTTTAGTATAAATTATCCAAACAAAAATTCCATATTTTAACCTTCTTAAAACTGAATTAGCAATAATTTTTACTGCTCTTTCCTTTTTATTTTTATCACTCTTGTGAGGGTATATCAGAGAAACACGTAGATTGCAAGCAATTGGATTTGTCAAACAGGAAGTACAAAGAAACATTTTCTCCCTTTACTTAGGTTGCCTCTACTTAACATTCTGAAGAATGATTATCTGAGTTCAAGGATCATATTTTGATCTATTGCAACAAATACAACACTCAAGTTTTACAAGTAACATAGCCAAAAACTTTCTCAAGCTAACCAGGTAATCCCCAAGCTAATAAGATCTCTTCCTGGGATTTTATCTACTCTTTTACAGGGAGCACAACGTATTCAGGCCAGGGTGCCTTTATCTTACTACACAGAATGAAAATGCTGTCTAAGCAAAATTGGAAGACTAATCAAAGAAATAGATTGGTGAAATGAGAATAACACCTTTAAATGCATTAAGAGCTAAATAGGCTACTATCAGAAAAAAAATTCACTTAAGGTTTGCTTGGAATCTTTTCCATCAGTCTATAATAGATGGACAAATATTAAAGGGAAACATCAAGCTAAGAAAAGACATTTTGGGAACTAGAGCCAATTCCTGGTATTATACACAAATATAAAACATACATACTGTTTTGTTCTGGATTGAATTGTGGAAACCCTAGTGGCATAGTGGTTAAGAGCTATGGCTGCTAACCAGAAGGTCGGCAGTTTGAACCCACCAGGTGCTCCCTGGAAACTGTTTAGGACAGTTTTGCTCTGTCCTACAGGGTCGCTATGAGTTGGAATTGACTCGATGGCAACGGGTATGGCTTTTTTTCCCGGTTTGGATTGAATTTTGTTCCCCCAAAATATGCATTGTAAACCCTAAACCCCTATACTGGAGAATGTGATCCCATCTGGGAATATGATTTTCTTTGTTATGTTAATGAGACTATGTCAAGGCAGGTGTGTTTTAAACCAATCACTTTTGTGACTTAAAAAGAGCAGATTAGGTGCAGAGAAGGAAGCACAAACCAAGATTGTTAAGGAACTGAGGAACAGAAGCTGAAAAGAGTCAGGAACTTTCTGCCAGAGCTCAGAGAGAGAGAAAACCTTCCTCTAGGGCCAAAAAAACAAAAACCTGTTGCTATCAAGTCGATTCTGACACACAGCGACCCTATAGGACACAAGAGAACTGCCCACAGGGCTTCCAAGGAACAGCTGGTGGATTCGAACAGCGAACCTCTTGGTTAGCAGGCAGCCTTTGTTCTTAACAATTGTGCCACCCGTAGGGCCAGTGCCCTGAATTTGGATGTCTAGCTTACTAAACTGTGAGAAAATAAATTTCTGTTCATTAAAGCTACCCACTGTGATATTTCTGTTATAGCAGCACTAAGAAACCTAGACCACATACATATATAAGATTAAAAAAAAAATAAAAAACATGACACATTTTTGGCTCAAAAGTAAATGTTTTCACATTACAGATCTCATTTTCATCCTTAAGCAAAGCTTGGTACAGAGGATACCGGATTTCTTTTATGTCTTTATTTTTGTCTCTCCTTCCCAGTCCTACCCATCAACATCCCATGGCATCTTTAAGAACCATCTTAAAATACTTCCCATCAATGACCCTCTCCCCAACCATTAGAATTAATCTGTCCCTAGCACTTTATAGTTGCATTACTACCTAGCTAAAAGCCCAAAAATGCTAAGCTTTTTGGGACATCATTCTAAAAAAAAAAAAAACCTTTACATAAATGAAGTCATTACCACTTTCCAGAGCAAGAGTTTAAAAAAGAAGCCATAGTCATCTGAAGTCAACACAAGACTATTTCTGGAAAATCCCAGAAGACTTGACACACAGGTAACTAAAAGGAAGACTGGACACAGCTGCTGGGGAGTTTGGCTAAAAGTTTCATAAGTTGTATCTAAAAATTTTAAATTATCTCCCTCTTTTTAACAACGTCTGTCTATGTTTTCTTCTTCTTCTCCAGTGTCACATACCATCTGGTAAACGTAGCAGCTGAAGACTCTGTTTGGCTTCTGTTCTATGTGTAGTACCAAGTCTCTGTCAAAGTAGACTTCATGGCTGTATGTCTGTAATAAAAAAAAAAAAAGGAATTTCTCATAACTATATTCACTATGGTCACTAAAATGTCAGAGCACCTATGCTAGGGATCTGCAATGGAATGAAAATCTACACATAGAGGTAAAACAGCTGCCAAAAAAGGCTATTTTTCATTACTTGTGGGTATGCAGATTATTTATTAGAAGAGCACTGCACAAAATGTAGAGAATGAAAAGAGCCCTGGATTCAGGAGTCTGAACCCAGGCTCTACTGCCAACATTGCCACTATCTCGTTGTGTCACCATGGGTGGGTTGCTAAACCTCTCAGGTTCTCCAGCGTTAAAATAAGGATTAGGTAAAATACTGTCTACTGTTCCTTATAACTTTAATATTCTATAATACTCAAAAGAGCAAACGAATATGTCCAAGAGCGCCTGGAAACCTTATACACTTAGATACGGTCTCTATTAAATAACTGGGGATTCGTGACAGTGTACTCTTTTTTTAAAAAAAGTTACCAAACTTACAGAATGGGAGAAAATCAGAGACTATGATGAGGAAAAAGACAGCCATGATTCAGGTAAAAATAAAGTTTTATTTTTCTTTAAGGTCATTGGTAAGGAGGCATTCCCTAGGGGAGCGAGGCTTAAGAAGCATTCACTTTGCCCTGGCCACAGAATAATAAACTCTTTCAGGTGGACCTAGGCTGACATGAACACAGTAAACATCTGGTACAATAAATGTCATCTATAAAGGAAACTCATACAACTTTGGACTCTACTCACCACATCCCATGACTCCACTAGTGGAATGCTTTTAAGTAAAGTTCCATATTCATTACAGTGGAAATCCAGGTGAGCTTTTCCTTCAGCATCTAGTTGAGTAACAGCTACCACAGACAGCAAATCCAACTCATCTTCATAGTCTACAATTTTGAAAGTCTCAGGGGATATGTGGATAAATCAGAAGGGGAAAGGGGAAAAATCCAATCATTCAGTCAGGATTATACCTACACTTGTAGTTTAACTATTCAACTACTTACACAAATATGGTAGAAGGAAGAATGAATGAGTGAGAAAAAAGATAAAAATAATGTCTCCACTTATATGCCCAGTAAAACATCAGCCCCAAGATTTTCAAGAGTTAGGAAGTATCCTATGAAAGTTTTGATAAACAGAACCAAATCTACAAAGATCTCAAAGTATAAATGAAATTCTCTACAATGACAGCAAACCAAAGTCAAAACAGCTATTCAACTATTGCCTCTGACATCTGTGTTCACTGATACCCACATAGGACTAAACAGATGAAGCACAGTTCTGAGATCTGAAGACTGCCCACTGAGCTTGGAAGGTTCTCACACAGAAGACCACAGTCATTTTAAAGAAGATTGACAGCTTATTCTATCTTATTTATGACTCTGTTTGCTATCCTTTCTTTTTTTAAAACCTTTTTGGTGACCTAAAAAAGCAAAAATGGCTGCTTACACTTGAGGGAGAATATTAGGAACTGAAATTCAACCCATAGAGGAGTGGGACAAAAGAGGTTAGTGGTAAAGCCTTGAGAGAGAAAAGTCTAAGCCCAGAATTCTGTCTGGGGCCCCATCAGCCTCACAGGGGCGGCAGATCAGTGCCCAGCCACAGGGATGGGCCACAGGAAGGCACACCTTGGCTGACTGCCTGGCATTAACTTTAAGGCAGGCTCAGCAAGTTTCTCCTAACCACCACATACTAACTGGCCACTCACATTTGGTCAAATCACTTTTTAATCCATTTATATTTTCTGCCTTTACTACCTCATGCCATAAAAAGTTATACAGATTTATTACCTGTGGTTCCTTTTTATTTACTTTTTTGAACTAACCGTACCTTGGCCAGCTTTAAAGGCTGACTTCTTCCTGAATGTAGATTTAACAGATTTCAGCCACAAGCCTTTTTAACTTTTCATTTACAGGCTAAAAGTTTTTGTTTTCTAATCTCTTGACATAGAACATCTCTCTCTTTGCTACCACCCATCCACCCTTAATTGCTCTTGCTACCTTTTAGTAATTTTAGTATGTCATTCTTGAATATTAACTTTATATAAAGGATAGGGGTTTTTTTTACTTTGTTCTCAATAGGTTTCTATGGCCCAAAAGAATAAATGTTGTTTTCATTTTTTTGGTAACAGCCACATACCAGGCTACCTCTGACCTATTTGAAAAGTTTTTAAAAAGAAAGATACCACACAAATCAACAATTCTTAGAAGGCTATTCTAATATTTCTACATAGCAATGGCCATATTGACATAAACAATTTAGTTATATAATCTAAATAGGTTTAGTTTTTGTGCAGTGGTCACTTATTTGAAGCATGATCCTTGTCAGTTGATTTCATAAGTACTTCCTGTGCCTCTTTAAATTAAAGAATAAAAAAGTATTAGCTCAGTGACTGACAATGCCAAGTTGAGGCCACAGGCCAAACTAATTTACCACACCCAGTCACTCCCTCTTCTCTTGGCCCATGAACATTAATAAACGGATCCATCTAAGTAAAAAATAAGGCAAAAGCCACAAAGTCATCAGGAACTAACTCAAGAATTTTCTACTAAGAGATCTCATAATGTGTGCATATTAACGAAACAAACCAATATGCTGATAGTGTTCTCAAATAATTTCAGTCCTATGAACTTTTCTGCAAAAATAAAAAGTTACGAATAATTTGAATATGAAAAGAAAGGATGGGCTGCACTAGATAAAATAGCACCCAGAACCTTATCCACTCAGCCTGGACATAACCATTCACCCCAATCCCTACCCCAGAGCTGGGAAGCATAATTCGGAAAACCACAGTCAAGTACACACTGGTTCCGTTGTTATCTCTGGTTAAAGCAATACCTCTTGCTCTGGGTCATCATCCAGAAGGTTAAAATGTTTTTTCACTACCCGTCCAGAAGCTGTAACAGTGAATAAGTTTTCATTCTAAAAATAAAAAAGATATGGCAAGTTTTAATTACATAAAGTCTATGGCTAAATTGCATTAACAAATTTGGTAAAACTATCCAACCCTTCTCCAAATCCACAATTCTTTCCTCAATTGCGAAAATTCTGAATCAGATTTCTGATCCTCCAAGCTAGCAAAAATGCTTTATTACGGTAAAGTTTTTTTTTTTAATGGCTAAAATACCAGAATAGGCCAAAAAAAAAAAAAAAAAGATTATAGATTTGTTTCATTTACCCTCCTGCCTTTTGCCCCTAGTATATCAATAATAACACAAGTACATCAAGTAAAAAGTGGATTTGCTTTTAGAAATTTCCCTCCCTACCACGTTCTTCATGCTTTTAATTTGTACACTATAGGAAAAGTACAGCCTGGAGTCAAAGCATGGCCTGGGATTTTTAAAGTTTTATATATACCCCAACTAACCCTAAGTTTGGAGCCCTGGTGGTAAAGTGGTTGAGAGATCAGCTGCTAACCAAAAGGTTAGCAGTTCAAATCCACCAGCCACTTCTTGGAAACTCTATGGGACAGTTCTACTCTGTCCTACAGGGTTGCTCTGAGTTGGAATCGACTCAACAGCAAAGGGTTTTTTAACCCTAAGTTTAAGTAATTAATTAAGACCCAAATGTCAATAATTCAGCCAAAAAAAGGAGAAACCCAGAAAGGAAATAAAAATAAGCAAAAGATAAACTCAATATAACCAAACAATGCTTCTCATATCTCTTATGTACATGGGATATGAAGCTGGCTACCCATGTAGACAAAATGCACAGACTTTTATAGGGTTGTGCTATTCTTTTCAGTCACACTCAAGGGCAAACATAGCTGTATATTACATTTTTATGTAAAAAGATAATAATATACAAAGGGTTTGAAAGTATTCCTGACTTACTTTGTTCTTCTCTCTGTTGGCCAAAATGACAAAATCTTCAGAGATCTGATGTTGGAAACTATTTTCTATTTCATTTAGCTTTAAAACTCTGAAAAGGGAAAAAGAATTCTAAGAATCTAAGACTTAAATACACCATCAAGTGCTAAAGTCAGCAAATGAACATTACAGGAACAACACTTAGTTCTCTTTTCCTCTTGATTGGTCAGCAATATCAACTTGTCTGATCACTTAAATGTCCACAAACACCATAATGTCCATAAACTCCTTCAAATTCAGAGATTTTTTAAAACAGAAAAATGTAGGCACTGTGACAACAAGTGCTACTAAAATAGGTAATGAAGCAGCTTGCCCAGGCCTATGCCACTGTCCAAACTAGTTTAATGAAAGTTACTCTGGAGAACTTTACCTCTGCCTTTCTGCAACGTCTTTAACGTTTCAGCTTTAACAATGACATTATAGTAGATAACTGCATTTTTATTTCTGAAGATAAAATGCAGTATCTATGAATATTTCAAGCTACTAGAAGACAGACTGGATCAGCAACTAAACCTAAACTATGAGTTTTCAATGATAGAGTAATATTTAAACTGTGAGTGATTTAATACTTTTCCCCTTTAGGATTATATTTAAAGATTTGGGTTTTCTAAATGCACATAGCCTCATATGATCAAGCTTACTATGAAAGAGAAAATAACTTGTTCACCACCCACACATCTGTGTACATTAACAAGCTTCAAAAGCACAATGTCCTCGAAGCTCAAAGTCTCAAATGCAGACAAAGAGAATGGCAGGAATGAAGCAGCTACTGTGGCCAGGTAGAACCAGAGGCCTTAGACTTGCCAGAGACAAAGAACTCAGATTATACTTTAAATAACTCAGATTATATTTTAAATAACTCAAATAGTTATCTTAATTAGTGTCAATTAAAAAAAAAAAAAACAACTTATCTTTTAAGACCTGACAAAAGGGTACACTGAATCCACTCTTTCTAGATCTTACTTTCTTAAACTCAAGCTAGTATTAAAGTCAGGTGCTAACAAACATTAAAAGTAAAGTTTACTAAAGCTAAACCACAGTTTAAGATTTTTTGTAAAAGGTCATAATCTTCTTTCCTTAAATGCTTTTAATAGAGAGAGAGAGACTAACTGTACTGAAGCATTAAAGAACAAAGAAGGCAGGGGCTGCTCTTCTTATCCACAAACACTTCCTGAGCACCTACCTGTGCCAGGCACTGCTCACTCAGTGCTGGGGTTATAGGTACCAGCAAGACAGACTTTTTCCCTGTCATTATGGAACTTCTGATGCAGAGTAGATATTTAAACAGAGAGTCACACAAATAACCAATTAATTAAAATTGTGGTAAGTGCTACAGAGAAAGAATGCACAGTGGTGCAGTAAAAATAGGATGGAGGAGCTAATCCAACAAGGGTAATCAGGGAAAGTCTACATAAAAAAAAAAAAAATGACATTTAAGTTGGGACATAAAATATGAATAGAAATTAGGCAGGAGAACAGGTGGGGGAGAGTGATCCCAAATAGAGGGAACAGGCCCTCGGCTTTCTGAAAAGACAGCATGACTGCAGTAATTTGAGTGGGAAGAGGGTTTTTCAGATCATATGCTAAATATAAATATGGTGGTCTTTTAAGAAAAAACAGAACCCATGAAAAGGTTAATTAATGCAGCAGAATTCACTTGATTAGGTTTTTGTGTTTATGTTTTTCAACATCACTCTGGCTGCTGACAGGAAAACTGAAAGGGTACGAGTAGATTCTGGGAGCCCTGTACATAGGATGTTACTGTAGTCAAGGCTAGTGATGACAGTAGTCTGACCAAGATGGTGACAGTGGACAAGGACACAAACAGGCAGATTTAAGAACTATTTTGTAGCAAAATAAACTGGACTCACAGGATTTACGGTGTGTATGTGCGTGAGAGAGAATATATGTGAGCGTATGAATACATGTATATTGATGAAAGACAAGAAGGTAAGATGGTGTCAAGAATGATCCCAGATTTTTGGCCTGAGTTTAAATGAGAGGTCAGGGTTAGGGATATAAATTTTGGAGTTTTAGTGTATATGTGATCTTGGAAGCCAAGGGAGTAAATAGAATTATGCAGAAAGGGAATGTAGAGTTAGAAGAGAAGAGGGCCTAAGTTGGATTAATTGTTTAATCCAACAGTTAAAGCCAGCTAGAAGAGGAAGAGCATGAAAGGATAGTAAGACAGACCAGTGAGGGAGGAAAAAATTCAGGGGAGCTGTGGTGTCAGGGAAACCAAATGAAGAGGGTTTCAAGGAAAGAGAGGTCAACTGTTGAATGCTGCTGAGGACAGAGGTGCCCTGAAAGCAAACTAAGTAAAATAAGGTTTACTTCAAACAACCTGCTACTTCTGGGGAAGGGCTATCTTTCAGAACAAAGACAAATCATCTTTTCTCTAAATAGTGCTGGACAATTAATTAAGACCTGATGAAAAAGGGCCAATCTGTAATCGCCTTTCATTCATATATCACCCATCAAAGAACTTATTCAAATGTAATATTTACACACAGATGAGGCTGAAAGAATATAGTCAGGTTTTCTAGATGCAAGTCTCAGAGGAAGCACCCTACATAAGCTAATTATTTCCATACTTGGCTCAATAGTTAGCTGGCAAAAATAGAGGCCAATAAATGCTACCAGAAGCTACTTTTAACTTTAAAGTGACTTTAAAGGCAATACTCACTTGACCTGATTTGGCCCAACATGTATTATTCTACCAGAAGCATCAGGATGGAAATAGATCCAGTCAGATTCTAGAGAACAACACTCCATTTCTTGGATCCCATTTTTTGCCTGAAGTTGGGAAAAAATATTGAAGATAAAGATTAACAGAAAATCAAATAATTTTTCAAATCTATCACCAATGATGAAAACCTGGTGGCAGAGTGGTTAAGTGCTATGACTGCTAACCAAAAGGTCAGCAGTCTGAATCCACCAGACACTCCTTGGAAACTCTACCAATGATAGATCAGTAAGTCAAAGACACAAGGAAGAGAAAATATTAGCAGTTTAACTGAGATATTTATAAGGGCTGAATTAGCAAGCTCAAACTTGAGAAATCCAGAACGTTTAAACTTAGAAGTTTCATAGCTTTACTCTGTATCATACACTCACAGATATACCTCACAGATAATAATACAATACTGTATCTCAAGCACCTACTCTGTGTCAGGTGCTGCTCTAGATATTTTATAGCCCCTATTTTTTTTTTTTTTTATTTACTTTGATCCTCACAACATTCAAAACAATTCCTGTTTTATGGGTGAGCAAAAATCATTTGGCCAAGGTTTTCCATCTACTAAACAGGAGATCTGACTCCAAAGTCCATGCACTTTCTATTATGTAACTGCCCTAAGTATGTGCATGGAGTTCCTCTACTCCTCCCTCTCTTCCCCACGTCTAACAACCTGTAAATCAGAAGAGTGGGTAGCACAAAAATAAACATGTGGCCAAACTTAAAATCTCAGACAGTGCATATAATCTTCTCGGATTGGTCAAATATTTGATGTCTGAGGAAATGACCTACTACTGCTTAGCATTTAAAGCAAGAAGAAAGACTTATTTCAATATAGTATATCTAAACATTAAAATAAAGAAAAAGATACCTCTATGATATGTGATAACGTGTACATAAATGTTTTACATTATACATAGCAGCACTAGGAACTAATACCAGCATGGATACCTTATTCATGCTATCTAAATCATTTAGTTTTTTTAGTGTTTCCAGTGAGAAATGAAATGATATCACCTTTTCTATTACTCATAAAAATTTTTGAAATATTAAAGTTTATTAATATTTTTGAAATATTAAAGTTTAGTATTTACAGGCCACTGTGTTCTAGGTATCCCACTGGGCAATGATACCTGACATACATTAAACATAATCCTTTTCATTAAGAAGCTCTTAGTCTAGAGGGGAAGCAGAAACGTAAATAGAAAATTATAAGGCAATCCAGAAAATGAGGTGATAGAGTCACGCATAGGATATTATCAAGCACCCAACCCAGATCAGCAGAATTTCAGGAGGAAGAAAAGCTTGAACTGAGCCTTAAGAAATGAGCAGAAAATAGCTAGGGGGAATTAAAAAAAAAAAAAAAAAAGTTGCCCTGGAGTTGATCTTAACTCATGGTGACCCCATGTATGTCAGAGTAGAACTGCGCTCCCTAGGGTTTTCATTGGTTGATTTTCAGAAGATCACCAGGCCTATCTTCCAAGGAATCTCTGGATGGACTCAAACCTCCAACCTTTTGGTTAGTAGTCAAGAGCATTAACCATTTGCACTACCCAAGGAGTCCAGCTAGAAAGAGACAGAAAAATCAAAAGCACAGAAGTGTTAAGCCATAGAGCATGTATGTACATAAACATAAGTAGCCGCCAAAATTAAACTGAGAAGGATAGTTTCCAGCCATGAGACTGGAGAGAAAGGTTGGGACTATGTCAAAAGGGCTTTCTATGGTATAATTAAAAAATACATACAGAATGTAACATATTTTATGTATCTAATTAATGAGTTTAAAATTTTTAAGTATACTATTTCTAATACGGAAAGTGGTATTATTCTACTTCACATCAAAGAAAATCAATACAATTAAACATCTTGTTTGTAATCATTAAAATTAATGTGTCCATGTGGCATTAGCTTCAGATATTCCTTTGTTTAATACAAAACATGTACATACTATGCATATCTTTAAGAGACGATTCTCTTAATTATAATGCAACGTGAAAGAAATATTATTTTTCTTTGTGTTAAATACTAGAAACCATTACAACAGTTCCTGTGGTTTTTACAATTTGCACAAATGTTAGAAAGAGATAGAATAAATCATTTCAGATACAAATTTACTACTAAAAAGATCTGATTAATCATGATTTACCAAGGAATTGTCGTTTAGGGCACAAATATGGAAAACTCCTTTCTGTTTCTTCTTATTAGGTGTGATGATATAATGCCAAGGATGGCCTCCAATCTGAAAAGCATTCTCCAGGGAGGATACCTCAAACAGCAGTGGTGGCATGTCTGTGGAGATGGGCAAAAGCAATTTATTAGCTTTTTCTGTTTTAGTGGCCTTGGACCATTCATTCACTGAAATCCAACTACTCTGCATGCATTGCCAGTAACTTTTCATTAAAGCAAAATTACTATTTCAGAGAAATAGAAAAGAGGCTTACTGTTAAAGAAAAAAAGAGATAAAGCTAGTAGGAAACAAATGCTAGGCTATGGTCAACTTTCTAGACATTTGTTTTCAGGATAAGCACATGTGATCTGCAAGTGAGGAGAGATAAAATGTAGGCTGAAGGTACTTATAACAAAAAATGACAAAGCAAACCTAATAAAAACAACTGCCACTTACCGAGCATCTGCTAAGTGCAAGACTCTCGGTTAGATACCATTTCCAACTCCCATAACAACCTTAAACAGAATTTAGGTTGAATAATTCCTTCAAATGTAAGGAACAGATCTTCAAGATCCTAGACGAACAGGTTCTACTCTGCAAACTTTACAAGTGCAGTCTTGCTTAGGATTCCCAGTGTACAAGTGACATTAGTCATAATGAATGCATCTACTTAGGATAGGGCCTATCACAGTGGAAGCTTTTCTAATGTATTATTCTCATAGTGTTATCACAGGACAGGTTAACTTTAAGGTAGCTCAGATACATCCAGTCAGTTACTGTCTTTTGGAAACTAACATCATAAAAGAAATTTCTGTTGATGCCTCTTTGACGGCAATTTTTGATAGAACGTAACAGACCTTCTCTTAGAAAGATGCACAGGTGGAAGGTACTGTAGCTTTAGAAAATCAGAACTCCTTTCAAGAAGTCCTTGGGAAACACCAAATGGTCTGACTGGGCAGGAGGCTAATCTATTACTCCGTTGTTTATCCGTCTCTACTCTGGGAGTTTAATCTTTGGGTTTATGAGGCAACCACTGTTAGTAAAGGGGCTTAGGGAGATCATTCAAGTAAGAATCACATGTTATACACATAGAAGTGTGTGTTCTATTAGGCCTCTTCGTGAAGACAATTTTTTCCCTGCTTTTATTTATTACTTACAGATACCCAGGGGAAAAAAAAAATAATGAAAAACAGGTTCGCAAACTGACAGTCTTGACGAGATAAGAAAGGTACAAACACATCAAATATATTTAAAGTGTGTTTTTTTAACCTTTTTAAAAAAGGTTAATATATATAGAGATGTCTTTTTTAAGTAATAAGAAAAATATGAATACTCCAATAGAAAAATGGGCAAAGCATATGAACATGCAAATTACAAAAGAAATACAAACGTGTGTTAATATGGTGACTACCAAATGATGGTAGATGAGGAATCAAGAATGAGAGAAAATAATATAATTACAGTTTGAATTTGGGGTCAAGTTTTAAGTAGGTATGTTATAAAAAAAAAAAACAGGGTACATAAAATAAGAATTCAAAATAGAAAAAAAATTAATGCAAACAGATGTATTTAAGAAGAAATGCTTTTTTCAGCAGTTGTTAAAAGTGGTCCCAAAGTAGGAGTAGAACTCTGCCCACAACAACTGTGATGGGTCCCCCTCAACCCTCTCAAAAGCCCAAATTTTTTTATTTTTTATTGTGCCTCAGGTGAAAGCTTGCAGCTCAAATTAGTTTCTCATAAAAAAATTTATACACACATTGTTAAGTGACCCTAGTTGGTATTCCTATAATTTGACAACACATTCCCCCTTTCTACTCTATGCTTCCCATGTCCATTCAAACAGCTCCTGACCCTTTCTGCCTTCTCATCTCTCCTCCTGACAGGAGCTGACCATTTAGTACCATGTATCTACTTGAACTAAGAAGCACACTCTTCATGAGTATTATTTTATGTTTTATAGTTCAGCCTGATCTTTGTCTGAAGAGTTGACTTTGTGAATGGTTTTAGTTCTGGGTTAACAGAGAGTCTGGGAGCCATGTCTCCTGGGGTTCATCTAGTTTCAGTCAGGACATTAAGTCTGGTCTTTTTATGTGGTTCTGAATTCTGCACCCTGCTTTTTTCCTGCTCTGTTGTGTTCCCTGTCAAGGTGGTCATTGGTAGTGGCTGGGTACCATTTAGTTCTTCTGGTCTCAGTCAAAAGCCCCAATTTTTTCTTTAATACTACTCTCAATTTAAAAAGACTTAGGAGTTCTTAGGCAGTAGCTGATTCCATGTCTTGTGGTGAGTAAATTTTAGGCTGGATCTGGACCTTTCTGTTTTGCTAGAAAGCAAGAATGTTCACAAAGATGTCAAGGGTAGTGCTAAAGGAATAGGAGCCAACAAAAAGAGCTCCTACTGGCTAGTTTGTGAAAAGAGAGGTATTTAAAACAGTAATTCAGATTAATTAGGATATTTTGAGTCTGTGAAAGGCCAAACAATGACACTTCAAATGAGACTTTTAATATAAAGTATACAGAATGATAGCTGCATTATCCATAAAAGGATGATTATAATAGGATTTAATTTAAAAATTTTTTAAATTGTAGGGCATAGTTGGAAACCCTGGTGGCATAGTGGTTAAGTGCTACGGCTGCTAACCAGAGGGTCAGCAGTTCAAATCCGCCAAGTGCTCCTTGGAAACTCTATGGGGCAGTTCTGCTCTGCCCTATAGGGTCACTATGAGTCAGAATCGACTCGACAGCACTGGTTTGGTTTGGTGGTTTAGGGCATAGTTAACCTTATATATTTTTTCTATTAAATAAATGTGTAAAAATTTAGATATGTGTTGAGAAAAAAACATAAGGTACAGAACAGAGTATATAATATACATTTGGTATCAGAAGGCAAAATTTCAAGTATACGTATACACATTTACTTATTTTTGCAAAAAGAAACAACAGAAGGACAAACCAGAAACTAGAAATAACAATTCTTAGTGGGAGAAAGGAAGGAAGCAACAGGATGGAAGGACTAAGAGTGCAAGTAAAATTTTTCAGAGTATACCTTTTTATATAGTTTTGATTGTTGAATTACAAAGACAAAATTAAAAGGAAAAGTAAACTGCAAAACTGAAACAAATAAATCTAATTATATCAAATTGGTAGAAAAATTTCTAATTATACAGAAAAATGATTTCAGATAACCTTTTGAATACATTACTCTGATAGTACACTTACTGGGCTGTACACTAAGGACAAAAGGAACTAAAGAAAAATCTTAACCTTACTCCATACTTTTGTTTTTAGTAGTAACACTAATACTGCAATTTTAAGATTGTCCTATGTGAGCTGAAGGATAAAGTTGTAGGAACCAAGATTTTCAATATAAGCAATATAAGAAATACAAATATAAAATCAAAGTTAAAAATGGTTAAATCTGAATTGGAAATATGTAAATGAACTAGCAAATTTTTGTTCTGATATATTTCCTACTCTGTTTGTTGAAAGGGCCTAGAAGACATTCTCTTCTAACATGGCTCCTTGTCAGATCTAGGACAAGGAAAGTAAAAGGTAAGCCTGAGACATACATTGTCCCAGAAAGCAAGGAAATTCTTAAAGACTATTGGGATACGTTAAAATGACTGACATGATGGAGTTCCCACTGGCCAAATTTGGGATGATCTCAGAATCGCTAAAGAATAATAACTGTAGCTATATAACACTGAGTAAATAAAAATTCAAGAGTCTACTGTGTTCATACCCACTGCCGTCGAGTCAATTCTGACTCACAGCGACCCTGTAGGACAGAGTAGAACTGCCCAATAGAGTTTCCAAGTAGTGCCTGGCAGATTCAAGCTGCCGACCTTTTCTTGGTTAGAAGCCATAGCACTTAACCACTATGCCACCAGGGTTTCCACTGTGTTTATAATAACTGATAACTACTGGTGATTGGAATGCAAAAGTTGGAAACAAAAGAAGGATTGGTAGTTGGAAAATACAGCCTTGGTGATAGCAATGATGCAGGAGATTGCATGACAGAAATCTGCAAGACCAACAACTTCTTCATTGCAAATACCTTTTTTCACTGACATAAACAGTGACTACACACGTGGACCTCACCAGATGGAATACACAGGAATCAAATTGACTACATCTGTGGAAAGAGATGATGGAAAAGCTCAATATCATCAGTCTGAACAAAGCTGGGGTGGACTGTGGAAAAGACCATCAACTGCTCATACGCAAGTTCAAGTTGAAGCTGAAGAAAATTGGAACAAGTCCACAGGAGCCAAAGGACGACCTTGAGTATATCCCACCTGAATTTAGAGACCATCTCAAGAATAGATTTCATACATTGAACATTAATGACCAAAGACCAGATGAGCTGTGGAATGACATCAAACATGAAGAAAGCAAGAGGTCATTAAAAAGACAGCAAAGAAAGAAAAGACCAAAATAGATGTCTGAAGAGACTCTGAAACTTGCTCTTGAATGCCGAGTAGCTAAAGTGAAAGGAAGATATGATGAAGCAAAAGGGCTGAACAGAAGATTTCTAAGGTCCGCTCGAGAAGGCAAAGTAAAGTATCATAATAACATGAGCAAAGACCTGGAGATAGAAAACCAAAAGGGAAGAAAACACTCAGCATTTCTGAAGGCGAAAGAACTGAAGAAAAAAATTCAAGCCTCGAGTTGCAATAGTGAAAGATCCTATGGGGAAAATACCGAAAGACACAGGAAGCATCAAAGAAGATGCAAGGACTACATAGTCACTATACCAAAAAGAATTGGTAGACATTCAACCATTTCAGGAGGTAGCATATGATCAGGAACCAATGGTACTGAAGGAAGAAGTCCAAGCTACACTGAAGGCATTCGCAAAAAAACAAGACTCCAGGAATTGACGGAATGTCAGTTGGGATGTTTCCACAAACAGATGCAGTGCTGGAAGTGCTCATTCGTTTATGCCTAAGAATTTCGAAGACAGCTATCTGCCAACCAACTGGGAAGAGATCCATATTTATGCCTGTTTCCAAGGAATGTGACCCAAAAGAATGCAGAAATTATTGAATGGTATCATTAATATCACAAGCAAGTAAAATGTTGAAGATCATTCAAAAGCAGCTGCAGCAGTATATCAATGGGGAACTGCCAGAAATTCAAGCCAGATTCAGAAGAGGACAAGGATCCAGGGATATCACTGCTGATGTCAGATGGATCCTGGCTGAAAGCAGAGAATACCAGAAAGATGTTTATCTGGGTTTTATTGACTATGCAAAGGCATTTGACTGTGTGGCTCGTAACAAATTATGGATAACATTGGGAAGGATGGGAATTCCAGTGCACTTACTTGTGCTCATGAGGAACCTGTACATGGATCAAGAGGCAGTTGTTTGGACAGAACAAGGGGATACTACGTGGTTTAAAGACAGGAAACGTGTGTGTCAGGGTTGTATCCTTTCTCCATACCTATTCAATCGGTATGTTAAGCAAATAATACGAAAAACTGGACTCTAGAAGAAGAATGGGGCATTGAGATTGGAGGACAAATGATTAACGATCTGCATTATACAGATGACACAACCTTGCTTGCTGAAAGTGTAGAGGACTTGGAGCACTTACTGATGAAGATCAAAGACTACAGCCTTCAGTATGGATTACACCTCAACATAAAGAAAACAAAAATCCTCACAACTGGACCAATAAGCAACATCAGGATAAACGGAGAAAATATTGAAGTTGTCAAGGATTTCATTTTACTTGGATCTACAGTCAACACCCGTGGAAGCAGCAGTCAAGAAATCAAAAGACACATTGCACTGGGCAAATCTGCTGCAAAAGACCTCTTTAAAGTGTTGAAAAGCAAAGATGTCACCTTGAAGACTAGGGTGGTGCACCTGACCCAAGCAACAGTGTTTTCAATCTCCTCACATACATGTGAACGCTGTACAATGAATAAGAAAGACTGGAGAAGAATTGATGCCTTTGAATTGTGGTGCTAGCAAAGAATACTGAAGATAGAAGGAACAACCAGAATGCTCCTTAGAAGCAAGGATGGCAGGACTACGTCTCACATACTTCGCATATATTATCAGGAGGGATTAGTCCCTGGAGAAGGACATCATGCTTGGTAGAGTAGAGGGTCATCGTAAAAGAGGAAGACCCTCAACGAGATGGACTGACACAGTGGCTGTAACAACAGGCTCAAGCATAACAATTGTGAGGATGGCGCAGGACCGGGCAGTATTTTGTTCTGATGTACGGAGGGTTGCTATGAGTTGGAACTGACTCAACAGCACCTATAAACAACAACAACGTTGTGTTTATATATGTGTTTACAAAATATTTTGCCATCATTGGAAATGACTACTTCATCCACTCCTTTTTCTGAAAACCGGTAATTAAAGGGAAGGAGTAAGTATTTATCTTGCCTTTTTAGGAAAGATTGTAGTTCCTTCCAGGAGCCCTGGTGGCGCAGTGGTTAAGCCCTCAACTGCTAACCAAAAGGTGGGTGGTTCAAACCCACCAGCCACTCCACAGAAGGATGTGGCAGTCTGCCTCCGTAAAGATTACAGCCTTGGAAACCCTATGGGGCAGTTCTACTCTGTCCTATAGAGTTGTTATGAGTGGAAATAAACTTGACAGCAATGGGTTATGGGTAGTTCCTTCCTAGTTGATGACTCAAAGTTCTTACAGAAAAATGCCAGCTATTAAAGATAGAAGACATGATGGAATTTGAAAAAAAATACCATTCTGCAACCCACAATGGAATAACTGATTCAAGCCAAGGATCATTAACAGTTGCAAGAATATTCTTATACAGATATACTATTTATAACTCAAAAAATTAGAAACAACCTAATGTTCAAAGTAGAAAATTGGTTAAATGAATTATAGTTCATCCATAAAATGGCATATAAGTTCTTAAAATCTGGAGGATAAACACACACACATGCACGCATGCAAACACATATGAACCTACAATCACTTTTTGGCACAGGCAAATGCGAACTTTACATTCTAAAGGTATCAGAAGATAGACAGTGAAAACTAAGTTTTCCTTTGATTGCTGTGCCCTCAGAGGTAACTACTTTGTCAGGTTTTTGTACACCCCTTCTGGGTACTCCAAGCAAATATAAAATCATACGCGTACATGTATTTTTAATATGTGAATATGAAGATTTTACACAAAGAAAAAAAAAACCAAACCCGTTGCCATCGAGTCGATTCTGACTCATAGCGACCCTATAGCAGAGAGTAGAGCTGCCCTGTAGAGTTTCCGAGGAGCTCCTGGCGGATTTGAACTGCCGACCTTTAGGTTAGCAGCCGTAGCACTTAACCACTACACCACCAGCATTTGAGGGCTTTTTTATATACACAGTTATACACCTATTTTTTTAGCAATAATATCTTAGAAATTGTTCTATAACAGTGCAAAAAGAATTCCTCTTTCTTAACAATTATGATACAGCCATACAATGAAATTAATACTAGTGTCACCTACCAATGTACGGGCAGTTTCCAATATTTTGCTAATAGAAATAATATTTTGCTCTTTATCACTCTTTGGTTTTACTTGCTTATTTGTATTTCAATGAGAACAATGCTAACAATTTGGGAAACTCCTTTCAAAATAACCCATTTTAGTTTCCACTGGAGCCTGCAGTTGTAAAATTCTTAACAGATTCCAACTAGTGCATCTGTATTGGATATAGGAAGTATTGCTGGGGTTAAATCTTTCCAAACCTGCCTAATTTGGCTTGTCCAAGGAAATCTAAAAACTTGGGTAAATTTTTTTTAACTGAAATGCTTTATTAGCTTTCTGTTTCAGCATAATATTCAAACTGCTTAGCTTAGTGGACAATACCTCTCATATCTGGCCCTGCCTGCCTCTCCTCTCATCTCCTCTGCTCCTAGCAGGAGCTCTTCATTTTCCTGGGGCCTACAATGACTTCCTTCATTTGTCCTGCTCTTTCACACTTCAGGCTTTCACAAATGCTGGTCTGCACTGTCTACTTTCAGTGCCTTTCGTTCATTACCTTTCTAAAATGTGCAAAAGTATACAGAATTAAAAAACAAAAAACAAAAAAACTTGGGTAATCTTAAAAATATTTATTTTGAACTTTTTGGATAACTTAACGGCTGTACTGAACTCATTAATTTTCACAGCTTGTTGTTCACTACTAAAACGAACTTCATCTCCTCCTTTCTAACAATTATATCTTATTTTTGTTTCTTGATCTGTTGATGTTAAATAACAGCAATAGAAAACATCTGTCTTATTCTGCCTATATTAGAAACATTTTTAGAGTTTCACCTAAAAAACATAATATTTATTGGTTAGAAATAGAGGGAAATGTCCTCAACATAAGAAATGACTCTTAGTAAATTAAGAATAAAGACAAACAGATATTAAGAAAATGTATCTTCTCTTTTGTTAACCATGTAATTTTTATATTTAGTTTCAAACATTAAACATCCTTATATTCCTGAGATGAACTCTGGTCAGTCTTGGTTTATTTCTTTTTAAATAAACTACTGCATTTGAGTATCAGTTTATCTCTTTTTTAATAATCTGCTGAGTTTGATTAGCTAGTTATATAAAATATTTCAATCTATAAATTTGTGTATAATTTTCTTTTTTGTGCTCTGTCAATCATTAAGTATACTAGGAAGTTCTCTGTGTCTAAGCTTTATGTTCAGATGGCATGGTAATTACATATTTTTCGAAAAACATCCTTCTTAGAGGTGGGTAAATTTCACAGAATTGTAAAATACTAAGTTACACGGAGCTAAGGTGGCATTATTTGCTCCAACCTCCTCATTTTGCAGATAAGGAAATCAAGGACCAGAAAGACTGACTTGTCAAAGGTCACCGATCTCTGGCCAAGCAAAGCCCAGAACTACAGTGAATAACTGATAGATTTCTGATGACATCTACTTGATAGCAAGGAATACGCTAGATAGGAGTAAAATAAATTGAATATATAATTAAATTATTTAAAAAAACCATTTAGATGATTATAATTAATAACTATTTATATGACCACTTATTTTTTGAAGGTAAAAAAATACTATATAGTAGCCATACCTGTGATTTTAATATTACAAGGAATGCCAAAAGGAGCCTCTCCTACAGTTCCAGTAGTCCCACCCCATCTGCATGCACACCCTAAGTCAAGTTTCTGTTGCATGAACTAAAAACAAAACAAAACAAAAATGTTGGCTTTAGCACCTACTTATTTGCTGTCTGGAGAGAAAAAAAAAATTCAAATTCACATGTATATGACAGAGAAAATGTCTTTATTTGTCCAATGGCTTTTCTGTTTATTTTCCCCACCCCTCTTTTAAAGATTACTTTGTCTTTCTGCGTTTGTACAGTTTTGTAGAGTTGAAATCTACACAATAAGTGCCTGGCTCTAAAAGCATCTCACTAAAAATTATACCATAGTCCAAAACTCAAGTTAATTATAGTATGGAAAATATTAGTTTTCTCTACCTGTTCAGTGATGGCTTGGAAATTATGGAGTCTGACCAGTCCCGAGCTATACATCACTATCAGTATTCCGTGAGATAAGGTAGCATCTGTAACGTTCCCGAAAATCTGGAGGGAAAGGCAGAGATCACCTGAGAAAAGACCACAAGGCCAATCCTCTGAGTGTTCACAGTGCTTTGTAATATTGCTTAACCCTGCTGCCTAGCATTACAACGTAAATATAATTTAGCTACTAAAGGCTTAGGTGTTATTAGGGGTGTGAGCAGTGAGCCACTGGACTCTCAAACTGGAATGCTAATGGGCATGTAGCACATATTCCTCAAAATGAGGCAGCATTCATTTGCTTCATTTTATTTGTTTCAGAGCTTTGCTAATATCCATTGATAACACACCCTATTCCTCATGGACACAGGAATACACTGAGTCCATCTCATTCTAAATGAGTATTTACCATGCCTATTATGCCAGAGATCCATTCTTTATGCTAAAATTTCTTTATGTAAAGACTTAGTTTTAGCTAATTAGAGATGAAAAGACTGGATCAAGAAAAGTAATTCTATTGAGAAACAGTTAACTTCAGAATTTTGTTATCACCTTGTTCTTGAATTTTTTCATCAGTCATATAAAAACCAAACATTTTAAAAACCAAACACCTAGCTGACCTTGGTGTATTTGCCTCATTGTTTGTCCCCTTTCTGTTTCTGTTCTATGCACTGGATCCTGTTATGATTCTCCCCTGGGTTCTGATAAAGAACTTGATTCTGTGCCTATCTTAATATTTAATAAAAGCCAACACTGACAAATATTCATAGCAGTGAAAGTACAACCAGGAATGAAGTAAAAATATGTTTCTATTTCTGCTCAAGACAAATTTTTTACTTAGTGAAGATTTACTGCCTCAATAAACAGCTCAGTACATTCTGAAACTGGCTACTGGGTAGTCTTATTATACATGGTAATTGAAAGATGTACTTCAATTCCATATAACCATAATCAAAACTGAATCCCTCAAATGATTACCTTGGATATGTAAGAATACACAGAAACAATCTGTGACTTTGCTAAGTGTTCATTCCTGCTGTAGACTGTAAAAAGTACACACCATTACTTAATCTATAAGCACAAAGAGAACAATTAACTTCATGAGCTCTACTTTTTTGTCATCTCTTAGAAAAATAATTATGGTTTTCTTTGATCTTAACTAGCTCATGACTCTTTATTCACTGACCCTGGCTCCCCACTTTGAAAAGGAGGATTTGTGTAATTCAAACATATTTTCACATAATGAATGCTATGATAAAGTCGCCACCCTATTTTAAAATTTGATTTAAACTTTGGAGTCAAACCTAGGTTAAAATTCCAGCTCTCTCATTTACTGTCTTAGGATCTGTGTAGCTGTTTAGCTTCTTAATTGAACGAATTATGTTATAATGTTATTAAAGTGTCTGGCATAAAACAAATAATAAATGATAGCTAATACTATTCTTTAGCTTTTCTGTAGTTTAGTATATTATGATTATTTCATATAAATAATTTTTAATACACTCATCTTGTTTGCTAATGAATATTACTAGATGTTCAAGAGCTTGTCCTCTAGAATAGTTCAGGCATTTAAATAAGGCTAGTGGAATAAATTACTATTCATCCAGAGTAAATAACAATTTATAAAAGGAAAGCAGAAGACTATCGATTTTTTTACCCAAGGAAATTTGTCCCTTCTTTCCTCCTACAGCTCCCCCAAAACAAAAAGCATTAAAACCCCAACTGAATGAGTTGGAAAATTCAAAAATTATAAGGCTTGTTTATATACCATAAAATAAATTTTAGACCTATGTCTTGCAATTAAAATGAGGCATTTTGTTGCAGTTTTTCACCTTCCCTTAAGGATCATTCTAAGAAGTTTGCAATAGTCCTTTTGAAGAAAAATGTTACTCATTTTGTAGTTTTATAAAATTGTAGTTTGTTAGTGACCACAGGTAATCAACACTATGCACAGGAGAGGCATAAAACATGCAGAAAGATGAAGGGATGATTAGACTGTGTTCTCAAGTCAAATGTTCTCATCTATTTTGTTCTGAAACAAACCAGGTCAGCAAGATTTTCATAGTCAGGAGAACATTCCCAATTAAAACATCCAATAAAAAAATAGCTAAATGTTGTCATTACATTTTATTGCATAAAATTAACAATACATTTAAATAAGAAACAAGTTCTTACTTTTTTGTTGATCTCCAAAATCCCTATGAGTGAAAAAGGTAGAACACGGAACACTGCAAGGTACAGCAAAACAGACTGTTGAAGGCCTGCCTAGAAGAAAAAACTAAAGTTACAGGCAGCTCTAAAATGTACTTCAAACACACTCTGCTTTAATGACGTGAAAATATCCATCTGTCCAAGCAGGAGGTTAAATAGATGTTTTTATGAATTAAAAACATCCATCAATCTGGATTGCAAAATCACTTAAACAGGAAGGCACACATGTTCAAAATATGTCCACTAAGCCTTCAGCCACACAGGCACACACACACCTGCACGCACACGTACTCCCCACCCCGCACAATCCACAAAAGAAAACGTAACAGTAAACATTTCTTAGTAACAAATGCTGTGAATTTATACTGTAAATTAGAGTTCAAACAATAACAATAAACAGCCTAATTGAAAGACGAGTAATTAACATGGTCATGTCATTTAAAAAGGAGCATTGCACTGATATGAGCAGTGTGTTCATATGAGAGAAAAAAAAACAACAATCGAAGCTTGAGTGGTTTCTCTACTGTGGAGAGGAAAGCTCCCTTATTTTGAAGAGCAAGGTACAGTCAATATCTTCCTACTATGAAATACGAAATAATCTGTTGTACTTCCCCAGAATGGCTTTAAGGACATTTCTTAAATTTGTAGTAGACAAAGGTTGTCTGCTCCATCACAGTCAGACTCTGCTGCAAGGGAACCCTAAAGACTGAGCATCAACACCAGCAATCAAAACCGCCATGACTAAAAGTTAGAAAACAAATTAAAAAAAACAAAACAAAACAAGATACTAGCGGTTAAAGCCCAAAAGATTCTCCCTTTGAAAGGGGTGAATTTTGACTGAACCAAGACCTTCAAGGTATAAATCAGACTCCCTCCATGCTCCCAAACCTCAAAGGAAAGACAGTTTATCTATCCCAACCAAGAGCCAGCAGTTAGTGGCTGAGGGTTAAAGAGATTCTAAACAGTCTACCCATAAAAAAAACCCATTGCCATTGATTCGATTCCGACTCATAGCGACCCTATAGGACAGGGTAGAACTGCCCCATAGAGTTTCCAAGGAGTGCCTGGTGTATGTGAACGGCCGACCTTTTGGTTAGCAGCCGTAGCACTTAACCATTACGCCACCAGGGTTTCCCAGAGTCTAGAATGCAGAAATACCAATAAGACTTTTATGAAAACATTAAAACCAGGTGCCGTTGAGTCAACTCTGACTCATGAAGATCCCATGTGTGTCAGAATAGAACTGTGCTCCATAGGGTTTTCAATCGCTGATTTTTTGGAAGTAGATCACCTGGCCTTTCTTTGGAGGTACCTCTGGGTGGACTTGAACCTCCAGTTGTTTGGTTAGTAGCTGAGCATGTTAACCATCTGTACCATCCAGATGATAATAAGTGAAAAACTTTAATAGACGGTGCTGTATAGAACTAGACCGGGGTTCTTGCTTTAGTAATCTACATTCTTAAAAAAAGGCAAGTTAGACAAGGCACTTTTAGAATTCTCAGAAAATGTTTCCCTACTTTGTTATACTATTTTGCTTTCTGTGAGTTTTCCTTTACTGCAGTGGGAGTGTAAGGAGACAAGTATTAACAAGGGACACAATGGCCAGTCTTTTTCTCTTGATTGTCATACTCAAATAAATCAGGAAAAGGGTGTGGAGACATCAATAAAAGGCATGCAGTTATCTTATTAATGTAATGGAAGGTACTGGGCAGGATATAGGAAAAAGGTTTAAAAAAAAAGCTTATAGATCCCATTGCCGTCAAGTCGATTCCAACTCACAGCAACCCTATAGATAAGCAGAGTAAAAAATAAATGGAAGTAGTCAACTAATAGTTTACTTGGCTTCAGCAGGACACAAAAGAAAATAGACAAGAGAGAGGAACGAAAAGCAGAGTTCACTGCAAGAAAGCTTACACTCAAGGGGCACGTTTACTTGGCACACAGCACGATGGCAATACACCAGAGGGTTAGCAAGGGAAGGGTTGATGCTGCCATCTAAATGAGATAAAGTTAGAGGAGCTACTTAATTTTTAAAAAGATGCTCTAAATTTTCATATAAACTTTCCTTGCCAGTCAGCGTTGCAGGAATTTCTAGAAGTGGTAGTATGATGTAATACTTAATAGCAAGGACTCTGCCCAAGTTAGAATTCGGGTTCTGCCACTTATTAACACTACAACTTCAGGTAAGTTACTCAACCTCTCTGGGTCACAGTCTTTTCATTTGTAAAATTGGAAAACAATACTATATACCCTAAGGGTTGTATTGAGGATTAAATGAGATAATACAGGTAAAGCACTCAGAGCAGTGCTTGGCTATTTTGTCATAATGGACATTGGTAAGAAAAAGCTAGAGTAGTTCAAGTTAAAAATAACAAAGACCTAGAGCACAGACTCTGCCAAGAGGAGACAGCAAATAAATATTTGTTTTCCTAGATGTCCTGGGGCATGAAGAAACAGAAAATCTCTAAGGGCAGAGTCTATATCGATTTTAAAAAGTGTTCAATAAATGCTGTTTTATTTCTTAAGATCACTAACAGAAAAAAAATTACTTGATATATATACCAAAAAACCAAACCCGTTGCCGTCCAGTTGATTTCAACTCATAGCAACCCTACAGAACAGAGTAGAAATGCCCCACAGAGTTTCCAAGTAGTGGCTGGTGGATCTGAACTGCCGACCTAATAGTCAAAGAATTAAACTTCTTTTTTTACAGTCTAGTAAATCTTGGCTAATTCTTCAAAAAAAAAAAAAGAAAAAAAAGATCTACCTACCAATATGCTTCAGAAATCAAAGATTATCAGTTCTTTGACAACAAATTTGCAGACAAATTCCTATGGAAACAAACTTTCCATCTGATTAAATGTTTAAAGACGTGTACCTCGCGGGCCACTGCTGAGACTTTGTTCTGAGCTGACTTGACTGCAATGACTTCTTGAGGAGTGTCCCAGCTCAAGTATCTTTTAAAAGAATTATGAAATGTTTATTCATTTAGATGAGTTTCTCTATACTTAAAAAGCAAAATATAATATTTTAAAAGTAAACAGTTTTTAGTTACTTAAACTATAAAAGAGGTTTATTTTTAAAAAACAAATAGCTAGCAGAAGCTCCTATCAATCCCTACAATGGATATACACCCATAAGATATGTACCCTGTTGCTATTGTGTCAATTCTGACTCATAGTGACTCTATAGGACAGAGTAGAACCACCCCATAGCATTTCCAAGCCTGTAATCTTTATGGGAGCAGACTGTCACATTTTTCTCCTGTGGAGCAGCAGGTGAGTTCAAACTGCCAACATTTTGGTTAGCAGCCTAGTGCTTAACTACTGTGACACCAGGGCTCCTTCAAAAAAAAAAATATATATACACACACACACACACAAACATATATACCTTACATATGATTTTAATCCTTCTAGAGTCTTGATGAATAAAAATTATGTCTAATCTAAAAGTATTCAAAACTTAGAAAACAAAATAATCATTTTTACTTTAAAATGAAACTTATAAAAAGCTTTAAAATGTTATTTTCATACCTTGTATGCATGTATTTACTTCAAAACTTTACCTCTTATTTACAAAACTAATAGTTAAAAAAGTTCTAAGATTGTACTAGGCATAATTAACTGAAACAGACTAATCTTCAGATAAATCTAGCATAAAATATACCCTATATATAAAATAATACCTATAGAAGCAAATCACAGAGAATTAAAAAAAAATTTTTTTTTAACTGGCAATTACTACAGGTTAGGTACTTATGAAGGACACAAAGGTCAGTGACACAGGGTTTCTATGCTTAGATCTTCAAGCATAGTTATGAGGTTATGAGGAGAGAACAAGAGAATAGGTTTATAAACCTAGTTCCTGGTATGTACCACAGAACTGAAAAAAAAAAAAAAGATTGAAATTTCCTGAGCTTTGTATTTTTATAATAAAGTCTTGAATAGTTAATACCTGAATTTGCAATAGGAAGCAAGATATATCTTCTCAAGGATTTTTCCAGTAGTTGCAGATATACGAAGTAGCCAATTATGAGCAGTCAGTGCAATGAGTGAGGATTTATAATCTGATGGATTGGGAAGTACTTCCCCCTTTTAAAAAAAAAAAAAAAATTGAGGTGTAAAAACGAAACTGCATGGCCAGGAACAATTTCAGAGAAAATAGCTAACCACTTAAAGAAATAGTCAAATAAGTAAATAAACCAAAGAAGAAATATTAAGTGCAGAAATAAGGACGGCAAGAAAAGATAAGATAGTGGGTAATTATTTTCATCAACTTATTAAATGAGTTTATTCACATAATGTGTAAAACAATGCCTGAACTAATTTATTACTGCTATTAGTTTATTATTATATAAAATAACAATAATTATGAATTTATTGATAAATAGTCAACAAATGTTAGTTGATCCCTATGATAACATTAGTAGCAGGAGTACGAATAACGCTGCTGCTGTTGCTAACAATAAGAGCTCTTAAAACCATGTATAAAAGCATGGCAATTAAGAATCATCTCCTAGAACATGGCTATTAAGAATCATCTTTTTTCTTTACTCCAAGACTCATTTTCCTTTTGATGGGAGTCAAAATGGCAAAAGTGCAAATTACGCCATTATTTATTATGGTTCTACTTCAATCTCAAATGAAAACTAGAATCCAGAATAAAGGCAGCCAAAGAACAGAAGACGGAACTGGTTTTACAGATGGCCTGTGTCACCAATGAATTTACCCCAGAGAGTGGAGAAGGTAGCTGCGTGGGTGTTCCTGTCATTGAGGAGCTATAACAAGGTGGAAATCTAAAGCAGGAGGAGAAAGAGAAGCAAAGGTTCCTCTTTGATTTTAGAATAAAGGATAGTTCTAAGAGGATAGTTAGGAAGAGAGTAATTGAAATTAATCTAGTGTTTGCTTAGGCTGAAAAGTGAATACAAAAGAAAGAAGGCACAGTTAATTTATATATATACTCCCGAAGATGCATCAAATGTTAGGGAAAGAAACAAGGCGTTCTTGGTGTTGCTGTTTTAAGTTAATTAACTACTTTCGTACGAGTTCACAGGCAATGAAGTAAACATGTTTACGGTGTCTTATCTACACATCCTTTCATGGAGATACTAAACTTTTAAAAAATGTACTCTCTGTACCTTGCCTTTACAAAGAGGGAGGGGGAAGAGTTTGAAGCAGCATATGTAATGTCATTAAAAATCAGTTGACTCATTGAGACCCTATGTACAACAAAACAAAACAAAACGCTGCCCAATCCTGTGCCACCTTCACAATCATTGCTATGCCTGAGCCCATCGTTGCAGCCACTGTCAATTCATCTTGTAGAGGGTCTTCCTCTCTTTTTGCTGATCCTCTACTTTACCAAGCAGGATGTCCTTCTCCAGGGACTGTTCCCTCCTGATAACATGTCCAAGGTACATGAGACAGTCTTCCCATCCTTGCTTCTAAAGAGCATTCTGCCTTGTACTTCTTCCAAGACAGATTTGTTCATTCTTCAGGCAGTCCATGGTATATTCAATGTTCTTTGCCAATGCCATAATTCAAAGGCATATATAATAGGTTTGAACCACTTTCCTAAGCCAAAGATGGTATTTTATGCATTGTCATGGAAAAGCAGGTAAGCAACATCATGATAAACGTAGAAAAGCTACACAGTGAATGAGGAAGACTGAAGAAGAACGATACATTTGAATGGCAGTGCTGGCGAAGAATACTGAACATACTGTGAACTGCCAGAACAAACAAATATGTCTTAGAAGAAATACAACCAACATACTCTTTAGTAGTGAGGATAGTGAGACTTCATCTCGTGTACTTTGGACATGTTATTAGGAGGGACCAGTCCCTGGGCTCAAGCATACAATGATTGTGAGGATGACACAGAATCAGGCAGTGTTTCATTCTGCTGTACGCAGGGTCACTATGAGTTGAAACTGACTTGACAGCACCTAACAACAGTTTGACATCAGTATGTGAACAGTAATACAATATGCTTCCTAGTTTTTCTTAGTGGAATATCTTGGTTCATTCCAAAAGAGAACAAAATGTTTAAAGAGAAAACAGGAATCAGGTGACTAGAAATCATATTTTTGCAGGATTGCTCTAAATTTTTATGTTTTGTACTGGTGTGTTTGCAACTTTTTTCAGTTAAGAAATGTGTCATTTCCTCCCTTAATTAAAATGGATTAAAAGGCTTTAAATTATTGAGGATGCAGAAGTTATTTGTAGCTTCCACTAAGGGTTTGGGGAAGAAAACATAGATTTCAAATGTTTTAATATTTAAAAAGCAGCCTTCTACGCACAGAGAATTCTTCTCCAGGGAAAACAAAAGCAGCAGGTCCGGAAGACCATAATTTTGTATAAGAATAATAATAATAGTCTTAAAAAAATTTTTCAATAGTAAATTCAAAGTATTGCCTCTTACATTTAAATATTATTTTGGCCACATGTTGTGATATTCTGTATTTCCTAAAGAACAACCAAGCAGATTCACAGGCCTGATTAATTTGTTGTGGCATTTCTTAGAACACCAGTCTCATGTAAAACTAATATTCCTCCTAAATGGAAGTTCTATGATTGAAAAAGTTTGGAAACGATGGTTTGAACAATCACTGCACGTTCGTGTTTTAAAGGCTCTGAGAAGTATTATTCTATAATAAACTTGCTTAACTTTTAAAACTCAGCAGGTCCTTCACAGACCCTTGATTCCTCTCAACTCCTCTGGCAAGTATGTATCTGTTAACAGGCCTTGAAAACAGTGTACTGAAAAATACACACTGGGGCAATGATGCTCTGATGGATGAACTTATCCTATTTTCCTAATAAGATCTGTAGAGGAAACTCATAAGAATCCACTTTCAAAGAGCCATGTAACACAACTATTGTCCTAAATAAATACTTTATTATTGTTTCTATATGTTAAGTGCAATAATACATAAGATGTTAAGAATAATTATAAATTAGCTTATATTGCTTATAAAACTTTTTATCAGTTTAGAAGTTTTTCTAGTGTTTAAGATTTAAAAACAGCATCTAATTTTCAAAATATATTCATAATGTTGGTATGTAATTCCTTAAAATAGAAATTTTTTTTTTGGCGGTCTAATTACCTTTTTTTTTTTTTTTTTATTGTGCTTTAGGTGAAAGTTTACAGCTCAAGGTAGTTTCTCATACAAAAATTTATACACACATGTGACCCTAGTTGCTACCCCTATAATGTAACTGTACATTCTTCCTTTCCACCCCGGATTTCCCGTGTCCACTTACCAGCTCCTATCCTTTTCTGCCTTCTCATCTCGCCTTTGGACTGGAGCTGCCCATTTAGTCTCGTGTATCTACTTGAACTAAGAAGCACACTCTTCACGGGTATCATTTTACATCTTATAGTCAAGACAGAAATTATTCACTAAGGAATAACGAAAACCAAAAGATAAACTCTCTTCTTGATTCCTTGAAAAGATTCAGAAATCACTATGATATTTAAGTTTTATTCCTTTTATACACTTTATTAATAATCACCAGCTTTTCTAAGCTAAAACTGCTCTAGAAACAAATGGTCTAGAAGCAAATCTTACCACTGGGCATTCCCATAATAAAGCATCCTCTATTTTTTCTGATTTGGAACATTTTGGCATCTCATAAAGTTTTCTCGGCTCTGATGCAACACTAGGGAAAAAAGGAAAATAAAACATTATTCTTCTTGATAACAAAGACAGTGTTTGCTCAGGTGTGAGTGATTTTTTTCTATTCAGAGATTCTGAATATCTAAATACGATGTTATTTTGCTTTCCTTTTCTTAACTAAATGTTAACGTTTTTTTCCCATCACACAATTTATATTATATATCATGGGGGAGGACACCCTGGTGGCATAGTGGTTAAGAGCTACAGCTGCTAACCAAAAGGTAGGCAGTTTGAATCTACCAGGCACTCCCTGGAAACTCTATGAGGCAGTTCTACCCTGTCCTATAGGGTCTTTATGAGTAGGAATCAGCTCGACGACAACAGGTTTTTTGGAGGAAAAAACCTGAAAACATAGTATATTAAAATAGTTTATAATACTATAAAACTACCAAAAATAACGACTTATTGACATTTTGGTACATTTCCTTCTAGGTTTTCATTATATGCATATTCCTACCTGAAAATTTTCCAAAATTGGATCATAACTGAATTCTTCTTACACCTCTAAATACTGAATATGAATATCTGTTGAAGTTTGTGGACTTCATATACTATTTTTTCAATATTTTGAAATGAAAATTTGTGAATAAAAAGGGGCCCAATGTTTTAGAATGAAAATTATTGAATTGAAAAAAAAAATACTTAAGGTTTTTTCATTCCCAAATTGCCTTTTAGAAAGGTTGAACAAGTTTGTATTTCTGCCAATACTGAGCACTATCTTTTTAATGTGAAAAATAGTATCCTACCTTTAGTTTGTACTTCTTTGATTACTACTGAGATGTGATCATAAACCAAATCAAACCCATTGCCATCAAGTTGATTCTGACTCAAAGCGACTTTATTGGACAGAGTAGAACTGCCCCATGGAGTTTCTAAGGAGTGGCTGGTGGGTTCGAACTGCCGACCTTTTGGTTAGCGGCTGAGCTCTTAACCACTGTGCATTCTTTTAGCTGCTAAATTTTGAAAATAAAGCTACTATTGAAAGAGACACTATTCACCTTTACTATTCTTTCACTGATTCAAAGGTTTAAATAAACAGAATTTCACAGGAATTAAAGCAATCTCAAATGTGATTCTAACCTGTGGACTAAACACCTCTGAATGGCATGCTAAAGAAGTTCAAAATTAGATACTTTTGTGGGAAGAAAAAATCTGATCAATAAGTTAATTTGAGTTAAAAGGTTTTATTGGGCAGAAAAAAACATTTGAGAAGAGAGGGCACCCCTCTGAGGAGATGAACTCATCACATTACAATTTTGATCAGCTTATACACAGTTTAGGGGATTTTCCCAAAAGGAAATTTATAATGATTGTGTCACTCACTTAATCAGCAGGAGATGGCTCGGACTGGTTTACTAAGTGTTTGTGTCTGCATTCTATAGGCTAGTTACGGTTTATCTAGTTAATTAAACTTTCCCCAGGACTGTCTGTATCGTGAGTTTTTAGTTTCTGTGAAAGATTAAGAGTTCAGTCTAAATGGGGGGGGCGGGGGGGGACCTTTTCTTTAACACTATTTATATTCCCCATTAGATCACAAATCAATACTGCTTACTCTGATTGGAAACCCTGGTAGCAAGCGCTGTGGTTAAGGGCTACAGCTGCTAACCACAAGGTTGGCAGTTCGAATCCACCAGGTGCTCCTTAGAAACCATATGCGGCAGTTCTCCTCTGTCCTATAGGGTTGGTATGAGTCAGAATTGTCTTGATGACAATGGGTTTGGTTTTGGTTTTACTCTGATTAAAAAAATTTTTAATTAAAATGGGTACCTCAAATTGGGCAAGTTACAAATTGGGCATTAAATGATACCAAAGAATTATTGCTGATTTTGCTGGGTGTGATAATGACAATATGGTCATATAAGGAAATGCCCAGATTTCCACTTCCAGCATGACAGTGTGAGAAGCTCTGCAGATACACTCCCCAGTGAAAGATGGTGAAAATTATAAAAGAACAACCATTTAAAATCTCTGGAAATGGTCCTGGGGGCATATGGCAAATGAAGAAACATTTATTCAAGAAAATCTTGTAGAGTTTGGTAAGAATTATTAGAGTCTGTGGTATTTATTATTCTCCCTTCCTCCTCGTTCCCAGCTACCAGCTCAGTGAGACGGAAACTCCACTACAGACTGGTATAACCAAGACACAGGGCCCTTCTTCCCCCAACTCCCAGTTAGAGGGCTATCTTCCCAAGAGGGAAAGGATGACAGAATTTTTCATACTGCTTCCACCTATCTGCTACTGACGCTAAGTACCAAGGTACTGCAGCTGAGAGGTGGTGGTTCTCTTCTCCTGCCCAGCCCCCACTCATCACCTTTGTCCTGGCTTATAGGGCAGCTCCCATGCTGAGAAGACCTGCTATTTCCCCCACCCCCCACACCTAAACCAAAAGCTCAGTTCCTAGAATGGGAGTCATTCCAGAGAAATGAGCCACCAACCCTATCTCCAGCTCCAGAGCCTTGGCTCAGTTGCCGGGGGGAGAAGCAGGCCGTAAAGCAGATAGTTCCTAGCCGCTTCCCAGAAGAGGTGGCTTCATTTGCAATGGAGTGTGAAGTTCAACCCTGAGAACATGCTCAAGAACACTGGAGGCTGGGGGGAAAGGCAATTTGGAGGAGACTGGTAGATTAATGGAAACTCTGGTGGCGTAGTGCTTAAGTGCTACAGCTGCTAACCAAAAGGTCAGGAGTTCGAATTCGCCAGGCACTTCCTGGAAACTCTATGGGGCAGTTTTACTCTGTCCTATAGGGTCCCTATGAGTCAGAATCGACTTGACGGCAGTGGGGTTTTTTTTTTTGGTTTGGTAGATTAATTGGAGGTATACGTATATACACACACTGAAGTGTAGGCCGAGTAGTTTTCTGGAGAGAAACATTGAAAGAGAAAGGTGGGAGAAGCCCTCTTGGGGGCAAAACCTTAAACACTAACCTAAAAATCTATCCCTTTAAAACTACCCAAATATGATTGAATTAGGCTGTGGGTTGATTTATACGTCAGGGCATGGTTAAAACAAATAAGGCAATCAGCTGATAATTAGTGCAGATTAATGGCAAGGTATTTTTTTTTTTTTTATAGTCAGGGAAACAAAGAGAGCCCTGCCAAAACCACTGTCATCCCAGGGTAAATGTTTAAGTATATACAAGGCTGTGCACCCCGAAGAGCAACACCAGAGTTTTAACACTTCCGGTAGGGATGGGGCTGGGACAGACTTCACTAAAATAATCCAGCCAGTCATTAAACAAGAAAATAACAAGCTCTAGGGGGTGGGGACTAGTACCCAGAGTTGCTACATTATCTAAAATGTCCAGTTTCCATTCCAACAAAATATTATGAAACATGCAAACAAACAGAAAAGTCTATAACCCATACTTCGGAAATAAAGTAGGCAGCAGAAACTGCCTGTAAGAGTGACCAGATGTAGGATTTAACAAAGACTTCAAAGTAGTCATTATAAATCCACCGAAAGAACTAAAACCCGTTGCTGTCTAGTTGATTTTGACTCATAATTAAAGAAGTAAAGGGAGGTATGACAACATCTCATCAAAAATAGAGAATATCAATAAAGAGATAACCCAACCCATTGCTGTCAAGTTGACTCTGGCTCATAGAGACCCTATAGGACAGAGTAGGACTGCCCCATAGAGTTTCCAAGGAGCACCTGGTGGATTTGAACTGCCAGCCTTTTGGCTCACAGCCGTAGCACTTAACCACTATGCCACTAGAGTTTTTGATAGAGAGATAGAAATTATAAAAAAAGAACCAAATGGAAATTCTGGAGTTAAAAAGTACAATAACTGAAATGAAAAATTCACTAGAGGGGCTCAGCAGATTTGAATTGGCATAAGATAGAATTAGTGAACGTACACTAACGTACACATGTGGTTCTATAAAAATTAGAGTTAAGATAAAAAATGAAGGGCATCAAATAAAAAAAAAATTCACCAAAAGTTACCTGCTAACACAGCACCGATAATTGTCAAAATATATTCTTCCTCTCTCATAGGCTATAGGTGACTTGGAATGAGTTGTCCAAACATTCTTAAACTTAGTACTTTCCTGAAAGACACAATGGATTCAGGTTTAGGAAAGAACTCATAAACCTCTGCTGTGCACCATTTTTAAGTTGGACACCTAATTTTACAGTTTACAAAGTAATTTCGTGTATGTTACTTAAACACATTATTTCCGATTCCTTCTCACGCTGCGTTTATAATTTAAGTGGGGCGACCAACTTTAGATTGTTTTCAGGAAGACATAAAAGCTTAAAACTGAAAGCATCTGTAGTCCTTTTAATAGCTATTTACTAATCCGCCAGGTTCAGGGAATGTATTCCCCACCCCATCACATACGACTATCTTAAAAAGGGGCCCTAGGGCGTAAAAAACTGCACCCCAACAGGAAGCGGGACCACTGGTGCCCCGCTGCCCCTTGTTCCGCTCCCGGCCAGCAGGCGGTCACCTGGCACACGAGCATCCGCAGGATGCCCAGGTTCGTCCTCTGTACCACGCCTGCGTCGCGTGAAAAGCAGCCCAGCGCCCGGCGGCTCAGCAGGCGGCACACGTTGGGCTTGCGGGTCCTGCCCATGGAGGTTCGGGCGAGGCCACGGGCTTGACGGGGCGGGAGAGGGGAGTGCCCCTCACTCCTTCTCATGGAAGCGGCTGCTACCTTTGAACCTCAAGGCCCCAACTCCCTTCAGGGCCCAGGAAAAGCTGACACGGGTAGCCGGCTGGGGACACACGGAGGCCGGGAGAGAAAAGGATGAGTCGGCACCACCCTCTCGTCAGTAGCTCAGCCGCCGCCAAGCGCGGAGACAAGGGGAGGAAAAAAACGCCCCCTTCCCGGCCTGCTCCTGTTGCGGCTTCAACACTCGCCTGCTCCGAACCAGGCCGCGGACAATGCGACACATCCCTTACCGCGCGGCCTCCGAGGGCCGCTTCCTCACCGGGAAATGTAGTTCCCAGCGACCTCTTAGCGAGCCTGGTTTCTTCCCAGAACTACAATTCCCACAAGGCAATGGGGAGCGAGGTCTCGCTTCGGCCCCGCCTCCAGTCCGCTAAGGTCCAGCCTCTAGGCCCGCCTCTACGCGGTCCTCGCTCCTCGGCCGCGTGTTCGTCTCGTGGCCCCGCCTTCAACCCGCTGTGGCCCCACCCCGTCCCGCCTTCTCGGGTCGAAGGGAGGCTGCGCTGTTGGGCTGGCGTGCGTTTCCGGGATTGCACGCGGGCTCTAGGCAAATCTGCGAGTACTGTGCTGCCGCCTACTGTTCTCGGTTTCTTGAATGCACCCTGCACTCAGAGATCCATCCCTCACTTCCCCGATTCCCCCTACGCTTCTCAGGCCCCGACCTGCGTTCTGGGAGGCTGGGGCAGGGCGTCGGGGTGGGGGGCGCCGTGTCGAATGCGACCCCCAAGCAGCGCGTTGTGCTAAAGGTATGCCCCGTGGCTTTCCCTTCAGCCACACGTTTGACATTGTGGAGGAGATGGAGGGTTAAACATTTTGGGTCTACAAACTATGCTTTTGTATTATGGGTTAGTGATGGAAGATGCTGGCTTTCCCACCAAACTAGGATTGAATTACTCTTTCCCAGAGCAACCCCTCGCCCCCCTCCGCGCCCTTTTGTGGCCTGCGGGAACGCGGGCTGGTTTTGCGATAATCGTTGCATTTTCCTTCCTCTCGCTTCCATAGGTTTCCTTATAGGGAATAAAATATGAAATGTTTACATTCTTTTGGGACTACCTAAAATATTCCACTTTGGTTCTTCTAAGTAAAAGATGATGTATACTTTGTTAACTAGCTCTGCCTGTAGGTACAAAGTTCTCAGCACACTAAATTTTCAGTAATCTTGCACCAGATGTGACCCATTGCTTTGCTGCAAGTCCTTTGAAGTGCCATCTTTGCCTTTCCCACGGGGACTTGGCATGTTACCTCTTGTTCATAGGTGCCCAGCGAAAATTTGAGTGATCGTGGTCGCATCTGGCAGAGCACAAAGTACAATACTAGGTTAGTGCGTCTGGTCACAATTTAAGTGCTCAGTAACAATTTGCCGTATCCTTTTAACCCTGCTGGGTTTTTGCTGATTTTTCATGACTTATTTACAGGATACTTTTTTTTTTTATGGAGTACTTTGTATATTTTTAGAGAACCGTACAATAGTCAATTTGGTAGTTAATGAATGCAGTTGTCACTGAGAAAACTGGAACCCAGAAAAGATAACTGGATTTTCTTTGGTTGAAATGAAATTCAAATCATTACTAGATGGAATTCATCATCTCTTTTTCTCCTTCCCCTCCGTCCCCACTTGTTTGTGTTCTGTGGTCTGTATCTCACCTAGTCACCAAGGGGAGAGTCATCCTGGATTCCCTCCTACCCTAACCCACGCCGGAGTTCTTTTGATTGTAGCTCTTATCCATCTCATTTCCATTTCCCCTGAGTAGTTTAGGGCCTCATCATTTTATCAAATTATTTAAGTAGCCTCCTAACTATTCTTTCTGTCTGTCTTGGCTACTTCCAATTTCAGCCCTCCACACGGCTGGCTGCCAGAGTGATTTTCTAAAGCACAAATCTGGCATTTCCCTTTTAAAATCTTTCAGTGGCTCCCAATCACCCATAGCAGTTTTTCTCAAACCCAAGTAGGTATTCAGGAGCTTCCATTGTTGACTTACAGTATTTCCTTTATGTTAAAATATATGCAAATATAAAACTAGGTATAAAGGTCTTATATTGTAGCTTTGCGTTATTGTAGCTTTTACTAAGCTGTAACACCCAAACATTTAAAGTTAAATGAAGCAAAACTGTAAGATCAATAAAATTCAAATGAATGCTCATTCATTGTGACCATGAGACTGTTTTGCTGGACCTGAAGAGCTTAAAAAGTGAATCTATACTGTTCTCCATCAAATACCTTCCTTAGAGTAAGGCCAGTGTGTATCGCCTTGTGTTGAGAGATTACTCAATGCTTTCATGTCTTTTCTCAGTTTAAACCACTGCAAAACCTTCCTTTGTTAAATGTGTCATGATTTCGTTTGACCTTTACTTGTCAAACAACATCATTTACATATCATAGTCACCTTTCTCATTAACCTCCATCAATAGAAATGGTATCACTTGTTTGCAAGGACACTGCTAAACACAAATGTGTGACTGAAATCTTGTGGCAGTACGCAATTATTAAGGTGGTTATTCAAATGATCCAGAGTATCTTTTAATTTTTTTTTCAGATTTTTATCAAACGGAAGATAAAAAGTTTCTCTTAGAGAAATCTCATAGCCTCTAGGATACATGTATGAATCCTCAGGGTTCTGTCAATCTTGTTTTGAGAACCACTGCCTTATAGGATAAAATCTGAATTCCTTAGGTTAGTATACAGGATACTCCATTATCTACATCCTGCACACGTTTTCAGCCTCATCTCTTCAACCATCCCTCACTGTTTGCTCTTGTGGTGCTGATATGTTTGCCCACTGTCTCAAGCCAACATGCCTTTACACTTGAAATTTCCTTTTTGGAACTCTCTTACTTTCTTTCTTTTACCTGTTATTTAAATATCTTAAAGACTCATCCCAGGTATCACAGTACCACTTGTAAACTTTTGGCATCTCCCATGTTAATCTGCATGTATTGGTTGTGGCACCATATTAGAATTGTCATTTGTCAAAATATTGGGCAAAATGTTAATTTGCTACTCAGTTTCTGCCCAGGATAGTTGGCCAACAAGCCTGGGGAGAAATTAATTCTACATGCTTTGTACATTGCTGAAAATGTGGTTAAGGCATATGTATGTTGAATGGATGAATAGCCTTCTCTAAAAACAGTATGTTTGAATGAATCTATTATCAACAGCTAAGTGCTTTCAGCATCGGTGCAGATTTAACCTACCCTTATTTCTTAAGTCAATAAGAAATCGCAATATTAACATAAAGATATAACTTTAAAATTTTAAATTCCCAACAGTTCCACATGTAAAGTAAGGCAGTTCTAGGGTTACAAGTGTTCGACTTACGGACAACTCGGACAACTTGTACTTGCCCTTTAATGTTACGTACATTGGCCCTCACTTTGAAATCACTGAACCAATCCCTGCTAGCAACCAATTTTTCAGCATAATCACCGTCGCTTGTTGCATGTGCAGCTTTTAAATCGTTGAAAAGGCTTTCAGCCTTTCCTTGGACTAAAGTAAGGCTAAGTAGGAACTGTATGCACCTGTTCTGACTTACCTACAAATTCTACTTACAGACCCAGGAACGGATCTCGTTTGTAACCCAGGGACTTCCTGTAGGTATTTTCCATTTGTTGAAGGTAAAGTAGATATCCCCAGTGCCAGTTCGGGATTTGGAATTGACTTCTCTCAGTTTTGGGCATAGAACAAACATTGGTTCCTTTTTTCATTTCTGTGTCTATGTGATGTTTACAGAATACTTAACCATCCTAGACATGATATTTTAAAGAAAAGGAAGAGGAAATATGATTTCAGAAGTTAATAAGATGCTTTTCCTTCACATACTTTGTTTAAAGAAATATAACTGAATCAATACATAAAACACTCAGGTTATTAAACTTCAGCGTTTGTTCAGAGATGTTAGAGAAATTTGAACCAAGGTCACAGGAGGTCATTTATTCAACATGTAATTATCATTTATCTACAGACTGCTGGGAACTGTTTTGGTGTAAGATATAGCAGTGAACAGGATAGTCAAGGTCCCTACTTGGAGATAGACAATAAATAAGCAAGTAGGAGTCCCTGGGTGGTACAAACAGTTAATGAGCTTGCTGCTAACTGTAAGATTGGCGGTTTAAGTCTACTCAGGTGCCTCAGAAGAAAGGCCAGGTGATTCTACTTCCAAAAAATCATCCATTGAAAACCCTGTGGTGCACAGTCTGACACATGTAGGGTTACCATGAGTTGGAGTCAACTAGATGACAATAAATAAGTAGATTAAAGAACAAGACTTTCAGGTACAGGCAGTCCCTGGATTACGAACCAGATCCATTCCTAACTGTTTTTGAGTCGAATTTGTAGGTAAGTTGGAACAGGTGCATACGGATCTAATTTAGCCTTATATTAGTGCAAGAAAAAGGCTCGAAGCATTTTCAATGATTTAAAAAGCTGCATGTGCAGCAAGTGAATGTGATTGTGATGAAGACTTTGTTGCTAGTAGGGGTTGGTTCAGTGGTTTCAAAGTGAGGGCAAATTTACATAGCACTAAAGGGCAAGCATGAGTTGTCTTGTAAGGCAGACATTCGTAATCTCTAACCCACAAACTGCCTGTAGTGATAAGTGCTGTGAAGAAATAAAACAGGGTGATGTGCTAGAGTAGTTGGAGGACCTGCTTTAGTCAGGGTGGTAAGGGAAGGCCTCTGAAGAGGGAACTTTTGATTTGAGCCTTAAATGATGAGAAGGAGCCAATCTACAAATATCTGAGGTAAGAGTGGTCCAGGCACCCACTGAGGCTGGAGGAACCGCCAGACCTATTGCCCTGAGAAAATCTTTAAACCTTTAACTGAAACTGTTCTCTGAAGTCGTCTTTAAACTAAACAACAGTTTAGTTAGCTGAATTAGTAAAAAAATGTTCACCTTGAGCATTGTGCTGCTTTAAAGAATTAATTATATGAGATCAAATTGACGCTAAATGCAAATTGACCAAATTGACTGCAAAGTAACTATAAAGTATGTATGAGGATTTTGTTACTGTTGCGTGTCTTTGAGTTGATACAGACTCATAGCAACCCTACAGGACAGAGTAGAACTGCCATTCAGGGTTTCCTAGACTGAAATCTTTACGGGAGCAGATCATCAGGTCTTTTCTCCCATGAAACTGCTGGTGGACCATCAACCTTTCAATTGACAGCCGAGTGCTTAACCAGTGTGCCACTAGGGCTTCTTGATGAGAGGTTTTGTTGTTAGGTACCGTTGAGTCAGTTCCAACTCATAGCAACCACAGGACAGAGTAGAACAGCCCCATAGATTTTCCAAGGAATGGCTAGTGGATTCGAACCGCCGACCTTTCTGTTAGCAGCCAAGCTCTTAGCCATTACGCTACCAGGGCTCCAGCGAGAAGTTTAGGGGGTAGTAAATCTAAGACGATGGCAATGAAACAATATGGGTAGAGACAGTGTAAAATGTGGCACAATGTGAAGAATGTAAGCAATGCCATTGAAATGTACATGCAGAAATTGTTGAGTAAGTGTATGTTCTGCTGTGTACATTTTCACCAAAAATTTTTTGAAAAAGAGTGGTTTGGGCAGAGGAATCATTGAGTGCAAAGTCCCCAAGGCAATAGTAAGCTTGGCTTATTCTAAAACTATCAGAAGGCCATGTGGCTTTTTAGTGAGAAAGAGGGAATTGAAGTTGAGAGGTAAGCTGGGCCAAGTCACGCTGGGCCTGTGGGCCATGGTAAGGAATTCTGGAATGTATTCTGTTGTGATGGGAAGCCACGGGAGATTTTGAAGAAGGGGAGTGACATGATCTAAGTTGTCTTAGAAGATCATTATGGCTATAGTGTAGAGAATATACAGTCAGGGGGCAAGAATGGAACCAAGGAGACAGGTGGCTCCTGCATTGGTCCAGATAAAGGTTTTGGACTACGGAAGTAGCAGAAGAGGTGGAGAGAAATGAACAGATTCAGAATATGTTTTGGTTTAGTAGACAGGACTACAACTACCTGTCCTATAGTTGGACATGTAGATAGATATTAAGGATGAGGAAAAGAGAAGAATCAAGTAAAATCACAGTAAAACAAAATGCCAAAAAAAAAAAAAAAATCTCAAACTCCCCAAAAGAAATGAGAAGCAAGGCACTACTCATGCTGTAATGCCAATGAAATGATGTGTGAATTCTGTTAAATGTACATGTTAGCATCATAGCTGTTAGTGCTACAGAACATTAGGATCGATTCTGTGGCTGGAGCATGTGGAAAGAGTGGAACAAAATCAGATCCCAAAAGTAGGCAGGAACCAGAGCATGGGGAGCCATGGTAATATGATGGGAAAATCGTTAGAGTGATACTGTGTTCCCTTTTAAAAAATGGTTGGGTACAGCATCAGAAACAAGAGTGAAACAGGGAGACTGGTTAGTAGACAGTTGGCAGTAGCCCAGGTGAAAATCACTTTTGGGTTTATTTTAAAATTATTGAGCCTTTTGACCACAAATTTGGCTCTTATGTTTCTTTTTCTCTGTGTATTCTAATATTTGTCTGATGATATAGTAAGTACGTCCATATTCAAAGTCCCAAAAGATTTTGGTTTAAGGAATTGATAGTAAAGTTTTCAAACCATTCTTCTATCTTATTAGAAAAAGTATTTATTCAAAAGACTATGTACAAAGAGCATAATGTATAAATAACCAAAAACCCAAACTTATTGCCGTTGAGTTGATTCCAATTCATAGCGACGTTATACGACAGAGTAGAACTGCCCCATAGGTTTTCCGACCTATAATTTTTAGTGAAGCAGACTACCACATCTTTCTCCTGTGGAGTGGCTGGTAGGTTCGAACTGCAGACCTTTTGCAGACCCTTTTGAGCTCTTAACCACTGTGCCACCAAGGCTCCTTAATGTATAAATAATAATTATAAAATGAATACCCATATATCTGTTATCAGCTTTAAAACAAAACATAACAGAACATTACCTAAAACTTTCAAGACCCCTCTATACCCCTACCAGTTCCTGGACCCCTCCTTCCTCTTTGTATACATAACATATTGTTCAGTTTTGAATGTTTTTGAGTGTCATATGATGTGAATCATACTGAATGTATGTACTTCTCTACAACTTGCCTATTTTTTCAAGATTACACTTGATCTGTTCATTTATTTTTACTACTGTGTAATATTCCATTGTATAGATTTACTACAGTTTGTTTATCCATTTTCTACTGGCTGGGATTTTGTTATCTGTCAAGCTTTTCTACCTAGAAAAGTGCTGCTATAGGTATTCTTATACCTGTCTCCTGGTACACATCTTAAGGAGGGCATTAGTTTTCTATTGTTGTGTAACAAATTGTTGTTGTTGTTAGGTGCTGTCCAGGCTGCTCTGACTTATAGCAATCTTATGTATAACAGAACAAAATTTTGCCTGGTGCTGAACATCCTCATAGTCATTGCTGTGTTTAAGCCCATTGTTGCAGCTATGGTTTCAATCCATCTCTTTGACGGTCTCCCTCTTTTTTGCTGACCCTCTACTTTACCAAGCATGATGTCTTTTTCTAGCAATTAGTTCCTGCTGATGATATGTCCAAAGTAAGTGAGACGAAGTCTCATCATCCTCATTTCTAACGAAGCATTCTGGCTGTGTACTTACTCCAGCGCAAATTTATTCCTTCTTCTGGCAGTCCATTGTATATTTAATATTCTTCGCCAACACCACAGTTTGAATCAGTCAGTTTGTCTTCAGTCTTCCTTTTTCATTGTCCAGCTTTCGCTTGCGTATGAGAAATGCAATTGAAAATACCATGCCTTCAGTCTTGATGACATAAAACAGCATGTATTTATTATCTCATAGTCCTGTAGATAAGAAGTCTGGGTTCTCTGTTCAGGTCTCACAAACCTGCAATTTTGTGATCAGCTAAGGCTACCATCTCATCCGAGACACGAGGTCCTCTTGCAGCCTCACCAGTTGTTGGTAGACTTCAGTTCCTTGCAGTTATAAGACTAACACTTACTTCCTATAGATCACCACTTTTTCCTGCCCAGCCCTCTCCACAACATGGCAACTTGCTTCTTCAAGGCTAAGATGGAGTCATATTAAAGTAACCTAATCGGGGAGAGATTATCCCACAGTATTCACAGGTCCTGTCCCTACATAAAGGGAGGCGATTATACATGGTATGTGGAGGGGAGAGGAACACTAACTCTGTCATGCATCAAGTTTACAAATATGGTTGGATCTATTTCTAGGCTCTGTTTTCTGCTCAGTCATAATTTTCTACTCTTGGGCTAATACTAGACCACTTAATAACTACACTTATAATAAGGCTTGGTAGCTGGTAGGGCAAGTCTTCACCTTATTCCTCTTCTTCAGGAGTATCTTACCTTTTTGTTTTTTTTTTTTGACTATTTGCGCTTTCATATATGTTTTAAAATCAGCTTAAATTTCCACAGTTACCTTGTTGGGATTTTGATTGAGCATTAAATCTGTAATCAGTTTGAGAGAACTGATAGTGTCTTTACCATATCAAATTACCTGTCTATGAAGACTATTGTTAAGTGCGGACGAGTGGGTTCCAACTCAGAGCACGACCCTGTGTACAACAGAAAGAAACACCATCTGGTCCTGCCTCATCCTAACAATCATTGTTATGCTTGAGACCATTGTTACAGCCACTGTGTCAAGCCATCTCGTTGAGGGTCTTCCTCTTTTTCGCTGTCCCTATACTTTACCAAGCATGATGTCCTCCTTCAGGGATTGGTCCCTCCTGATAAAATGTCCCAAGTATGTGAGACAAAGTCTCCCCATCCTTGCTTCTAAGGAGCATTCTACCTATACTTCTTCTAAGACTGTTATTCTGGCAGTCCATGCTATATTCAATGTTCTTCACCAGCAACATAATTCAAAGGTAACAATTCTTCTTCGGCCTTCTGTATTCATTGTTCAGCTTTCACATGCATATGAGGTGATTGAAAATACCATGGCTTGGGTCAGGAGCACCTTAGTCCTCAAAGTGACATCTTTGCTTTTTAAACACTTTAAAGAGGTCTTTTGCAGTAGATTTGTCCAGTGCAATACATGGTTTGATTTCTTAACTGCTGGTTCCATGGGTGTTGATTGTAGATCCAAGTAAAAAATCCTTAATAACTTCAGTCTTTTCTCTGTTTATCATGTTGCTTATTGGTCCAGTTATATGGATTTTTGTTTTCTTTATGTTGAGATACAATTCATACTGAAGGCTGTAGTCTTTGATCTTTATCAGTAAGTACTTAAGGTCCTCTTCGCTTTCAGCAAGCAAGGTTGTATCATCTATATATTGAAGGTTGTTTGTTAATGAGTTGTCTTCTATTCCTGATGCCACATTCTTCATATAGTTCAGCTTCTTGGATTATTTGCTAGCATACAGATTGAATATGATGAAAAGATACAACCCTGACATATACCTTTCCTGACTTTAAACCACACAGTATCCCCTTTTTCTGTTTAAATGACTGCCTCTTGGTCTATCTACAGGTTCCTCATTAGCACATTTCTAGAATTCCCATTCTTCTCGATGTTATCCATAATTTATGATGATCCGCACAGTTGAATGCCTTTGCGTAGTCACTAAAACACAGATAAATTTCTTTCTGGTATTCTCTGCTTTCAGCCAATATCCATCTGACATAAGCAGTGATATCTCTGGTTCCAAGTCCTCTTCTGAATCTGCCTTGAACTTCTGGCAGTTCTCTGTCAATGTATTGCTGCAACCACTTTTGAATGATCTTCAGCAATTTTACTTGTGTGTGACATTAATGATATCGTTCGCTAATTTCCATATTCTGTTGGATCACCTTTCTTTGGAGTGAACGGAAATATAGGTTTCTTTCAGTGGGTTGGGCAGATAGCTGTCTTCCAAATTTCTTGTCATAGACGAGTGAGCACCTCCAGCGCTGCATCCGTTTGTTTTAAAACCTCTCAAGTGGTATTCTGTGAATTCCTGGAGCCTTGTTTTTCACCAATGCCTTCAGTGCAGTCTGGCCTTCTTCCTTCAGTACCATTGGTTCTTGATCATATGCTACTTCCTGAGATGGTTGAATGTCAACCAGTTCTTTTTGGTATAGTGACTCCGTATTTCTTCCGTCTTCTTTTGATGCTTCTTGCATCGTTCAGTATTTTCCTAGTAGAATCCTTCAGTATTGCAACTCCAGGCTTGAATTTTTAATTCAGTTCTTTCAGCTTGAGAAATGCCAATCGTATTCTTGCTTTTTGGTTTTCTTACTCTACGTCTTTGCACATGTCATTATAATACTTTGTCTTCTTGATCCACCCTTTGAAATCTTCTCTTTGACTCTTTTAGTTCATTATTTCTTCCATTCACTTTAGCTACCCTACCATCAAGAGCAAGTTTCAGTCTCTTCTGACATCCATTTTGGTTTTCTTTCTTTCCTGTATTTTTAATGAACTATTGCTGTCTTCATGTATGATGTCATTCCACAACTCGTCTGGTCTTTGATCATTACTGTTCAATGCATCAAATCTATTCTTGAGATAAAGAATATATATCACTCCTTTTATTTAGAACTTTTTTAATATCTCTCAATGAAGTTTTATGATTTTCTCCTTAAAGGATTTACATATTTTACAACTTTCTATGTATATTATATGCAGTGTTGTAAATGGTATATTTTTAAATTAGATTTTCTAATTATTTCCAGTATGTAAAAATGCAATTAACTCTTTTTGTATGTCGACTCAGCAGCCTTGCAAATTTTTCTTTTTAATAGTAATAATTGTCATTTGTTTTTTTTAAGGTGAATGAGATTGAAGTTCATCAGATTTTTTTTTAATGCAAATAATCATATCCTCAGCAAATTTTGAGAGTTTCATTGCCTCCTACTCACCATTTTCCCTTTAATTTATTTTCTTACTGTGCTGGCCAGTACTTCCAGTGTATTGTTGAATAGAACTAGTGATAGTGGACACCTTTGTCTTATTCATGTGTATAAAGGAAATACTGCTAATGTTTCACTATTAACACTGTAGGTTTTTGGCAGCTACCTTCATGTGGTTAATGAAATTCTCCTCCACTTTGCATTTGCTAAAACTTTTGTTTATTTGATTTTAAATCATGAATGGGTGTTGAATTTTATCAAATGCTTTTCTCTATCTACAGAGGTAATCAGATTTTTTTCCCTTTAATCTGATAATGTGATGAATTGTATGAATATATTTTCTAATGTTAATTCAAACTTGAGTTTATTTAGATAAGCCCTTGTGGTATGTTTTGTTTTTTACATGTTGTGGGATTTGGGCAGCTGATGGCTTCAGTGCTCATTCAGTTCTTTGGACTTTTGTTAGCTTTTGGTCTCTGAGGATTTCTTTTTTTTTCTTGCTGGCTCAGTGATGCGTTTAATAACTCTTTTATTACCATTGCCATAAGTGATTTGTCAGCAACTTTTTATGCCTGTGGGCTTCGTTGGCAAGGCATTATTCTGGTTCTAATGCATTTAGTGAGAGGTAGGTCCCTTTGAAATGGGTAAAGCTCAGCAGACTGGACTGGGAGCCTCACTGTTGTATAGGTTGACCATTTTATTAGGTGATGCTTCTCGGATGTGTTAGTTTTGTAGACTTTTGGCTTTTTTTCATTTATTTCTGTGAGATAAAGCTTGCAAGCATAATTATGGCTTTCCTGTGTGATAGTTAGAGAGCCCTGATGAGTTTGTTTTGGAAAGGCGCCCACAATAAATTATACCTCTAGTTTGCATTGGCATACTGTCATGCCACAGATCGGTGGCGCCACGATGCTACTAGTCTCATTGGCAAATTGTATTGCCAGATCATATTTCTCCAAGTGCATACTCAGCAACCAAAAGTTTAAACACACTCAATTCGTAAGTATGCATTCCAAAACTGAAAACACATACCATCAAAAAAAATTTTTTTTTAAATAAAAAACTTCATAACGGAAGGGTTTTAACATGATATATACGTGTGTATGTGTATACATATATATATATATATATATACACATATATAGGAAACTCTAATGGGGCAGTTCTACTCTGTCCTATATGGTCGCTATGAGTTGGAATCGACTCAACAGCACTGGGTTGGTTTACTGGGTATACATATTTAAATGTATTTATCCAGACTTTTAGGGCATTTTATAATAGAAAGAATTTTAAGGTGTCAGATTCATCAAATTACCTGGAATTCCTGAAACTGAAATTCAGCTTTCTTATATTTTGGGGTAAATCTTCGTGTTAGCTTTATGTAAGTTTATGATTTAAATGGTCACTTACCACCATTTCTCTCTTCTCTTCTTCCTCTTGTTCCTATTCACAGCTTCCTCCCCTCCCTACTGAAACAAGGAAGCAGAGTTGTATCGTGGAAAGAGCATCATCATACAGGGAGTCCAAGGCATAAGTTCTAGTGCCAGCATCACCACATAGTGAGGTCTTGACCAAGCCACTTATTCTCTCTGAGTTCAATCATCTGCTCAGTGGAAATACTCAGGATTGAAGTGAGAATCACACAAGTCATAAATGTGAACGTGTTTTGTAAATTGTAAGAGGAAAGGATTAGTGGCAACGATAATTGAGTACATTCTCTGTTAGGAAAATGCAACAGGGGTCTTAGGGAGAAGGAAGAGTTGATTAGGTGAAGCACAATGGGGATTTTTTAGGGCAGTGAAACTACTCCGTATGATACTGTAGTGGTGGATACATGATCGTATACATTGTCAAAACACATACAACTTTACAGCACAAAGAATGAGCCTTAATGTATAAAATTTTACAAGTTTATTTAGGACATAGAAGGAGGATCCCAGAATGGAATGCAGACTATGACAAAGAAGTCTGTTTTATAAATGTTTGAAACAGCCTCACTGACGGGGGTGAGCAGAAAATGTGCAGACCTATGTAACTATGGAAATGAGTGGAGTCTGTAATACTAAAGGAACAACTACACATAAGCACTGTACCCTGGTTGGTTGGTAAAGTTGTTTCCCACAGGAGTACAGTTAACAATTCTGAAATCACTATATACTTGTATAGTAATTGAACAATTGCTACATGTGTGATGAATGGTAGGGGCCAGGTTTCTTAATGTTGTAGTGGGAGGATACAGATAAGCAAGAGAGAAAGGCTAGGATGATCCATGTGAACTATGAACTTGTGTTTAGCTAAATATAGATAAAGATGGATATGTATAATAATGTTTATATGTGGTATGCTGGGTTCTCTAGAGGAGCAAAACCAGTGAAGCATATATATAAATATATACGTAGAGAGTTTAACTTCAAAGAAATGGTTCATGTAGTTTTGGAGCCTGGCAAGTCTCAAGTCCATAGGTCTGGTATCAGGGTGGAAGCTTCTCCTGACTCACGTGGTTGCAGGCGCTGACAAATCCAAAATCAGCAGGTTAGACAGCAGGCTGCTGGCTCACAGGACTGTGGGAGCTGCAAATCCCAAAATCTGCAAGTCAGACGACAGGCTGCTGTCTCAAGTCCCAAGAACAGGAGGTCAGAGGATGACAAGTTGAATGTAGGATTGAGAAGGCAATATATTGGATGCAGGCCACGCCCCCAATGAAACATCCCTTTCAGCTGATTGGCTGCTCACATCAGATCACAAAATGGAGGATGATTACATAATATCTGCCAAACCACTGAGAATCATGGCCTAGCCATGTTGACTCTTAACCTTAACATCACAATCCACCCCTTGTCAACTTGGCACCTGTACATGTCTCCTTAAACTACATGTAGTCTCTGAATAAAGGCAGTTATAAACTCATACCTATATCTAACATGATACAAGTAACATGCACACAACTGAAAAAGCGCTAGCCCCATTTATATCTTGTATTTTATAAGTAATGGAGTAAAGGGGGGGGGATAAAGATATTTGTGTATATATATATATATATATATCTCAAATTCAGGGTGTCAGCTCCAGGGGAAGGCTTTTTCTCTTTGTTGGCTCTGGAGGAAGGTTCCTTGTCCTCAAACTTCCCCTGATTGAAGAGCTTCTCAGGCACAGGGACCCCAGATCCAAAGGACGTGCTCTGCTCCTGGTGCTGTTTTCTTGGTGGAATGAGGTCCCCAACTTGCTGCTTGCTTCCCTTTTTATCTCTTGAGAGAGAAAAGGTGGGGCAGGCCACACCCCAGGGAAACTCCCTTTACATTGGATCAGAGAGGTGATGTAAGAGTGATGTTACAATCCCACCCTAATCCTCTCAACATAAAATTACAGTCACAAAATGGAGAACAACCACCCAATACTGGGAATCATGGCCTACCAAGCTGATACACACATTTTTGGGGGGACATAATCAATCCATGACATTCCACCCTTTGGCACCCAAAAAATCACATCCTCACAGCATGTAAAACCTAGTCACCCCATCATATCATAGCAAAAGTCTAAACTCTAAGTCCAAAATCCAAAAATTCCTCTTCATCTGTGAAATCTAGAATACAAGTTATCTGCTTCCAAGGGTATAATGGCAGAACAGCCAAAAGCTAGACATTTCCATTACAAGTGGGAAAAACTGGAGGAAAAGAAGGGATAACAGGCACCAAGCAAGTCAGCAGAACACATTACATTAGCCCTCAAAGCTTTGAAAATAATTCTCTCTTCCCTGAGACAATTTACACAATGGCCCTGCCTTCTAGCCTCTAGGTATTGGCCACACTCTCCAGATTCTGAGTGGAGGCCCCGGACCCTGGGCTTCAGCTGTGCCTTCCAGGCCCACTGGGACAGCACCTCTGCTCCCTCAGCTTTAGGTGTACAATTCTCATAGCGTGAGTGGCAGCTCCACCCTTAGAAACACCAGAGGCCGTGGCTCCACCCTTTGAAACCCCTGAGGTCATGGCCATACCTTTTGAGATTGAGGCAGCTCAGCTTCTTGTGGTCTCTGTCTCTTTAGCTTGTTTCCTGATTTCTTGGCGTCTAGGCTCCTTGGGTCTCATGCCCACATCTGCCCTGCTGGGGCAAGTGTTCCAAAGCTCAGTAGCTCCACTAATAAGTGCCTGGAGGTGTCCCACTCTGCCAGGAAGCCTCCTGCACTCAGCTCTCTCGCTCTGTGGGTTGGCTCCAGCACCATCTCGTGCTGGTCTCCTGATTCTGCGGCTGCTGGTTCTCTGCTGTTGCTGCTTCTCTGCCACCGCAGGTTCTCTGCTGTGCTGGTTCTCTGCTGCTGTCGCAACTCTATCCATTCATAGTTTCAAAACCACTTCCACATTTTAGGTATCTATTAGAGTGGCACCTCACTCTCGGTACCAAATTCTGTCTTAGATATCTAGTGCTGCTATAACAGAAATACCACAGGTGGATGGCTTTAACAAAGAGAAATTTATTCTCTCACAGTCTAGTAGGTTACAAGTCCAAATTCAGGGTGTCCTCAAACTTACCCTGGTCGAGGAACTCAGGCGCAGACACCCTGGGTCCAAAGGATGCGCTCTGCTCCCGGTGCTGCTTTCTTGATAGCGTGAGGTCCCCAGCTCTCTGCTTGTTTCCCTTTCCTTTTATTTCTTGAGAGATAAAAGATGGCACAGGCCACACCTCAGGGAAACTCCCTTTACATTGGATCAGGGAGGTGACCTGAGTAAGGGTGGTGTTACAATCCCACCCTAATCCTCTCAACGTAAAATTACAATCACAAAATGGAGGACAACCACCCAATACTGGGAATCATGGACTACCAAGTTGATAAACACATTTTTGGGGGGACATAATTCAATCCATGACAGTATATGTATATATATAGATACATATATAGATATATAAATTGTGGCCATCGAGTTGATTACAAGTCATAGTGACCCTATATATATACATGTATATGTATATATTTATCAACCTCGTGGGGTGACCCAAACCTTCATTCCAGAAGAGTCTGGACCATTACTAGTCATGTTGACATTGGGTTGCTGTAGTTTCCCATCGACTTTAATCATAGGACGTGGTAGTACTAAGAGATGTCCTATGGGATATTCTGTATTCCAGACATGCCCTTCTTTACTTCCATTATGTAATATCAGTGCTATTTCTCCTTGGTAATCAGAATCAATCATACCAGCCAATACAGTAACTCCCTTCTTTGCCTATTGGTCCAGAAGCATGAGGAACCCAAAGTGGCTGGGTGGCATTCTTAATTTCCAGTTCAGTGGAATCAGTGTTTTGTCTCCTGGTGGGAGCATTCCTCCCTTTGTAACTAAGACCTCTAGATCTGCAGAGCATAGGGTTGTGGGGACAGGAAGCAAAAATTTTTTGAGTGGATCACTAGAGGTAATAGTGAGTGGTGTCACCTCCATTTCTACCCCTTGATTCCTGGACCCATGAATCCTGGCTATGGGAGAAGCAGCACCATGTATTGGATGCTATTTTAGAGCATATACAGCCTATGGAAAACATTGCCCCAGCTGTGCAAGGTATTGCCACCTAGCTAGTACTTTAGTTGTGTCTTTAGAAGACACAATTTCATCATTCTATCAAGCCAGCTGCTTCAGGATGATGGGGAACATGGTAAGACCAATGAATTTCATGAACATGGGCCCATTGCCGCACTTCATTTGTTGTGAAGTAACTCCCTTGATCTGAGGCAATGCTGTATGGGATGCCATGATGGTGGATAAGGCATTCTGTAAGTCCACAGATGATAGTTTTGGCAGAAACATTGCATACAGGGAAGGTAAATCTGTATCCAGAGTAAGTGTCTATCCAGTTAGAACAAAACACGACCCTTTCCATGATGGAAGTGGTCCAGTGTAATCAACCTGTCATGAGGTTGCTGGCTAATCACCCCTAGGAATGGTGCCATAATAGGAACTCAGTGTTGGTCTCTGGCATGCTGGTAGATTGGCACTCAGCAGTAGCTGTAACCAAGTTGGCCTTGGTGAGTGGTAGTCTGTGTTGCTTAGCCCATGCATAACCTCCATCCCTGCCACTGTGGCCACTTTATTCATGAGTCCTTTGGGTAGTGACAGGAGTGGCTGAGGAAAGAGGCTGACTGGTATCCACAGAACACATCATCCTATCCACTTGAGTGTTAAAATCCTCCTCTGCAGAGGTCATCCTTTGGGAGCACTGCCATGAGACACAAGTATCTTCAGTTCTTTGGCCCATGCAGAGAGGTCTGTCCATATGCCTCTTCTTCATACCTCCTTGTCACCAATTTTGCACTCATGTTCCTTCCAAGTCCCTGATCATCCAGCCAAACTATTGGCCACAGCCTATGAATCAGTATACAGTCGTACATCTGGCCATCTCTCCTTCCAAGCAAAATGAACAGCTAGGTGCTGTGCTTGAAGTTCTGCCTACAGGGAGGATTTCCCTTCACCACTGTCCTTTAGGGAGGTCTCAGAAAGGTACCTGCATATCAAGGCCATAGGTGCAGACTGGGAGATGGAAGATAACATGATGGGAGTGGGTACCATGGGCACTTGGACCACTTCCTTATGTAGCATACTTGTGCCTTCAATTCCTGCTTGAGCCTGACCTCGTTTATACCACTTCCTTTTAATGACGGAGTGCTGCTGTGCACGTCTAACTTTATGACTCTGTAGGTCAGACAACACCTAGTTCATGATGGGCAGCTCAGGCCTGGTGGCCCATGGTTAAGCATTTGGTCTCTACTGAGGCCCAGTAACAAGGCAAGAACTGTGTCTCAAAAGGAGAGTAGTTATCTGCAGAGGATGGCAGAGCTTTGCTCCAGAATCCTAAGGGTCTGTGCTGTGATTCACCAATAGGGGCCTGCCGAAGACTCAAAACAGCATCTCTATCTGCCACTGACACTTCCAGAACCATTGAATTGGCTAGATCATATACCGCAAGTGGCAGAACAGCTTATGTGGCAGCTGAACCTCTTGCAGGGCCTTCTCTTGTTCTAGGCCCCACTCAAAACTAGCAGCTTTTTGAGTCACTTGATAACAATGAGGGATTGTTACCTCTAAAATCCAAAGAGGCCAAGCAGGCACTGTACCTCTTTTTAGTTGTAGGAGGGTTGGGATGTAACAACTTAGCCTTCATGTTAAAAGGAGTGTCTCGACATGCCCTACACCACTGGATCCCTAGAAGTTTCACTGAAGTGGAAGGCACCTCAATTTCCCACCCTCTAGCACACAGCTGTCTCAGCAGTATGTCCAGAGTCATTGATACTTCTTCCCTACTAGGCCCAGTCAACATAATGTCATCAATGTAATGGACCAGTGTGATGTGTGATGTTTTGTGGGAAGGAAAGACGATCAAGTTTCTTGCAGACCAAATTATGCCACAGGGCGGGAGAGTTGATACAGCCCTGAGACAGGACTCTGAAGGTATGTTACTGGCCTTGCCAGCTAAAGGCAAACTGCTTTTGGTGTTTCTTCAAAACTGGAATCGAGAAACAGACATTGGCCGGCTCAATAGCTGCACACCAGGTACCAGGAGATGTATTAATTTGCTCAAACAATGAAACCACATCTGGAACAGCAGCTGAAATTGAAGTCACCACCTGGTTAAGTTTACGATAATCCACTGTCATTCTCCAAGATTCATCTGTTTTTTGCACAGACCAAATAAGCTAGTTGAATGGGGATGTGGTGGGAATCACTACCCCTACACATCCTTCAGGTCCTTGATGGGGGCACTAATCTCTGAAACCCCTCCAGGAGTGTGGTATTACTTTTGGTTTACTATTTTCCTAGGTATGGGTAGTTCTAATGGCTTTTCCTTGGCTTTTTCTACCATAATAGCCCTTACTCCACGTGTCAGGGATCCATTGTAGGGGTCCTGCCAGTTGCTCAGTATATCTATACCAATTATGCATTCTGGAAGTGAGGAAATCACTACAGGATGGATATGGGGACCCACTGGACTCATTGTGAGGTGGACCTGACCTCTATATAGTGGGTCACAGTGACATTTTGTGTCTCCTGGAATTAGTTTAGAGCCAGTACCCAGTAATCCTCGAAAAGTCTGATTATTTCCTTTCTCTAGTGAACAGTCACTCTTGTAAAAGCCCATCTATGGATCCTTTCGTGGGAGGCTGGGAGAGAGGTTAACAGTATAAATTTTTGGTACTGCAGTGGGGTTCTTCCTCAAAGGGATGAGGCTTCCCCGTAACCTGGCTCAAGTCTGGGAATTGATTGAAGGGCCTTGACTGTCTCTTATGGCAATTCAAGTTAAACTGCCATTCGCTTGACCTAGAATTCTTTGGCTTGTACAGAGCAAGTAAGTATTTACTAGATTTCCCATCTGTTTCACTCCTAGGGATGGCATGACTAAGTAACCAATGTCATAAGTCCATATGAGTCACTCTTTTTACTGCATTGACTCTGCTGTCCATTACAGTAACCATGCCCACTTGGTCTTTGCCGATTAAGTGCTGCCATTTGGCCCCTACTACCACTGAGTCTAATCAGCCCCATTGTAGTTAAAGCAATTCCCACTGTTAAATCTGACTTATATAAAACAGCAATCGCAGCAGTCTTCAAGGATGCTGGGGCTCCCTTCACAAGTGTATTTCTCACTGTTGTGGTAAAAGATGTGTCCTCTGGGCACTTTGTGGATGGGTCTGTGGCTCCAACCTGATAAAAACACTCTAACATGCCAATTTCCCTAAGCATTTGGTATCTTTTAAGGCAGGTCTGGCATTTCAGCTTGATTTATTGTAGGCCTCTGTTTAATCCATGCTTCATTAAACCAACCAAATAAACTATTAGATCCTTTTCTAACTTATCAAGCTGAAACATTGAATGAAGAACCTGTGCTTAGAGGGCCCATATCAATAAACACAGACTGATCCAATTTTATGTTCCTTGCACCATTATCCCACACCGTTAATAACCATTCTCACACATATCCCCAGGCTTCTGTTTGTATATATTAGAAAAATAAAGCAGTTTTCTTATAGTTCAGAAAGTAATGAAAGTACGCCTAAAAAACCCCACAATGATGGGGGTATGTCAAAGGAACACAAGAGCCAGTTGAAAGAGCTCCCAATGGCTAAAGCAGAGCAGTTTGAACATCAAAATAAAGTAGTATTGTATTATAACCCAAAGTATAAAATAAATATCCATGAGTCCATAATAATGTAAATTACTGAATAAACAAATGTGGGAAAAGAGACAAATCTTCCATGCAGAAGTGACTCATAACTCCCCATTCCTTAAGTGTGGGCTGTGCATAGTGACTTCCTTCCAAAAGTAATTTATGGAAGGGGGGAAAAGGGCCTAACTCCACAGTGGAGAAACCTGAGACACTACCTCAGCCAGAGATCAAGATCAAGATCCAGTGGTGATAATCATGTTGATAGGATGTACCTTTGGTAAGATGTGATGAGAATGACATTTTACCCCTGAGGTTTTCCTCTCCAGTCTAATCACGAGAACAACATTGGAAAAAACCAACGTGAGAGACATTCTACAAAAATACTTGACCAGTACTCCTCATGTTATTTTACTTGGATTTCATTTTCCTTGGACCCATAATCAACATCCATGAAAGCAGCAGTCAAGAAATCAAATGACGTATTGCATTGGGCAAATCTGGTGCAAAGACCTCTTTAAAGTGTTGAAAAGCAGAGATGTCACTTTGAGTATTAAAGTGCACCTGACCCAAGCCATTCTATTTTCAGTCACCTAATATGCACACAAAGGTGGACAATGAATGAGGAAGACAGAAGAAGAATTAATGCATTTGAATTGTGGTGTTGGTGAAGAATATCGAATGTACCATGGACTGCCAGAAGAGCAAAAACAAATCCGTCTTGGGAGAAATACAGCCAAAATTTCTTTAGAAGCAAGGATGGCGAGACTTTGTCTCATGTGCTTTGGACATGTTATGAGGCGGGACCAGTTCCTGGAGGAGGACATTTGTGTTTAGTAAAGTAGAGGGTCAGTGAAAATGAAGAAGAACCTCAACAAGATGGATTGACACAGTATCCGCAACAACGTGCTCAAACATAGCAATGATTGTGAGGATTGTGCAGGACCAGGCAGTGTTTCATTCTGTTGTACGTAGAATCTCTATGAGTCAGAACCAACTCGATGGCACCTAACAATAACAACAACCACAGTACTCCTCGAAACTGTCAAGATCATCAAAAAAAGGAAAGTCTAAGAAACCCTCAGAGCCAAGGGGAGCTTAGGAGACATGATGACTAAATGTAATGCGGTGTCCTGGGTGGGATCCTGAAACAGAAAAAGGACATTAGGTAAAAACTAAGGAAATATGAATAAAGTATGGACTTTAGTTAATAATAATGTATCAATATTGGTTCATTAATTGTGACAAATGTACCATATTAATGTAAGTTGTTAATGATAGGAGAAAGTATGGGGCATCTATATGATATTCACAACTTTTCCGTAAATATAAAACTTTTAAAAGTTTACTTTTAAAAATGCTGAATTTAAAAAACAGCTATATAGGCAGCATAGCTTAGTGCTTAAGAAGATAGATGAACTCAAGGGTTAAACTCCCTGGGTTCAGATCTCACACTTATCACTTACTAGCTGTGTAACTCTGGTTACCCAAAGTAACTAGAGTTATTTAACTTGTCTTTGCCTCAATTTTGTTATGTGTTAAATATGTTCTTGGGGGGACTAAATGAGTTGATACATAGAAAACACTTAGAGCAATATATGGCCCATAGCAAACCAAAAAAACCCAAACAAGTAGTAAAATTGAATTGATTCTGACTCATGGTGACCCTGTGTATATTAGAATAGAACTGTGCTCTGTAGGATTTTCAGTGCCTGGTTTTTCAGAACTAGATCATCAGGGCTTTCTCCCAAGGCACCTCTGGGTGGATTCAAGCCTGCAACCTTTCAGTTAGTAGCTGAGCATGTTAACCATTTGCGCTACCTGGGGACATACTATATATAACTAATTGATTCCCCCCCCCCTTTTTTTTAATCATTGCTACCTTGCTGTTTAGTTTTGGGGCCTTTGTGATTATAGCTGTATTTACTGTCTGCTTTGGCATAATGATTTTTATCTTGGCACTACAGTAGAGCAGTATCCATAATGCTTTGTTCATAAGGGGGAAAATCATCAAGATTGTAAAGATTTAAAAGGAAGCAGGACAAGAACTTGAGAATTCCCAGCCCAGATGCGTATACAGTGTTGACTGAGTGAAGATAGAAGCCACAGAGCCTGATAATTCACTTTTTATGGGCATAGACATGCCACACATAGAAATTCTGTGATTAACTTTATTCCATTTTTAGTAGGCTCTTGTAGGAAATTATGATTTCCGCTCCCCTGTTAAACTGATGTTCTTTAAAGGCAAAGCACAACCCCATCATGCAAGCTCCTGAGATCTGGGGTTCAGCATCTGAAATGTTGGTGATATTTGAAAGAAAAGTGGAATGTATTATAGAAACATTTTTTAGGTCTTTTACCTCTCTGCCTAAAATCCAACTAAGTCTTTAGAAAACTTCCTATAGATCAGCATCTGAGCTGGCATAGTATACTGAATAGAATATAGAATTTGGAGTCAGGAGGCCTCTGTGGAGTCTGGACTACTTGGTAGCTACGTAATTGAGGCGACTCATGTAACCTCTTTGAACCTCAGCTCCGGCATCTGTAAAATAGTGATAACAGAAATGCTTGTCCTGCCTTTTTCCCTTCTCGCTGACTTACAGGATGATCATTGTGAGGATTAGGTGTGAAAATAAGTGTGAGAGCTTTTTGTAAGTTGTAAAATCTGTACAAATATTACTTGTTTTAGTGATTTTCGGGTTTTCAGCAATAGTAAAACTCTAATGGAGCTTTATAGTCATATTAAGTGTTGCAGTCATCTGAATACCTTTACTTGTTTATGAAGTAATAAAATGAAATCATTTGAATTTAAAATGCTTTTGATGGAATATTTTCTCACAACACTTCAGTTTTTATAATGTTTTCCTTTGGTGTAACAAAGGAAGGCATTGTTTCAGTCTGGAATTGTCTCTTTCAGGTGGCAGTTTGGGAAAATGGTTCCCAGATTTCTCACTGAAATTAACTATATAGAGAACACAAAAGTGTGTCCCTGTGATTTGTGAAGTTGTCTCCTTTGGACACAGGCTCTCTTGTCCTTGTGTGGAGCTGACCAGCAGAGGGAGCACGAGCTTTCCCAGGAACTGGCTTCAGCCTGTAGGCTGGGCAGGCCTGATTGGTGCCATCTGTGTTTGTCGTCTGATAATTAACAAGGACTGTGAATGAAGAGATTCTGGTGGATCAGAAACACAGTTACCTAATGGAACGGGAGAGCAGACATAATGCCAAACAGCAGCATACCAAGTACCTGCCATAGTAGGTGAATAGGAAGTTTCTGGATAACTTGAATTTGTCATTGTGGCGTGGGCTATTTGTCTGTTTTCTACTTCTGCCTGCTACACTAATTTTCTCATACTTTCTTTCTCCTGTAAGGTTCTTTGCCTCACCTTCATCAGCAGCTACAATCATGTGCCTCAGCTGGTTTTACATATTCAGCCTTTTAAGTAGTCTTTCTCTGAGCTGTTGAGCCTTTGGGTATTTGAGTCCTGGGTCCAGCCAACCTCAGCACCCTGTCTGGATCCTGTTTACCGGGCTCTTACAGATTCAACCACATCTTTTCCTATGTGTAAATGGTTGATGACCAGAAGCTTTGAAACCTTTCTAGTGGTACCTACTGCCCATGCCATCCTTTTCTTCTCCCTCCTCCCCTAGCATGGATCCTATAGCCGTAAATATTGTTCAAAACAAAACAAAACAAAAACCAAATCTGTTGTCGTGGAGTCAATTCCAACTCGTAGTGATCCTATAGGACAGAGTAGAACTGCCCATATGGTTTCCAAGGCTGTAATCTTTACAGAAACAGACTACCACATCTTTCTCCTGCCGAGCAGCTGGTGGTTTCGAACCTCTGACCTTTTGTTTAGGAACCGAGAACTTTAACTGCTCTGCCACGAGGGCTCCTTGAATATTATATAGACTTTTAAAAAATTAAAATAAAAAATTTTTTTTAATTTAAAATGTTTTTATGTTTTCTAATTATAAAACTAATTTGAGTTTAATTAAAAAAAAAGAAAGGAACATTTTGAGACATAGTAAGAAGACAATAAAGTGAAACCCGTGAGAGCTGGAACTCTATGGGACTGCCTTATTTTTCGGGTTCTTGCACGTTTTCCGCCTTTGACACAGTGCAGTCTTGCCACTTTTCCATCACTTGTTTTAATGGAAAATATTTGAGTTTCCCTGGGTTTTTTGGGTCTCTGATAGGTTTCCACCTTACACAGCTTCCAGCTTTCACAGGTTTGACTGTATAAGTATTTCCTGTGATCCTTTCAATCAGAGATAAGTAGTAAATTCCTCCAAACTTTTTCTGTGCATATACATATTCAGTGGTATATAATTAATTTTTAAAAATGAGACCATATTACGGTACTCTTTTGTACCTGATTTTTTTTTAATTTAACAGATTAAAGACATCTTTCCATACCAATGAGTTAGGTCTTTAGCAATGTTTTTAACTGCCTGCATAATTTTCCTTTACATGGGTGTAGAATATTTAATCAATCACCTAATGTAGAAACAATGCGATGACAAATCCTTAATTTATTCTCCTGATTATACTCTTAGAATATACTCCTAGAAATGGAATTTTCTATCATATTTTCCCTTTAAAAATGTTAATCTGTATTGCCACTTCCCTCAGGAAAGGTCCCTCAGCTCAGATTCCCCTCACAGTGTTTGAGGAAGTCTGTTTCTGCACACCACTGCTCGCATTTCACCTTTGCCACAATGGCAGTGAGAAAAATGATCTCACTGTTGTTTTAAAATTGATGGACTTTCCAATATCCATGTCACCTCAGATAATTAACCTAAGGCAGTGGTTCCCAAACTTCTTTGCCTCAGGGCACCTTGACACTCTTAAAAATTAGAGAGGCCCCCCACAGAGCTTTTATGTGTATCATATCTATAAATATTTACCATATTAGGAATTAAACTAAGAAAATTTTAATTTATTAAATCATTTAAAAATAATAATAAATCCATTGCATGTTAACAGGAATAACATATTTTTATAAAGAAATATTTTCCAAAAGAAGAATATTATTGAGAAGAGTGGCATTGGTTTACATTTTTGAAAATCTCTTTAATGTCTGGTTTAAAAGAAGATGGCTGGATTCTGATGTCTACTTTTGCATTAAGTCTATTGTGATATATTGTTCTGGTTGATGTAGGTGAACAATATCTGATCTCACACAGATATATAGGCAGTTAGGAAAAAGAGGAGTATTTTAATAGTCTCTGCAGATAAATTTGGATATTCTCCTTTGATAGTACACCAAAGTCCAATAAGTGGTAGTGTCTTAAAGATTAATTGCAATATGAAATCTGAAACCATATCAGCTAACTTTTCCTTTGTGACTATAGTAAAGTCCACTGGTCTGTCTTCCCTTTGAATGAATCTTTCACCCGTGCATGATTTGATAACGTCATGTGTTGGTCATCTGGAAAATACTGGTTCACTGAGTTGTGTAGATCTTCCAAATATTGACACATTTCCTTATATAATATCAAAAATATCTCATTCTTATTACAGCAGAATTTAAGTATTAGAAAGTTATTAATCTCACAGTGGTAGATACAGGTTTTCCAAAATTACAATTTTTTGCTTAAAAGCTTGAATTGTATCAATGACAACAAATATTGTCGGTTCTTTCCCTGATAGACTTCATTTATTTTTTAGAAAATGCCAAAGTAAAAATGGTATCCATGAACACAGTTTTTACTGCTTCATCGAAGATATGCTTAAATGAAATTTGGTTTTTCTTTTCTTTTTCTGTGAGTGTGTGGTTTTGAAGAAGACAATGACCAGCAGTACAGTTTGGTGCAACCACCCAAATTCAGGCTGAGGTGCAGGCAGTTTTGCCCACCATTGCCTCTGTGTCATCAGTGCCAATGTCAATGGTGAAAAAGGCAGATAACCTGTTAGTATTATTATGAAAATAATTTTGACCTCTCACAGACCCCCTGAAAAAATCTTGGGGATCCCCAGGGATCCGTGGACCACACTCAGAACCTGTAGTCTGAGGTTATCATAAGCAACCATTCCCTTACCAGAGATTGGTTTAAGGGTAGGTGGTAACCATTTATGGCCAGGGCAATTTGAGAGCAGATCTGTTGGGGAGCTTCTGAGAAAGTTTCCTAATTCCTAAAAAGAGACTTAAGAAAGAGATGGTTGTTTTCTTCTTCTGGATGTTGCATGTCAGTGTGATGCCTGGAACTGCTGCAGCCATTTTGTAACTGGCAGAGGCAACCAGCCTTAGGATGAAGGTGATTTTGTGAAGAGCAGGATGAAGAAATGGTAGGAACCTAGAAGCGTGATAAATTGTAGAACTGCGGTGAAACCATGCCTGAAACTTTCTCAACCTCTGTACTTCCAATTTTGAGAGATAAATTCCCTTATTCAAGCCAGTTTGAGTAGTGTCTTTTGTTATTTGGAGCCCTGGTGATACAGTGTTTAAGAGCTCAGCTGCTAACCAAAAGGTCGGCAGTTCGAATCCACCAGCTGCTCCTCGGAAATCCTGTGGGGCAGTTCTACTGTGTCCTATATGGTCGCTGTGAGTTGGAACTGACTTGACAGCGATGGACTTTTTTTTTTGGTTTGTTATTTGTAGTCAAAAGCATCCCCAAAGGACGTTTCTCTTATTATTAGTGTGATGAACATTTTCAAATGTTTAGTGGCTATTTACGTTTCTTTTCTGAATGTTTATTTATGGCACTAGTCCACAAAGTTGTTTCTCCTTACTATTTCCTAAGCATCCCTTATGTTGTTGTTGTTAGATTCCATCGAGTTGGTTCTGACTTATAGCGACCCTGTGTACAACAGAACAAAACACTGCCAGTTCCTGTGCCGTCCTTATGATGGTTGTTATGCTGAAGCCCATTGTTGTAGCCACTGTGTCAGTCTGTCTTATTGAGGGTCTTCCTCTTTTTCACTGACCCTCTACTTTACCAAGCATGACATCCTTTTCCAGGGACTGGTCCCTCTTGATAATATGTCCAAAGTACGTGAGATGAAATCTCGCCATCCTTGCTTCTAAGGAGCGTTCTGGCTGTACTTCTCCCAAGACAGATTCGTTCATTCTTTTGGCAGTCCATGGTATATTCAGTATTCTTTGCCAACACCATAATTCAAAGACATCAATTCTTCAGTTTTCCTTATTCATTGTCCAGCTTTCGCATGCATATGAAGCGATTGAAAACACCATGGCTTGGGTCAGGTGCTTTTCAACACTTTACAGAGGTCTTTTGCAACAGATTTACTTAAAGCAATGCGTCTTTTCATTTCTTGACTGCTGCTTCCGTGAGTGTTAATTGTGGATCCAAGTAAAATGAAATCCTTGACACCTTCACTATTTTCTCCATTTATCAGGATGTTGCTTATTGGTCCAGTTGTGAGGATTTTTGTTTTCTTTGTGTTGAAGTGTAGTCCATACTGAAGGCTGTGGTCTTTGATCTTTATCAGTCAGTACTTCAAGTTCCCTTCACTTTCAGCAAGCAAGGTTGTGTCATCTGCATAATACAAGTTGTTAATGAGCCTTTCTCCGATCTTGATGCCCAGTTCTTCTTCATAGAGTCCAACTTCTTGGATTATGTGCTCAGCACACAGATTGTATAGGTATGGTGAAAGGATACAACTCTGATGCACACCTTTTCTGACTTTAAACAACATAGCATCCCATTGTTCTTTTCGAACGACTGCCTCTTTATCTATGTATAGATGCCTCATGAGCACAATTAAGTGTTTTGGAATTCCCATTCTTTGCAGTGTTATGCATAATTTGTTTTGATCCACACAGTTGAATGCCTTTGCTAGTCAATAAAACACAGGTAAACATCTTCTGGTATTCTCTGCTTTTAGCCAGGATCCATCTGATGTCAGCAATGATATCCCTTGTTCCATGTCCTTTTCTGAATCTGGCATGAATTTCTGGTAGTTCCCTGTCGGTATACTGCTGCAAACATTTTTGAATGATCTTCAGCAAAATTTTACTTGAATGTGATATTAATGATACTGTTTGATAATTTCCACATTCTGTTTTATCTCCTTTCTTTGGAATGGAGACAAATATGGATCTCTTCCAGTTGATTGCCCAGGTAGCTGTCTTCCAAATTTCTTGGTATAAACGAGTGAGAACTTCTGGTTCTGCATCCATTTGTTGAAACATCTCAGTTGCTATTCTATCAATTCCTGGAGCCTTGTTTTTCACCGATGTCTTCAGTGCAGCTTCAGCCTCTTCCTTCAGTACCATCGGTTATTGATTACATGCTACCTCCTGAAATGGTTGAATGTCGAACAGTTCTTTTGGTACAATGAGTGTGTATTCCTTCCATCTTCTTTTGAATATTGTGACTCGTGGCTTGAATTTTTTCTTCAGTTCTTTCAGCCTGAGAAATGCTGAACGTGTTCTTCCCTTTTGGTTTTCTTACTCCACGTCTTTGCATATCATTATAATACTTTACTTTTTCTTGTCCAGCCATCTCCATCTTTTGAAATCTTCTCTTCAGCTCTTTTCCTCATCATTTCTTCGGTTTGCTTTAGCTACTTGATGTTCAGGAGCAAGTTTCAGAGTCTCTTCTGACATTCATTTTGGTCTTTTCTTTCTTTCCTGTCTTTTTAATGACCTCTTGCTTTCTTCACGTATGATGTCCTTGATGTCATTCCACAACTTGTCAGGTACTTTTATCATTAGTGTTCAACACATCAAATCTATTCTTGAGATGGTCTCTAAATTCAGGGCCACCCTTAATCCACTTATTGCATGTATTACTCAAAAAACTATCCACTTATTTTTTTTTATTACAAATGGAGTTTTTGTGTATATTTTGGCTAGTTTCTGGACTTTGTATTCTGTTCCATTGCTTTGACTGTGGTGCACAGGCACTGGTGGGTAACATTGCTGGCACCTTGCCTGAATCAAGGCAGCAGCATCAGGTTGCCCTGGTGGTCACTGTCTACCATTTTGTTACCAGAGGCTTGGCATTTTAATTATCTTGCCTTCTAGTGTGCTGTAATGTCTGGAAGGGCAGGCCCACCTCTACCTCACCACAACCAGCATTACTCACTTCCCTTCTCAGTATTTTCCTGGCATTTCTTGAATGTTTATTCTTCCAGATGAACTTTAAAATTATTTGTTCAAGTTTCCCAAAAATATTTTTGAAATTTGATTAGAATTGGTTTAAATTTATAGATTATGTTGGCAAGAATTTACATTTTTATCATATTGAGTCCAGAAGCCTGTGTTATGCCTTCCTATTTACTAAAATTTTCTTCCGTTTTCCTCTGTAGAGTTTATAGCTTTCTTCATATTGGTCCTACCCATTTCTGGCTAAGCGTATTCCTAGGCATTTTATATTGTTTTTTGTTGCAATTGTGAGAGGAATTTTCCCCCCGTACATTTTCTATTTTTGGCATTGGTATTATTAAAAAAACATGCACTTTTAAAAAATCTGTAGCTCATGTTTCCAGATAATTTTTAAAAATTATTTATAAAGAATAAAGCACTAAGGATACTATCATTTGTGATATTACAGTGTTTGCTGTGTTAACTTGATTTATGAGGTAAGGCTGTGTAAGTCTGATTAAGGAAACAGAACATACGGGAAGCTTCTATATCTGAATGAGTATGCTTCTTCCAAGCTGGTCATGTTGTGAGTGTACATTTATGGCAAGAAGAACAATGGGTATATATAAAAACATAAGAGTATTATCCCAAAATAAAGGGTTTAGGACCATTGAGAAATTAAAAAGAATCAGTGGCTTACTATGAGGACATTATCTGAAAATGGAATTTCAAAAGTGTTTTGCTATTATTGGGATACATAGTAATCTCTTAAAGTGACTTATTTTAAGGGACAATACTTATTTTGATGTACAGGCTCTAGTTTATAGTTAATTTATAGACACACCTTATGTTGTCAGGTGGTAAAGAGCAGGCTGGCAGGTTTTATAGTGTTCTTTTTGTTGTTGTTTTAAAAGAATCATCATTTAATCAGATTGTTTCTGTATTAAATAAGATTCAAGTTGCCCTAGGCAGTATGGATTGGCAGTGTTTCAGCTGTTTAGGAAGACGGAATTTGCGAGTTTTCTAAGACCATTTAAAATAAACAAACTTCTTTTCATCTACATTATAGATTTAAAAAGCATGTGTGGACTAGCCTGGTATCTTAATCACCGTTTAAAATGTTGTTCCTGTAGAAAATGTGCCTCTGAGCTCTTAATCACTAATTTACAAATGATCTTAGAAATAAGACCTTTTATAGGTTGAAGATTACTATGATTTCTGTACATGATATAGTCCTTGGAAGTTAAGAATATAATATCTTAAGTTATTCTTAAGCAACTTCCTGTGGTGTTGCATTCATGTACTTTTCTAAACCATTCTTAATTTTATTGATTTTTTAGTTTATGTACTTTCAATTTGTACACTGAGCATATAATACAAGAAGCTGGTTTATATGAAGAAGAATGTAGCATCCGGTTTGGTGGAAGACTCATTAACAGCCTGCCATAGGCAGTTGACACAACCTTGCTTGCTGAAAGCCAAGAGGACTTGAAACACTTATACTGACAAAGATCAAAGACTACAGCCTTCGGTATGGATTACACCTCAACATAAAGAAAACAAAAATCTGCACAACTGGACTAATAAACAACATCATGATAAAGAGAAAAGATTGAAGTTGTCAAGGATTTCAGTTTACCTGGATCCACAATCAACGCCCATGGAAGTGACAGTCAAGAAATCAAAATGCATTGCATTGGGTATACCTGCTGCAAAAGACCTCTATCGAATGTTCAGAAGCAAAGATGTCACCCTGATGACTAAGGTGCACCTGACTTAAGCCATGATATTTTCAATCGCCTCATATGCATGTGAAAGATAAGACAGTGAATCAGGAAGACCGAAGAAGAATTAATGCCTTTGAATTATGATGTTGACAGAGAATGTTGAATAAACCCTGGGGTGTCAAAAGAATGAACAAGTTGATCTTAGAGAAAATACAGCCAGAGTGCTCCTTGGAAGTGAGCATGGCAAGACTTTATCTCACGTACTTTGCACATGTTATCAGGAGGGAACAGTCCCTGGAGAAGAACATCATGCTTGGTAAGGTAGAGGGGTCAGCGAAAAAGAGGAAGACCCTCAACAAGATGGATTGACACAGTGGCTGCAACAGTGGGCTCAAACATAGCAATGATTGTGGGAATGGCACAGAACCGGGCAGTGTTTTGTTCTGTTATACACGGGGTCACTATGAGTTGAACCAGCTTGATGGCACCTAACAACAACAACAACAACATTGGGAAAGGTTTATTATATGTTGGTAAGGAGTGATTATACTATTTTTTTTTCTTGGTAGTCACTGGCGGTGATATTCCTGATTGTTAATTTCATTATGCAATTTTTTTTTTCCTTTTCAAGCTTTAGGGGGTGCCCTTTAGGAGCATTTCTGGAATTTACTGAATAATAATAATTTGACTTTACATTTGTGAAGCACTATGTTTTGTTCTGTTGTACATAGGGTCGGTATGAGGCCCCTAACCAACTTGGCAGCCCCTAACAACAACAAATGTAGTTTATAATGTTCTTTGTAAGAACTTGTGACTTAAGAATTATTCCATTTTACAAATGAACGTATATGCTTAGGCAAAGTGAGTGACATTCCCCCAAATCATGAATGTTTAGGTGACTGAACCAGGACATGAACTTTAGGCTTATTCTGTTTTCAGGTCAGCACTCTTTCTACTATAACCGCCCCATTTCATTTGTAAATTAGTCTTTCACTTTCTTGGGAAGCTGTTTAAACTAAGGAGTATCTAGGGAAAGGCTTGATCCTGTAGAATTCATGAAGCCCTATTGAAATCATAAGAAGAAACTGAACTAATGATAACAACAGTAACATGAACTAACATTTATTAAGCGCTTACCAGATGCCACACATTTACTACGTGTATCACCTCCTAAGAGCTTATCCCATTGTCCTCCAGTCAGACTCATAGCAACCCTATATGACGTAGTAGAACTGCCCCACAGGGTTTCCAAGGCTGTAAATCTTTACAGAAGCAGACTGCTACATCGTTCTCCCAAGGAGCAGCTGGTGGTTTCCAACCAAGGAGCAGCTGGTGGGTTGCAACCACCGACCTTTTCGGTTGGCAGCTGAACACTTAACCACTGTTCTACCAAGGCTCCTTAGAGCTTCTTCTTATTTTGAACTGTTTTTATTCGCGACATGTTATTGAGAAGATTGAGTTTAGCAAGATGAAGAAGTATCATGCCAGATGTTAAGTGGTAGTAAGTGACCAGCCTGACCAACTTAGTTCAAACCCTTCACCTCTACCCTAAATTGCTTCCCATAGAGAATTCAAGTGATTCTGACCTACTTGAGGTATTCCTATTATCAAGGAGGAGTAAGAGCAGAATTCTCTAGAACAAAATCTTCTGATACTGTATTTCTCAATCTTGAGCAATGTATGTTTTTGTTGTTAGTTGCCATCGAGTTGATTTTTGACTCATAGAGACCCTGTGTAACAGAGTAGAACTGCCCCATAGGGTTTTCTAGGCTGTAATCTTTATGAGAGCAGAATGCCAGATCTTTCTTTTGCAGAGCTGCTAGGTGGGTTTGAACCACCAACCTTTAGTTTAGCAGGCGAAAGCTTAACCATTATGCTACCAGGGTTCCTGGAGAAATGTATAGACCCCCATTTAAAGGAATATAATTCTCACGGACTTATGGGTTAACTTAAAATATTTTACTATATTGTTTATAAACCCAAATCTAGGTATAAACTCCTTGTGCATAGAGCTCTTATTCAACTATAAAATAAAAACAAGCACAAATATAACAACAAAACCAATAAAACTCAAATTAACAGCGTTATAACGTGACTGCTGATGTTTTACCAAAACTAAATCGCAGCTCTCATTTTAAACAAGGTACTGACCACCACCTCACAGATTCTTTAGACTGCAGCCCATCTGTGCTATTGTGTGCCATGTGTCGTCTCAGTTCCTTCACTACTTCTCCCTATTCGACTACTGCAGAATCTCTTTACAGTGTACAGTATACTCAGATGTGTCATTTACATATTACATCTGTGCTGCTTGTTGCCAACAAGATCATAAATGCAAACACAGGCACTGGAATCAAGTTGCAGTTGTATGTGTGCTTCTATTGATTTTATATTTAAATTATTATAACAAAGACATGAAAAAATTGTCATAGGATCTTAGTGAGAAAAAACCCTGTTTTAATAGATGTGCCCAGTCGAAGATTGTTCCTGAAGAGTGAGGGAGGGGGATCTAGTACAATGACCTTCCGAAGATTAAAATGAGGTGTTGAATAGGAATCTGTGTTTTAGCTCTTTGTCAATACTAAAACGTTTCTCTTTCATAGGCTTTTGTGGCCTTGTGGTTCTAGCCACACTTTAAAAGCCTCTCATTCAAAGTAGTATTTCATTCTCACTATTACAGTGTTACTATATTTGTTACTAGGTGACATGGGTTAACAAACTCAGAAGGCCTAATTACTAACCAGTACCTCCTATGTCTTCCCCTCCCCTTGTTTCTAGTAAACCTAGACTTCATCAAGTCCACCAGCCCCCGCATCCCTTCTACTCTCCCCCCTGTTTTTTGTTTTTTTTTTAAACCAGTCAGCATTGGCTTACCTTGTGCTCATCAGTTATATTCTCCCTCAGTTCCCCCATCCTAAATCATCATTGGAGTCCCTGAGTGATGCAAGCAGCTAGCACACTTGGCTGCTCACCAGAGGGATGGAGGTTTGAGTCCACCCGGAGGCACCTTGGAAGAAAAGCCTGACGATCTACTTCTGAAAAATCAGCCATTGAAAATCCTACAGAGCACAGTTCCACTCTGACACACACACATGGGGTCACCATGAGTTGTAATCGACTCAATGACAACTGATTGGTGAATCACTGTTATTTTTGATACTACCAGGCCCCATTCGAGATCAAACCAAATATTTTGTACCAAGTGCCAGGTGGTAAAGTGCATTAATTAGGTTATTCTATCAATTAATTAGGCTTAGGTCCTTAGGTGGCACAAAGAATTTGTGCTAAGCTACTAACCAAAAGGTTGAAGCCAACAAGTTTTTGCTTTCTATCAATTAGGCTACTTTTGGAAGTACCTAACAGAAAACTCAAACTGGCTTAAATAATAAAGGCAATATCCCAACCTACCCAGTGCTATTACTGAAAAATCCAAAGGTGGGACTGGCTTCAAATGAAACTTAATCCAACTCCTTAATGACAGGATATAGCTTCTTTTTATCTTCCCAACTTTCCCAAAGTATCACAAATAACGTGCCTTATAAGAACAGAAACTCATTGTCTGACAGTTCTGGAGCCCAGAAGTCCAAAATCAGGGTGTCAGCTGTGTTGATTCCTTCTGAGGTCTCTGAGGAACAGACTATACCGTGCCTCTCTCCTAATTGCTCGTGACATTGGCGATTCCATGGTGTTCCTTGGCTTGTAGATCACTCCAGATCTCTGCCTCTGTCTTCACGTGGCCATCTTCCCTCTGTGTCTCTCTTCTCTTCCATTGTAAGGACACCACTCATATTGAATTAGGACTTAACCCTACTCCAGTATGACCTCATTTTAAGTGATAACATCTTAAAGACCCTATATCGAAACAAGGTCACATTCACAGGAACCAGGGTTAGGACTTCAACAAATTTTTTATGCAAATCAATGCATAATGATAAACACAAAGATTCCTCACCATATGGCTTCTGCCTACTTTTCCACCCTTATGACCACCAACAAACCTGTCTGCCCCTCACATCACAGGCTGTAGGCATATATAATTACTGTCTTTTAAATAAACTTTTAATTATAGAATAATTTTAGACTTACAGAAAAGTTGAGAAGATAATATAGAGTTCCCATATAATCTACTCCCAGTTTCCCCTATTATTAACATCTTATATTAGTACGGAGGTCTCTGGTGGTGCAAACAGTTTGCACTTGACTACTAACCTTAAAAGTTGGCAGTTTTAACCTACCAGCAGCACCACAGAAGAAAAACCTGGCAATTTGCTTCCGTAAAGATTATTTAGCCAAGAAAACCCTTTAGAGCATTTCTACTCTGCCATGAGTCAGAATTAACAGCAACAGGTTTTAGAATCTTTTCTGGCTATATTAGTGAGGTACTTTTGTCACAATTAAGGAACCAATATTGATATATAATTAGTAACTAAAAACTATAATTTAAATTTCCCTCTTGGCTCTGACAGTTTCTCAGACTTTCTAAAATTTTTTTTGTGTGTGTGCTTTAAGTGAAAGTTTACAAATCAAGTCAATCTCTCATACCAAAATGTATATACTCCTTGTTATATACTCCTAATTGCTCTACCCCTAATGAGACACCACACTCCTTCCTTCCACTCTCTCTTTTCGTGTCCATTCGTCCAGCTTCTGACCCCCTCTGCCCTCTCATCTTCCCCTCTGGACAGGAGATGCCAACATAGTCTCATGTGTCTACTTGATCCAAGAAGCTCATTCTTCATCAGTATCATTTTCTATCCCACTGCCCAGTCCAATCCGTGTCTGAAGAGTTGGCTTTGGGAATGATTCCTTTCGTGGGCTTACAGAAGTTCTGGGGACCAGGACCACCGGGGTCCTTCTAGTCTCAGTCAGACCATTAAGTCTGGTCTTTTTATATGAATTTGGGGTCTGCATCCCACTGCTCTCCTGCTCCCTCAGGGGTTCTCTGTTGTGTTTCCTGTCAGGGCAGTCATCGGTTGTAGCTGGGCACCATCTAGTTCTTCTGGTATCAGGCTAATGGAGTATCTGATTTATGTGGCCCTTTGCGTAGTGGTTAAGTGCTACAGCTGTTAACCAAAGGGTTGGCAGTTCGAATCCTCCAGGCGTTCCTTGGAAACTCTATGGGGCAGTTCTACTCTGTCCTATAGGGTCGCTATGAGTCGGAATCAACTGGACGGCACTGGGTTTGGTTGGTTGTAGTTTTTTGTCTCTTGGACTCATAATTACGTTGTGTCTTTGGCATTCATTCTCCTTTGCTGCAAGTGGGTTGAGACCCATTGATGCATCTTAGGTGGCAGCTTGCTAGCGTTTGAGATCCCAGACGCCTCTCTCCAAAGTGGGATGCCGAATGTTATCTTAATAGATTTTATTATCCCAATTGACTTGCATGTCCCCTGAAACCATGGTCCCCAGACCCCTGCCCCTGCTACGCTGGCCTTCAAAGCATTCAGTTTATTCAGGAAACTTCTTTGCTTTTGGTTTAGTCCAGTTATGCTGACCTCTCCTGTATTGTGTGTTGTCTTTCTCTTCACCTAAAATAGTTCTTATGTACTATCTAATTAGTGAATACCCCTCTCCCTCCCTCCCTCCCTCGCTCCCTTCTCTCGTAACCATCAAAGAATATTTTCTTCTCTGTTTAAACTGTTTCTCAAGTTCTTATAATAGTGGTCTTATACAATGTTTGTCCTTTTGCAACTGAATAATTTCACTCAGCATAATGCCTTCCAGCTTCCTCCATGTTATGAAATGTTTCACAATCATCACTGTTCTTTATTGATGGGTAGTATTCCATTGTGTGAATATAGCATAATTTCTTTATCCATTCATCCATTGATGGGCACCTTGGTTGCTTCCATCTTTTTGCTATTGTAAACAGTGCTGCAGTGAACATGGGTGTGCATATATCTGTTCGTGTAAAGGCTCTTATTTCTCTAGGATATATTCCAAGGAGTAGGATTGCTGGGTCGTATGGTAGTTCTATTTCTAACTTTTTAAGGACGCGCCAGATCGATTTCCAAAGTGGTTGTATCATTTTACATTCACACCAGCAGTGTATAAATGTTCCAGTCTTTTATTATTTATTATCTTGTGTTTTTTGGATTAATGCCAGCCTTAGTTGGAATGAGATGGAATCTCATTGTAGTTTTGATTTGTATTTCTCTAATGGCTAATGATTGTGGGCATTTCCTCATGTTTCTGTTAGTTACCCAAATGTCTTCTTTAGTGAAGTGTCTGTTTATATCTTTTGCCCATTTTTTAATTGGGTTGTCTTTTTGTAGTTGAGATTTTGTGGTATCATGTAGATTTTAGAGATTAGGCGCTGATCGGAAATGTCATAGCTAAAAACTTTTTCCCACTGTAGGTAATCTTTTTACTCTTTTGGTGAAGACTTTGGATCAGCATAGGTGTTTGATTTTTAGGAGCTCCCAGTTATCTAGTTTTTCTTCTGCACTGTTAGTAATGTTTTATATAATCTTTATGCCATGTATCAGGGCTCCTGATGTTGTCCCTGGAAACCCTGGTGGTGTAGTAGTTAAGTGCTACTGCTGCTAACCAAAGGGTCAGCAGTTCAAATCCACCAGGCGCTTCTTGGAAACTATGGGGCAGTTCTACTCTGTCCTATAGGATCGCTATGAGTAGGAATTGACTCAGCGGCACTGGGTTTGGTTTTTTGGTTTAACGTCCCTATTTTTTCTTCCATGATCTTTATTATTTTAGATTTTATATTTAGGTCTTTCATCCATTTTGGGTTCATTTTTGTGCACGGTGTGAAGTACGGGTCTTGTTTCATTTTTTTTGCAGATGGATATCCAGTTATGCCAGCACCATTTAACTGATTTGGGGCCTTGTCAAATATCAACTGCTCATATGTGGATGGATTTGTGTCTGGATTCTCAATTCTGTTCCATTGGTCTGGGTGTCTGTTGTACCAGTACCAGGCTGTTTTGACTACTGTGGTACTATAATAGGTTCTAAAATCAGGTAGAGTGAGGCCTCCCACTTTGTTCTTCTTTTTCAGTAATGCTTTACTTATCCAGGGCCTCTTTCCCTTCCATATGAAGTTGGTGATTTGTTTCTCCACATCATTAAAGAATGTCGTTGGAATTTGGATTGAAATTGCATTAAATGTATAGATCGCTTTTGGTAGAATAGACATTTTAACAATGTTAAGCCTTCCTATCCATGAGCAAGGTATGTTTTTCCACTTACATAGGTCTGTTTTGGTTTCTTGCAGAAGTGTTTTGTAGTTTTCTTTGTATAAGTCCTTTACATCTCTGGTAAGATTTATTCCCAAATATTTTATCTTCTTGGGGGCTACTGTAAATGGTATTGATTTGGTGATTTCCTCTTTGATGTTCTTTTTGTTGGTGTAGAGGAATCCAACTGATTTTTGTATGTTTATCTTGTATCCTGATGCTCTGCTGAGCTCTTCTATTAGTTTCAGTAGTTTCCTTGAGGATTCCTTAGAGTTTCTGTGTATAAGATCATGTCATCTGCAAATAGAGATACTTTTACTTCTCCCTTGCCAGCCTGGATGCTCTTTCTTTCTTTATCTAGCCTAATTGCTCTGGCTAGGACCTCCAGCACAATGTTGAATAAGAGTGGTAATAAAGGGTATCGTCTGGTTCCCGATCTCAAGGGGAATGCTTTTAGACTCTCTCCATTTAGGGTAATGTAGGCTGTTGGCTTTGTATAAATGCCCTTTATTGTGTTGAGGAATTTTCCTTCTATTCCTATTTTGCTGAGAGTTTTTATCATGAATCGGTGTTGAACTTTGTCAAATGCCTTTTCTGCATCAATTGATAAAATCGTGTGATTCTTGCCTTTTGTTTTATTTATATGATTGATTACATTAATTGTTTTTCTAAGGTTGAACCATCCCTGCATATCTGGTTTGAACCCCACTTGGTCATGGTGAATTATTTTTTGATATATTGTTGAATTCTTTTGGCTAGAATTTTGTTGAGGATTTTTGCATCTAAGTTCATGAGGGATATAGGTCTGTAATTTTCTTTTTTTGTGGTGTCTTTACCTGGTTTTGGTATCAGGAATATGCTGGCTTCATAGAATGAGTTTGGGAGTATTCCGTCCTTTTCTATGCACTGAAATACCGTTACTAGTAGTGGTGTTAACTCTTCTCTGAAAGCTTGGAATCTGCAATGAAGCCGTCCAGGCCAGGGCTTTTTTTTGTTGGGAGTTTTTTGATTACCTTTTCAATCTCTTCTTTTGTTATGGGTCTATTTAGTTGTTCTACCTCTGTGTTAGTTTAGGTAGGTAGTGTGTTTCCAGGAATTCATCCATTTCTTCTAGGTTTTCAAGTTCGTTAGAGTGTAATTTTTCGTAGTAATCTGATATGATTCTTTTATTTTCAGTTGGGTCTGTTGTAATATCGCCCATCTCATTTCTTATTCAGGTTATTTGCTTCCTCTCCTGTTTTTCTTTTTTCAATTTTGCCAATGGTTTATCAATTTTGTTAATTTTTTCAAAGAGTCAGCTTTTGGTCTTGTCAATTCTTTCAGTTTTTCTGTTTTCTATTTCATTGAATTCTGCTCTAAGTTTTTAAAAAATAATTTTTGTTGTGCTTTAAGTCAAAGTTTACAAATCAAGTCTGTCTCTCACATATAAACCTATATACACCTTAGTACATACTCCCATTTACTCTCCCTCTAATGAGTCAGCCCGCTTCCTTCTTCCAGTCTCTCCTTCTGTGACTGTTTTGCCACTTTCTAACCTCCCCTACCCTCCCATCTCCCCTCCAGACAGGAGATGCCAACATAGTCTCAAGTGTCCACCTGATGCAAGTAACTCATTCCTCATCAGCATCTCTCTCCAACCCATTGTCCAGTCCATTCCATGTCTGATGAGTTGTCTTCGGGAATGGTTCCTATCCTGGGCCAACAGAAGGTTTGGAGACCATGACCACCGGGATTCTTCTAGTCTCAGTCAGACCATTAAGTCTGGTCTTTTTATGAGAATTTGAGGTCTGCATCCCACTGTTCTCCTGCTCCCTCAGGGGATCTCTGTTGTGCTCACTGTCAGGGCAGTCATCTGTTGTGGCCGGGCACCATCTAGTTCTTCTGGTCTCGGGATGATGTCTCTAGTTCATGTGGCCCTTTCTATCTCTTGGGCTCATAATTATCTTGTGACCTTGTTGTTCTTCATTCTCCTTTGATCCAGGTGGGTTGAGACCAATTGATGCATCTTAGATGGCCGCTTGTTAGCATTTAAGACCCCAGACGCCACACTTCAAAGTGGGCTGCAGAATGTTTCCTTAATAGAATTTATTTTGCCAATTGACTTATATGTCCCCTGAAGTCATAGTCCCCAAACCCCCGCCCTTGCTCCGCTGACTGTCGAAGCATTCAGTTTATCCAGGAAACTTCTTTGCTTTTGGTCCACTTACTGAGCTATTTTGAGGATTGAAAGAAATAATGCATGTATAGCTGTATTAGTTATCTATTGCTGTGTTACAAATGAATATTCAAACAACAAACACCAGTTTCTAACCTCCTCTACCCTCCCATCTCCCCTCCAGACAGGAGATGCCAACATAGCCTCAAGTGTCCACCTGATGCAAGTAGCTCACTCCTCATCAGCAACTCTTTCCAACCCACTGTCCAGTCCAATCCATGTTTGATTAGTTGGCTTCGGGAATGGTTCCTGTCCTGGGCCAACAGAAGCTCCGGGGACCAGGACCACCGGGATTCCTCTAGTCTCAGTCAGACCATTAAGTCTGGTCTTTTTATGAGAATTTGGGGTCTGCATCCCACTGTTCTCCTGCTCCCTCAGGGGTTCTCTGTTGTGTTCCCTGTCAGGGTAGTCATCGGTTGTGGCCGTGCACCATCTAGTTCTTCTGGTCTCAGGATTATGTAGTCTGTAGTTCATGTGGCCTTTTCTGTCTCTTGGGCTCATAATCACCTTGTGTCTGCTCTAATTTTTATTATTTGCTTTCTTCTGGTGCCTGAGGGATTCTTTTGTTGCTCTCTTTCTATTTGTTCAAGTTGTAGGGATAACTCTTTGATTTTGGCCCTTTCTTCTTTTTGCATGTGTGCATTTATTGATATAAATTGACCCCTGAGCACTGCTTTCGCTGTGTCCCAAAGGTTCTGTTAGGAAGCGTTTTCATGCACATTGGATTCTATGAATTTTTTAATTCTATCCTTAATGTCCTTTATAACCCAGTCTTTTTTGAGCAGGGTATTGTTCAGTTTCCAAGTGTTTGATTTCCCTGGTTTTTCTGTTATTGATTTCTACTTTTATGGCCTTATGGTCAGGGAAGATGCTTTGTAATATTCAATGTTTTGGATTCTGCTAAAGCTTGGTTTATGACCTAATATGTGGTCTATTCTAAAGAATGTACCATGTGCACTAGAAAAGAAAGTATGCTTGTCTGCTGTTGAGTGGAGTGTTCTTATAGACCTTATATGTCTATAAGGTTGAGTTGGCTGATTGTGGCATTTAGATCTTCCATGTCTTTATTGAGCTTCTTTCTGGATGTCCTGTCCTTCACTGAAAGTAGTGTGTTGAAGTCTCCTACTATACTTGTGGAGCTGTCCATCTCTCTTTTCAGTTCTGTTAGAGTTTATGTATCTTGCAGCCCTGTCATTGGGTACATAGTATTTAATATCATTATATCCTCCCTTTACTCATTATATAGTGTCCTTCCTTATCCTTTGTGGTGGATTTAACTTTAAATTCTATTTTGTCAGAAATTAATATTGCCACTCCTGCTGTTTTTTGATTGTTTTTTCCTTGATATATTTTTTTCCATCCTTTGAGTTTTAGTTTGTTTGTATCTCTAAGTCTAAGGTGTGTCTCTTGTAGGCAGCATATAAACGGGTCATGTTTTTTTATCCATTCTGCCAGTCTGTCTCTCTTTATTTGTGCATTTAGTCCATTTGCATTCAGCATATTTATGAATAGGTATGAATTTAGTGCTGCCATTTTGATGCCTTTTTTTGTGTGTTGTTGACAGTTTCTTTTTCCCACTTAATTTTTTGCACTGAGTTGTTTAACTTTATATATTGTCTTTTCCTTTATTCGTTGTTGTTGATTTTGTTTTTGCTGAGTCTCTATTTTTTTCTTGTATTTTATTTTGATGTGTAGAATAGTTTGTCCTCTTTGTGTTTACCTTAATATGTTTCTAAATTTAAACCTAACTTTTATTTCTTTATATGGCCTTGTCTTCCTCTCCATGTGAGAGATCTTTCTTGTTTTAATATTGTCTTCTTTTGCATAATAACATCACCATTTTCCTGTTTTGAGCATTTTTTTACCTTGGTTTATTTTTGTGATTACCCTGTCAGGGTTGATATCTGTTTGCCCTGTCCAGTGTTCTAGTCTTGGGTTGATACTTGATACTGTTGATTTTCTAACCAGAAAACTCACTTTAGTATTTCTTGTAGTTTTGGTTTGTTTTTTACAAATTTCCTAAACTTCGGCTTATCTGGAAATGTCCTAATTTCACCTTCGTATTTGAGAGACAGTTTGGTGGATATATGATTCTTGGCTGGCAATTTTTTTCCTTCAATGCTTTATATAAGTCATCCCATTGCCTTCTTCCCTGCATGGTGTCTACCGAGTAGTCTGAGCTTATTCTTATTGCCTCTTCTTTGTAGGTGGCTTTTCGTTTATCCCTAGCTGCTCTTAAAATTCTCTCTTTATCTTTGGTTTTAGCAAGTTTGATTATAATATGTTTTGGTCACTTTCTTTTAAAATCTACCTTATGTGGAGTTCGATGAGTGTCTTGGATAGGGATCTTCTTATCTTTCACGGTATCAGAGAAGTTTTCTGCCAAAAAATCTTCAACAATTCTGTCTGTATTTTCTTTATCCCTCCCTGTTCTGGTACTCCAGTCACTCATAGGTTATGTCTCTTGATAAAGTCCCACGTGATTCTTAAGGTTTCTTCATTTTTTAAAATTCTCTTAACTGATTTTTCTTCACATATATTGGTACCCAGTGTTTTATCTTCAAATGCACCAATTCTGCGTTCCACTTGCTCAATTCTACTCCACTGTCTTTCCATTGAGTTGTCTCATTCTATAATTTTATTGTTAATCTTCTGAATTTCTGATTGCTGTCTGTCTGTGGATTCTTCCAGCTTATTAAATTTTTCATTATATTCCTGATTAACCTTTTTAATTTCTTCAACTGCTTTATCTGTGTGTTCCTTGGCTTGTTCTGCATATCGCCTGATTTCCTTCCTGATGTCTTGAAGGTTTCTGTATATTAATCTTTTGTATTCTGCATCTGGTAATTCCAGGAATGCACTTTCACCTAGAAGATCCCTTGATTCTTTGTTTTGAGAGGCTGTTGAAGCGATCATGGTCTGTCTCTTTATGTGATTTGATATTGACTGCTGTCTCTGAGCCATCTATGAGTTATTGTATTAGTTTATCTTATGTTTTTACTGTATTGTAGCTTCTTGCTTTGTTTTGTTTTGATATGCCCGAATGGCTTGCTTGAGTGAGCTAGCTTGATTATTTTCACCTTTCAAGCTCTGACGTCCTGTCCCCAGATGGCTAGAGGTATTATCAGGTATATCAGTCTAGGGGTCCATTCACTTTTCTTGTATGGATTCAGCTCTGGTGTCCATGTAGCTGATCATCAAGTGTGTTGTACAGGCTCTGTTCTACAGTCTTGGGGGGCAGGGGTGATTGGTGTAGGTACGAGTATCTGGTTGCAGCAGGGGGTCACACCCTGAACAAGGCAGGGGCCTGAGAATCATCCCCCAACTGTCTCTGAGGAAAGGGCATCCCTGTTTCCTAGACCATACAGGTGGGTAGGTTCTGTAGACGGACCATGGGCACCCCAAGTTTTTGGTTGTAAGGACTGGGACATATGAGTTATCCTTCAAACCCTGTCATAGATCACTGGGTTACCTGAGTGGAACCACCAGTCCTTAGGCCCCTGATGTGGTAGGTGAGGACCCTGTTTAATAGGCAAAGTGGCGTCAAACATCAAACATCCACCTCTGCACTACACAGGTGAAACAGTTGTAGTCCATCAACAAGGGTCTGTTCTCCTAAAATAGGCACACACAGGCCCAGGCAGGGGGAAAGGTACTCAAAGTCCATGGACCATTTATACCTGGACAGGAGCCACTTCTGTCCTGAGCTCCCCAGGTTAGTAGTGGAGCTGGCAAATTACTTTTCCTTCAATTGCGAATTTATTCCTTCTCCAAGGCCGGGAGGATGGCTCTAGGTGCTCAACAGGGCCTATCTCAGGCCCAGGAAAATCAACAGCCTCTGAAGCTGGCTAAGGGCGGGGGCGTGGTAAAATATGTGCAAGTACTTAGCTTTTGCCATGAGCGCCGTTCTTCTCTGGTTCCGGAGGTATGAGTGGGCTGTGTGGCTGGCTGCTTCTCCCTGAAGAAACTGCGACCAAACACTAGTACCAGCCTGCCGCAGCCACTCCTGGGAATGATGCCTGAGAGATCCCAACGATTCAGGTCTGGTAACGCCTCTCTGCTTCTGAACCATCGCTTTTTCCACCTGCCTCTCAGTCCGTTCTCTAACTTTGCCTATGATGTCCAGGGCTCCTAGCTTGTCATAAAGATAATCGTTTCATTTGTTTTTTCGGGTATTTGTTATAAGAGAGCTTGCCAGAAGCATCTGTCTATTCTGCCATCTTGGCCCCGACTCCACTTTCTTTGTTTTTGATGACTGTCACAGTTTTTGGTTTTTTTTTTTTTTGTATTTTAGATGAAGGTTTACAGAGCAAATTAGTTTCTTATTAAACAATTAATAAACATTGTTTTTTGACATTGGTTGCCACCCGCATGACCTGTCAACACCCTCCCCTTCTCAACCTTGGGTTCCTCGTTAATGGCTTTCCTGTCTCCTACTTTCTTGTCGTTGCCCCTGGGCTGGTGTGCCCATTTAGTCTCATTTTGTTTTATGGGCCTGTCTGATCTTTGGGTGAAAGGTGAACTTCAGGAGTAACGTCAGTACTGAGTTAAAAGGGTGTTCTGAGGCCACACTCTTGGGGTTTCTCCAGTGTCTCTTAGACCAGTAAGTTTTTTTTTTTTTTTTTTTTGTGAGTTAGAATTTTGTTCTACATTTTTGTCCAGCTCTGTTGGGGACCCTCTGTTGTCAGCCCTGTCAGAGCTGTTGGTGGTGGTAGCTGGGCACCATCTAGTTGTGCTGGACTCAGTATGGTGGAGGCTGTGGTAATTGTGATCTATTAGTCCTTCGAACTAATCTTCCCAAATTCTTAGCATATAACAGTAATGGATATTATATGTTAGAATCCTCTGGAATGAAAATAACAGAAAATCTAATAGGGGCTAAATAACAAAATTATTTTTCTTACCTATCAAGAAGCCCAGCGGTAGGTGGTAACTGTCATTTATACTTGTTCAGTGATCCCATCAAGAATCCAGACCCGTCCTTCATTGTACACAAACATCACATCTAAGTTTAAGAAAGACGCAGGGTGAGTTGGTGCCAGCAAGCTATCCTTTGGCCCCTTTACTTTCTATAAGGAATGCAAAGACTTTATTCCCTTGGCAGGCTTCCACTTGTGTTGGATCAGCCAGAACTGTGGTCCCACGGCTCCTCCAGCTGCAAGGGAAGCTGGAAAGGTGAATTTTTAGGGAGACTAATCTCTTGAATAAAAACAAGGTGCTAGAGTTGGGCTCTAATCATAAGAGTACTGTTATATCTACAAAACCGTTGCTGTGGAGTCGATCTAACTCATAGTGACCCTATCGGAGAGGGTAGAACTGCCCCCTAGGGTTTCCAAGTCTTTAAATCTTTACGGAAGCAGACTGCCACATCTTCTTCCCATGGGGCAGCCTGGTGGGTTCAAACCACCAACCTTTTGGTTAGCAGCCAAGTGCTTAACCGTTGCACCACCAGGGCTCCTTCTCTGTCTAAAAAGCCACTAGGAAATCAGCAATGTGTTTCCTGTCGGATAAAGATCTGAGGATAGAAGACCAGCCTGAGAGGATTGACCCCAGTGGTAGCAGAATCTGTTATAGATAGAAAGCACAGATGCATCTTGTAAAGAATCTAACATACTCTAGCTACCCTGTCTATATCCTGTACAATTCTGTATTGCTCCCTTCAAGCTCAACTTCATTGTCTATTCTTATGTGGAAATTGTATCACTCCCTTAAGTTTTACTTTTCTTTCTCTGAACCCTTTTTTTATTGCCTCCTGTGGTGTGGCAATCAAAATTTTACCTGCTATTCCATTGTGCAGTTTGCCTTGCTTTTTTCAAGTTATAAATATATAATTGTAGTCCTTTATAATCAAGTTTACACATTGCTATAACATCTGTCTGCCTGAATTCCATGTTTTTTGTTTTTTTTAATGATGGAAATACATTATATGGACACTTTTATTTACTGATGTTGTATTTAAAATTTTTCACACCTAACATCCACGTATGATTTGAATTTTTTGCAATATTCCATTCTTTATCATGGCACCTTTACTGATACATTAGTCCAAACATGATTAGGTAAATTCTTCATACAGGCATAAGGATCTCCTGCCATTTAGTGTACCTAGAGGCCACTTCAGTGTATAGGAAAGTAGAAGTCTCACTAAAGGCAGAACTCCACACATCTCTGTGTGAGTTTTCTACTAGAAGAACTTGTAAGGACTGATAAGACATAAAGTGTGAAAGTTAACTTTATCAACCCACCAAATACGGTTAACCAGTTGCCTTCAAGTTGATTCAACCCCATGTGTGTCAGAGTAGAACTGTGCTCCATAGGGTTTTCAATGGCTGATTTTTCAGAAGTAGGTAACCAGTCTTTCTTCTGAGGCACCTCTGGGTGGTCTCAACCTCCAGCCTTTCCCTTAGCAGCTGAGTGTGTTAACTGTTTGCACCACCCGAGACCCCACCAAATTTGGCTAAGTTCTATTAACTCCTTCAAAAGTTACTGTAGCACAGAGAAATGTGAAATTCCAGGTACCCACTACCCACGAATGGGTATTAACTCCTTCAAAAGTTACTGTAGCACAGAGAAATGTGAAATGCCAGGTGGATGAGTTAAAACACACTTCATTTTGATCCAGCATAATGTTTTCGGAGACAAGTTTTATAGTAATTAGAATGGTGTACCTTCCAGGTATTTTGGATTTGAGGTGGCTTTGAGATGGGCTTAGATGAAATCCCTTGAAGAAATAGCTTCTAAGTCCCAGTAGCCTCTTTTCCTTGAGTGAGTGCATCATGTAGCCACCTTGGAGAGTGGTCATGGAGAGCAAACACTAAGCATGAGATTCCCATTTTAAGCTGCAGAGTGATGTCAGTGTGATCAAAGTGCTCTGCAAATACTGTAATTATTGTTGTTGTGCTGTTCTTGCTAATAACCTTATTTATACCCTGAAATTATAATCATCCAAAGAAAGATTAAAACAAGATGCGAGTTGCCTGAGCTGTTTGCCTCGCAGATGGTCACCCTCAGAGTTCTCTGAAATTGCCGAGGTTAATTGAAGCTTCAGTTTTCACTACAGTGTACTTGATACTTAAGTGTTTCTTACCTGTTGGCTTTCCCTATCCAAAACAGTAACAACAATAGCGATTTAATTTGCTCTCATTAATGCTAGCCTCTCAGGAATGTTTAGTGCAGCTTTATCTAGATGATGTTTTCGCCTCTGAATGAAACCTTTGTACCAGCTTCCCAGCTGAGAAGAAAAGCTAAACAGTTACAAAGGTAAAAACATGAATATCTCACTAATTTATTTATTTAAAGGATGCTCAGAACCCAGAATACATTGAGGGGAGTTAACTTTTAAACAGTGGGTAGGCTATGTGTGATTAACAGTAGGTTCTTTCTCTGGGGTTTGCAGTGAGCTGAGACAACTGGGAATCATTCTTGGGGAGCCTTACAAATAGTTTTTGCTTAGAGCCAGCTAAGTGCTTCAAGGATAATCACTATAGATTCACACAAACAGCAGTGCTATTTGCTCTAGTTCTTTGATGCTCCTCTAGTAGCACAGTACTGAGATGTGAGAAAGCAATCTTAGGATCACGGTTAAAAAACAAGGGAAATTCTCCAGTACTCCTGGGTGGCTATGTAAAAATAGAAGACCAGTGAAAAGAACTGGGTGTTAAAATGTTACATTGTTTAGGTGATGCAAGAGCCCTTTGCTTGTATCTTGAGATTTGAATACTGGAAAGAGAATGACTGTGCTCTCCTAAATCTGGGGACTGGTGCCTCCCAGTGGCATTGCTTGCTGTTTGATTAAGGCCCAAGAGAAGAAACAGGGTTGAGAGAGATTCAAGTAGAGAGGAATTTAGGGCCTTCTTAAATCAGTTGCAACAAATTAGCTACTCCAGTAAAGACTGGAGAATCAGTACTGTGACCTTTCTTGTGTATGTGGTATACAAATGTAGAATGCAAAGGGGTGGATTGTAGGGTATGTGAATTTTATGTATCTCAGCAAAGCTGTTAAAAAAAAAGTAGAGTATGGGCTCTTCAATTAGACTGCCTGGGTTCAAATTGCAGCCTCATCATTTATTAGTTGGGTTTTCATCTATGAGTACAAAAATAGTATTCCTCCATAGATAATTAAGGTGAAATAATACATATTGTTGCTGTTTTTGTATGCCATTGAGTCCATTCCAACTCACAGCAGCCCTATAGGACAGAGTAGAACTGCCCCGGAGGGTTTCCTAGGCTGTAATCTTTACAGGAGCAATTGCCAAGTCTTTTCTCCAGAGGAGCCACTGGTGGGTTTGTACTGATGACCTTCAGTGAGCAGCTGAGCAGCACTTAACCAATGTACCACAGGGATCCTTTATAATACATATAAAGTATTTATTTATAACAGGGCCTCTCACATGGCATTTAATTTTTTTAATTGAGATTAACATGAAAGATAAATTGGAATTGCTTCTTTACTTCCTATTTTTTTTTTCAATTTTGCAAAATATGGTACAGAGTGTTTTCTTTAACCAAAATCCTCCTTTTTATAACATACATAGAACTGTTGCTCTGCAAAAATAAAATTTGCAATTATTTAAGAAACATTTTTCGTGTATATAACGTGAAATATCTTCTTATATACATTTTACTTGTTCCAGTAGAATATGTTATAGTTTGTTGTAATAGTAAGGCAAATATGTGAATCACTGTGGAAAGGGCTCAGTTTTAGTGGAAAGCAAATCATCAAGTGAAAATTTGGAGGTAGGGCAGGGATCTCTTCCCCAGAAGTCTTCTGTACCAAAGCAGCTGCTTTTGCTGCTAAGCACAATACAGTGGTAGTGGGCCCAGAAAATGGGTATTAAAACCATCTTCATACTGTATGCCAAACCCAAATTATTTTACGTATTTGTTCTTATCCTTGCATTCTAAAATAGGCACACACCTACCTACACCTACAGCTGGCTGAAAGTCTGTCAGCTTTTCATGGCACACCTCTGTGTACTTGGTAGCATAATTAATGCTATTGATAATGACACTCTGTCAGTCAGTCTGATACTTATATGAGCTTCAGTTCTTTTCTGGATCTGTTCATTAATGATTGCTTTAGTTATTTGACCACTCATGACTGAGTCTTGGGTTTGAGATCTCAGAGGGCCATAGCCCTAAAGTCATGCTCGTTCTGTTTTATTCTGACCTTGACAGGACTCCAGAAGAACCACCATATCATGGTGAGCTGAAAGTGGGCATCTGTAGGCAAAGTAAGTAGATGAAATGCCACTTGACTATATAGAGTTTCATATGGCAGAATTAAAAACCACCAACCCACTAGCCTGAGCTAAATTCACAGCGAGGACCACAAACACTTTCAGGTGCCTATAACAGTAAATAAAAACTCTCTCATGCACTTATGGAGATTCTTTTTGCCTTCTTCATATTTCTCTGCCCTGAACCAGAGTAATCTAAAGTAAATGTCAGGCTTAGTAATTAAAGCACTTCAAAACGTGCCTGGAAAGCTCCCACCTAGGTTTCCCCCTTCTAGATATCCTCAAATTTTATTCTGACAAATACCTGATAACATGAAACTATAATGGGAAGCACTGAGTCTATGGGAAAACTGCAATGTAAAAATGCGGCCAATACTTAAACCTTTATTTCACACGAATGTACTGCTTATCCAGATTATACTGGCCTCATAAAACAAGTTGGGAAGTGTTTTTTTCTCTATTTTCTGAAAGAGTCTGTATAAGAGCACTGTTATTTCTTCCGGAAGTGTTTGATATTTACTGGTGAAGCCATTGGGCCTGAAGTTTTCTTTATATGAAGGTTTTTTTATGTTCATTTGCTTTTAATTACAGATTTAACTGATTTAATAATTTAAGGATATTTATATTTTTTCTTCTTGTGTTGTTTTGGTAAATTGTGTTTTTGAAGGAATTTTTCCCATTCATCAAAGTTGTTGAGTTTATGGGAATAAAATTGTCCATAATATCCTCTTACTAGCTTTTCAATCTCTGTAGGGTCTGTGATCACGTTTCCTCTTTCACTCCTGTTATTGGAAATTTGTGTTTTCTGAAACACAAATGTTTAAGATTAGTCTTGATAGGGGTTTATCATTTTTATTAATCTTTTCAGAGAACCAGCTTTTGGCATTGATTTTCCCTGTTTCGTTCATTTTCTGCTTTATTGACTTCTGCTTTTATTTTTATTATTTTATTCTTTCTATTTGGGTTTAATTTACTCTACTTTTTCTAGCTTTTTAAGATAGAATTTGAGATCATCAATTTGTGATCTCTTTCTAATATAGACATTTGAAAGCTATCATTTTCCCTCTAAATACTGCTGTAGCTGCAACCCACAAATTTGGATATTTTGAGTTTTCATTATCATTTCAGTCAACATATTTTTAAATTTCCCTTAAGATTTAGTCCTTGACCCGTAGATTATTTAGAAGTGTGTGGCTTAATTTTTTTTTTAATAATTTTTTTTGAGCTTTAAGTGAACGTTTATAAATCAAGTCAGTCTGTCACATATAAGCTTATATACACCTTACTCCACACTCCCACTTACTCTCCCCCTAATGAGTCAGCCCTTCCTGTCTCTCCTTTAGTGACAATTTTGCCAGTTCCTAACCCTCTCTACCCTCCTATCTCCCCTCCAGACAGGAGATGCCAACACAGTCTCAAGTGTCCACCTGATACAAGTAGCTCACTCTTCATCACCATCTCTCTCCAACCCATTGTCCAGTCCCTTCCACGTCTGATGAGTTGTCTTCAGGAATGGTTCCTATCCTGGGCCAACAGAAGGTTTGGGGACCATGACCGCTGGGATTCCTCTAGTCTCATTCAGACCATTATGTCTGGTCTTTTTATGAGAATTTGGGGTCTGCATCCCACTGATCTCCTGCTCCCTCAGTGGTTCTCTGTCGTGCTCTCTGTCAGGGCAGTCATCGATTGTGGCCGGGCACCATCTAGTTCTTCTGGTCTCAGGATGATGTAAGTCTCTGGTTCATGTGGCCCTTTCTGTCTCTTGAGCTCATAGTTAATGTGTGACCTTGGTGTTCTTCATTCTCCTTTGATCCAGGTGGGTTGAGACCAATTGATGCATCTTAGATGGCCACTTGTTAGCATTTAAGACCCCAGACGGTGTGGCTTAATTTTTAAGCATTGGAGATTTTTCTAGATATTATTGTCAGTTTGGATAAAAACTAAGATCCAACAATATGCTGCCTATAAGAGAAGCACTTTAAATGTAAACACACAAATAGTTTAAAATAAGAATAGATACACAACACTGCATAAGACAGCTGGTGGGGTTGTGTAATATTATACAGAGTAGATTTCAAGAGAAAAACTACAAGTAGTCCCCAACTTATGACAGGGTACTGTTCCAACAATTCTTTTGTAAATCTGTTCTGATGTAAGATGAATACCTCTTTTTTTTTTTTTTTAGTTTTCATTATTATTGCCTTTTATTATCAGTATCTTTATGAATCTGATCTTTGTCTTTGGAGGTTGGAATGGTACATATAAACGTACAGATATATTTTAATACATACATGCACAAAGAAATACACAAATCATAAAAAGGTACTCCAACTATGAAGAAGAGTTGGACGACGTTGGCATTTTGTCAGTTGCAGTAATAATTCCACTTGTGGAAGGAAGGTTCTGGATCACCTGGATTATCCTAGGAATGGAGATGGTGTTTGTAGTCAGAAAATTAATGAGAGCTGTCTGTATGGTCATTTTCTTTTTTCGTTCATGTATTTTGTGGTAACATCTCACTGTTTCTCCAATCTATTGATTTTAGCAAAGCACTCAGCGTTTGAGACCATGTTTTCAAGCAACTGAAGCCCCTGATTTAGTTTAGAAAAAATTCCAGCTAATCCTTTCACTTCGACAACTTCTCTCCTTCCTCTTCCTCATTATTTCTTTCTTCTTCTGCATTTTTTTCCTTTTCAAAATCCATTAAGTTCTGATCTATCAGTTCCTCATCTTCGCAATCTATGAGCAGTTCTACATCACTGATATCTAGTTCTAAATTCGTGTTCTTGCCATATGGACTATTTTTCCGCTGATCTCTTCCATCATATTATCCTGATCAAATGCTTGGAGCATGTGTTCACATAACTCAGCATTTTTTTCCCATATCCCCTGCATTAATTTTCCCGTAACTTCCTCCCAGGAAGACGTAATGTTCTGGATACATCAACAGTTGTAAGTGCAGTTTGTTGTAACTTGAATGCATTGTAAATCGGGGACTACTCTGTATTACCAGAGATAGACGGATTTAATAATAACAACCAATTCATCAAAAAAGATTAACATTTAATATTGTTAATAGTTATCCTTTGGAATTTATTGAGACCTGTTTTATAGCCCAGCACATGATATACCTTGGTGAATGTTCTGTGTTCCCTTGAAAAGAATGTGTATTCTGCTATTAGGTATAGTGTTCTTTCTGTAAATATCAGTTAGGTCAAGTTGTTTATTATGTTCAACTCTTCTGTATCCTTAGTGTTTTTTTTATAGTTTGTTGCTGATTGTTGTTAATTATTACTAAGAAATTCAAATATTACTGTGAATTTATTTCTCCTTTAAAAAGTTCTATCCATTTTTGCCTTATATGTTTTGAAAGTCTGTTAGGTACCTACACATTTAGGATTGTTATGTCCTCTTGATGAATTGATTCTTATCATTATTAAATGTCCCTCTTTATCTCTGTAATAGCCTTTTTCCTAAAGTCTGTTTTGCCTCTTAAATATAGCCCTACCAACTTTCTTATGTAGTGTTTGCATGATATATCTTTATTTTAATCTATTTGTGTTTTTATACTTAAAGTGCTTCTCTTATAGACAATATATTGTTGGAGCTTGTTTTTTTTTTTAATCCACACTGATCATTTACACCTTTTAATTGATGTCAGCCTATATTTAATGTAATTATTGATATGTTGTTGTTGTTGTTAGTTGCCATCGAGTCCATTCTGACTCATGGTAACCCCATGTGTACAGAGTAGAACTGTTCCATAGGATTTCAAGGCCGTGAACTTTTGGAAGGAGATCACCAGGCCTGTGTTCCAAGGTACCTCCAGGTGGGTTCGAACCACCGACCTTCCAGCTAGTAGTTGAGTGCTTAACTGTTTGCACTACCCAGGGACTCTCAGTTCTTAATATGGTTGAGTTTAAATATGCCATCTTGGTATTTGTTTTCTATTTCTTCCATCTGTTTTTAGTTCTACTGTTCTTGTTTTATGGAACCCTGGTGGCACAGTGGTCAAAAACTTGGCTGCTAACAAAAAGGCCAGGAGTTCAAGTCCACCAGCTGCTCCTTGGAAACCCTATGGGGCAGTTTGGCTTTGTCCCATGGGGTCATCATGAATTGAAATGGACTTGACAGCAAGGGGTTTGGTTTGGTTCTTGTTCTCCTGCCTTCTTTTGGAAGAATTGAATATTTTTAGTTATACCTTTTTGTGTTATTTCACATAAAAATACTACTTATTCACATAGTTTCATTATATAAATAATGTCTTAGTTTAGCTTGTATTAAAATTAGGGACTTGCTAGAGTTTTGTCAGTTTTATTAATCTTTTCAAAGAACGAACTTTTGGCTTGGAGAGTTAAAAGAGAGTTCAGAGAGGGTACACAAAGGGAGTGGGACGCCTTGGTGGCAGAGATCAACTTTCTCTGCCAAAATTCTGTTTAGGGCTGGCCCTGCCCTTCTCTCCTTTTCCCATCATAAAGTGGACCCATGGTGAACATTAAGCTAACGTGGTAGTCATAACATAAAGCTCATATTTATTAATCATTATAATCAATATAATTGGATAGCTGTCTCAATAACGTCACACTCTTCTGTCACTTCCTTTTTCCACAGTGATGGGATTCTAGGAGTCACCCTGGAAAGTATGAAATAACTCCAATTAAATTTATGTCAGACATGTATCATTTTTGGATAATCAGTTAATTCATGAGCAGCTTAGAACTGCCCCTAGAAGCTTGTAATTTAGTTAAGAAAGCATTTCTATATTTTTATTATGTATTTATTTATATTATATGTTACACTTATTATATACATTTGTTATATATTTACATAATAAGAAGATAAATATCAGTGCAAGGCTGTATGTGAGCATTACAGATAATAAATAAAGATGCTTGTGTGGTTAATTTGAGAAACGACTGCCTAAACAGGGAAATTGCCAAGTATGTAGGCCCTGGCCACACTCTCTAGGGGCTGGCAGTCTGCAGGGCACAAACTTCTCTGACAGTTTCCTGAGTTGCCTAATATCTGGTCTGTTTATGACTTTTTGTCTCTGACTGTCTACAGAGTTTCTCAGTCATTTATAGTAAGAAAAACTCTTGCCTTTTTTTTTTTTTTTTAGTCTCTCTCTCTCTCTTCCTTGTGTATATATAGATGTAGAGATGTATCACCTGATTATCTGAAGAACTGAGATTTCATTTTGATTTGGCTTTCCTGGGTGGAACATGTTTACATCATTGTACACATTTGAGCCTGAATTGCCACTCTTTCTAGGTGTAATCAGTTTCTCCTCTTCAGCATATAGAAGATTTTATGAATAATATTCAACACAGAAAGAGAGCTCTAAAAATAACTGTGCAGGTAGGGTTTTGTTAGCCGTGTGTGGAACACTGGCAGGAGAGAAGAACAAAGGCACTTCGGGGTGAAGGTGGTGGTAGGCGGAGCATGTCACACGCCTCCACCAAGAGCTTGCCTTAAGTGGAGAAGGAGAAACAAACAGGAGACAGGAGCATCTGCGGTAGCTGTTGAATGCTTCACGTCTCGTCACTGTTAGTCACATTTCAGTGGAACCATTAGTCTTTTTGGTATGTCTAACTAAGCCTTTTTTTTTTACTCCCCAAAAAGAGAAAGTCTTGAATTTTATGTTTTAAAAAAAACAATGAAATGTGTTTGACATTCTGCAGTTCATTTTGGAATTCAGTCTTAAAATCCATTGACTTTCAGTAAGGTAGTAAAGGGTATACAGTACATGTCATTTTTATGCCTAATAGCACCTCCGATAGTCCCTAATGCACATTATGTACACACACCTTTTTGCACCTGTTTCTACCTGACAGCTTAGAGCATGAGGCTGAATGCCGCGATGAACTGAGTGGGGGTGAAATGCCAAGCACTACCAGTGGATTTT